>NC_060161.1:24652368-24705534 GCF_021292245.1 Micropterus dolomieu | reverse complement strand
CAAGTTTCAGTTAAAAACATGAAATTAAGATTGTGAGTGATTATAAAATCATTGATTAAAAATGTTTTTCCTGCCAAAGACCTAACGTTTAACAAAGCAAATTTTAGTGTGTTTAGTGCTGACGAGGAATTAAACAGGGGGGAGAGGAGAGAAATGGTGTCTGAAGGTGGGGATTGAGGGGGTAGAGATGTTGAATCCTCACTGTTGATTTTCAGTGAGAGAGGTGGAGACTCTTCCTCTTGGCTCAGATGTCTCCCGTGATCAGAGCTCTCTTCCAGTGGGGGTTGGAGTGGCTCTCCTTCAAGGTTTCTGGTGTGTTGTGTTATGTCTTTTTCTTGTTTTGATTCCTCTTGTTTCTTGTTCTTGGCAGAGGGAACAGATGAGTGACGCAGAAAGTAAAACAGGTTGGAGCTAAACAATTTTACTCCTGACTTGTTAAGACGAAGTCCATCTGCCTTAAAAAGATGTCTGCGGTCCCACAGAAAGTAAAAGTTTTTGACGAAATGCACTGAATGGACAGTACATGCCGTTGAGAGACACGTGTTCAATGCTATCAATCTGCTGAATCTCTCAGCTCCTCTTCGAATTGGCGGTATAGGGCCACCGATAAACACCTCAGCATTCAAAGAGCTGACCGTGTTCAAGAGATTATTAAAGTCCTCTTTCAACGCTTCAGACTGTTGCTTCACAACATCATTGGCCCCGATGTGCAGTATGATGTTTTCTCAGTAGGATGTTCAGCCACGATATGCAGGATTCTTTCTGCCAAGTCAGACACCGTATCCTTCGGAAAACAGATTATTTTGGTGTTCTTACTGCACATGCTTCCTACATCGTTTACAGCAGAGTCACCCACAATCAGAGTTTGAGGCCCAGTCGTTAGCTTTCCCTGCAGGCTTTTACTTTCTGATGTACTCTCAGTCCTTACCCTTCTGTGTGAGGATGGGATGTTATCCAGGTCATCAGACGGAGATCCAGGGACCTGCAGTAGTGCTGTCTGCTATTGCACACTCGGTTGTTGGGGAGGTTTGTTGCTAACTCTCCCTTTTGCAACTGTCCTACCAAGAACAGGGGTTGAAGAGGCGCTCTGCCTGGATGATAATGCAGGCCAGCCAATCGCATCACAAATCTCAGGGCGCTGGGTTCTGCCTGTTACTTTTCCTCCCATTTCCCCAGGAAATTATTTACTCTTAGGCTTTGCACCAAGAGCGTTCCAGGGAGGACTCACACTTTTATATTTATTACCCAGTACACAGGCCTCCTGCTTCTTGGTAGTCTTGTTGGTGCTAATTAGCCGTGTGTTAGCATGCTCTTGTCCACTGTTTTGGGTCCACGGTAAAGTGGTGTCTGTCCCACATAATCCATTCGCTTCCACATTCACTTCTAACTTGTGGATCTTGGTTTCCAGCACAGTAATTTTCTATAGAAGTTTGTAGAAGTCATTCGTGGAGAAGGGGGGCATCTTGTTGCTAATTAGCATTAGCTATAGCTCCAGTCACTGCAGTACAGGCTAGTGCTATTGATAGGCCGCACTCGCGTAGCACTAAGATCATAAAAGGTTTTAAAGTATGGCAAGAGCCTACTTTATCTGACAGTCCCAGTGATTTAAAAGTATCCAAGAGCTGCTGATTTCTAGCAGGGAAAAAAAGAGAGTTTAAGCAAAAGAATGCAAGCAGAGGCAAGAGCAAGCAGCAAAGCAGAGCAATAAACAACCTGTAGCGGCTAAATAAAGGGCATAGTCACTACACTATCTACATATGTACATAACCGCGGGCCCCCCTTTCGATGGATGTCACCATGTTGCACCGTCATGTTTCTACAGTAGCTGAAAACGGACAAACAATGCTATAGAACGCATTTCATCTTGTTCTACTTCTGGTAGAATTCAGGCAGTGAAGACACTCATCACTACACTGAATATGTACAGAAGGAGAAGGAGGAGAAGAAAAATTAATACAGCAGAGGTTGGCAAATAAGTTTCAAAGCACAAGGCACTTTCTGTTGGCTCTGGGGCATTGCGGGGTATATCTGCCTGTTGATATTTCAAATTCTTTCTAATTGACTGTTGATCGTACATTGACTTCCTGTTAGCGTAGTACAATGAACTGTGATGCTAAAAACTCATTTCAAGAGAATTTAACTCAACAAAGTTACAAAAAACTGAAACATTCGATACCGCTAAAGGTACAGTTTCAGATTTGCTTGCAGTTGATAGTGTTTACCCTTTGTCAACAATGTCGGAGAAATGATAAATGCCACTTAGATAATCAGTTTGCATTAAGTTTTTAATTAACAAATGTAATAAAAACAAAATTTTTACATAATGTAACGTGCAAAATCTGATTCTCCAATATTTGGTACTGTATACAGCTTAGCAACTGGTCATTTTCATGTGTAATTGCACATATACACACATAAACACATAAAAATATCAGCCAGTGAAGGCTTCATTGTAAAAACATTGTTGAATCACCAACAATATATTCACACCAAAGACAATGACATCATAATGCAATAATGAAAAAACACACGTCTGCCATTTGCTGGCATCATTATGAGTGACAGGAGAGGACAAAAACATTGTTTCTTTGCGGATCTTGTCTTGTCAGAAAACATAACACATAAATGTAAATATGTAGTGACACACACAAGGTAAATAATTATCATCCTTCATAAGGGCCCATCTACCTACTCTGAGTCTAAAATAATAGCATGGTTAATAAAAGGTTCTTCTTTAGTTCCTGAACTATTAAAACGTAAATAGACTCCAAACACAACATTTGTATAAAGCATGCCAACTACAGATGAAAGCCAGGCACTGGTTGAATTGATTTGGTACATTGATTTCTCTTAATGCTTCTAACTGCAAAAGTGCCTCTGATTTGTACACCATTCTAGCCATTCAAATATTGATTTTACACCCTGGACACAGAGTCAATGTACTTGCCTGCAATTAAGTAACTTGTAGGACAGAAACCAAGCAGTGCCATGGTTACAAAACAAACACAAATGTATTACACGTAACATTTCAATCAAAACAAAACATGACTTTGCTTGTTTATTTCAGAGCCTATGACTAATGTGAAAGCAGTCTGAAGGCTGTACAATAGTCACCACCCTCCACCACTCCTCCTTCACCTGGAGTGAGTTGATACAAAAGTAAGGATGATCATAATATTCTTGTCTTCACTCAGTTTCCTCAGAGGATGGTCAGGCCCAGCACACCAACAGTGATCAGCAGAGCTATAGCGAAGGATGGGAGAACAGACAGTTTTTTTTTATGGACAAACCTGGCACTTTTTGGATAACTTTGTTCTCTTATGAGAACAGCCCTACCTCTTATGCTTACCTTGCATCAGTGATTGCTGCAGTGCAATGCCAGCGGTAGCGGAAGATGGAAGCAGATTGTTGACAGTGGAGTTAGGGTTTGACAGGTCTACAAGACCACTCTTGAATTGAAGGGCAGGCTTTCCCAGAACTCCATTCGCTGAGAGGGCAAGCAAAAGACAAAAATATTGCTAATGTTATTAGCACATTATAAAACATTAATATAATGTCTTTGCTTGTCTTTGTGACAGTCTTAGTTGACTGATGAAAGTGCACATGATGTGTGAGGGAATGTGTTAGCTTACTGCTGTCGAAAGTTCCATTGGAGATTACGAGTGCTAAATTTGTTGCTTTAGTAGTTGGGGTTGGTACGGTGGCAGCAAATGTACACTGGATTGTGGTTCCTTCGATCCTGCCCTTCACAGAGTTCACGTTCAGCTAGAGAGAAAAGACAGATGACAAAGGAGAAGTGTGTTAACATATAAATATATACATTTATATGTGTCATTGTACAAGGTTATTTGAAATTTTTGTGTGCTATGCATGC
The DNA here is from genome assembly GCF_021292245.1 of Micropterus dolomieu. Lineage (NCBI taxonomy): Eukaryota > Metazoa > Chordata > Actinopteri > Centrarchiformes > Centrarchidae > Micropterus > Micropterus dolomieu. The sequence goes on along the minus strand of NC_060161.1, from coordinate 24,701,660 downwards.
AGCCAAATCTCATTCATTACAATTTTTTGAAAGGTGGTCTCCAACACACCAATAAATCGTCCTCACCCAGCTCTACTCCCACCACTAGCTGAGTCAAGTACAACTCACCGTTGTTGCAATCAGTGTGCCGTTGTTGAGAAAAGTGCTGAAGAATTGAACAGCACTGCCGTTCTTAGCACAGACGTAGGTTGTGACGTTACCTGCCTGTGGTGCAAAACCAGAAATGTTTAGTATAACCTGTTTTCCTAAATGAATTCAAAGTGTATGTTGGCTTTGGGTTTGACTTTTATCTTTTAGTGGCAGAGCTCGACATACCAGTGTGGTGTCAGGTGCCAGGGAGGCAGCGATGTAGCCTGCTGACTGTCCTGAAAGCCCCAACATAAAGTTTTGACCACTCTGCTGCTGAGCAGAAAGAAAGAAACAAGATCCAGAGGAGGGGTCGCAGTTAGAGGGCCGAGCCGCGCAGAGCTGTTGGGCCCCACATCCTGTCCTATTAAGAGGTGTCTGCAAGAGAGACGAGAAACATGGGAAGGAAATGTACATTTAGATTAAGTTCAACAATATTAATAAAAGTGACTTTATGTTATCCTGTTCTGTTCTACTCTATTCCACTATGATATTGTTTTTATTGGTATTATTTACCTGAAGGGTAGTCACTGTGGTGTTGGGCGTCAGTGGGGGAGCTGTTGTTGTTGCCGTTGGGGCCGCGGTTGTTGTTGCCGTTGGGGCTGCGGTTGTTGTCGTCGCTCCGGCCGCGGCCGCGGTACTTGTCGTCGCTCCGGCCGCGGCCGCGGTAGTTGTCGGCGCTCCGGCCGCGGTTGTTGTTGCCGTTGGGGCTCCGGCCGCGGCCGCGGTAGTTGTCGTCGCTCCGGTACTTGTCGTCGCTCCGGCCGCGGCCGCGGTAGTTGTCGTCGCTCCGGTACTTGTCGTCGCTCCGGCCGCGGCCGCGGTAGTTGTCGTCGCTCCGGTACTTGTCGGCGCTCCGGCCGCGGTAGTTGTCGTAGCTGGTGCCGCGGTGGTTATCGTCGTCGTAGGGGCCTCGGTTGTCGTAATTTGAGCATAGCCCACAGATATCCAGGACAGCGTCACTAACAGGACAGCGAAGATCAGTCTGTTGTCCATACCTGGAGTGAGTAGGGTAAAATTTCATTTAATTAATATAAGGGGACACTTAGTTGTGTGGGAACAGCATTTGTATCAGGTGAGCTCTGAAATATGTTAATAAATATTTTAATAAGAAATAGAGGCCTATTATATCTGTTTTAATTTTTACCAGATTATGTAAAATTGTTTCCCAATATCTGTGTTTTCTGTTTTTTATATTGTTTTACAATTTAAGAACATTTTGTCATCAAAGGGAGTGTCTAAACATGTGGTGGATGAATAACATTTTAACAATTCATTAAGAAATTTGTCAAAAGGTTCTCTGATCTGTGAACCGTGCCGGTCCCTCTCTCTATAGATACACAAATGACTTTTTTCTCCACATTCTATTGACATAAGTGGTGCAAAAGTCAGAGAGTGCAGAACTTGTCATTTGTGAGTGAAAACTTGTAGCAGCAGATTCAATTAGTTGTAGTTAGTGCCACTCCCATGTGCGAGAACCGAGTTGTAAATATCCACCACTTCTGATATCTGTGCAAAGCTTCATGGACTTTCATGCACATTTAGGCTGCCAAAATGCTATTCATTTGGACAAAGAAAAATTATAATTCTTTGCATTTCATTAGGGTCCTTGCTCCTGTTGGTGCACAGCTCCTAAATAATCCAAATTTAATGAATATCAGTGAATTTGATGTAACACAACATTGCACTATTTTTTTTATCAAAGCAGGTGCTTCAATAGTTCTAAAACAAAACACCCCATTCTTTTGTTAAATAAATACTTTACATCTGAGCATCACACTATAATGTTCCAAAAGTCACTGTGTGTAGTAGCTGTCAATACAGAGAGAAGAGCACACAAGCAAACAATAATTTAATACTGAAGACATATTTGTGTTTTCATTAACACATGAAAGCACATGCCCAATATGTAATTTAACCTACTGTGTTTTTAGTGAATGCTGTTAACCATAAAACCTCAAATTTAGAATATAAATGTTAAATAATGTCAAATAAGATTATATTTATCAATAACTACTGACATATTTTAGTTTATATCACTTAAATGCTCATAATTATCAATTACTTATTTCCTTTATGCTTATATATTTTTTTATTAATTGCTCTTGATAATTCACATAACTGAAATTGCTTTAAGAAATGGCAAAGAACAAATATTTATATGTCAAAAATAAACCAAATGGGAGTCATAGAGATATGTATATTCCATTAATTACACATACACCTACTGGTATTAATCCAGAAGAAATTTTTGAATAGATATATTGACTAGCAAATAGTTTTAGCTTACCTGTAGATCTTCTTCTCTTCAGTTCAGTGAGGGTGTAATTGGGCAGCAAAGTTTCTTGAAATGAAGATCCTGTGTAGTTGTATTCTCAGGCTTGGCTTACAGGTGGACTGCTGGTACTTCTGATGTTCTTAACAAGATCCCAGGTAAAGATGTGACACCTGATCACTCTGTGTCACTATTTAAGCAGAGGGGTAGGGAAGAGTCAAGGTATCAGAGCCCAAAAACTCCCAACTTCTCTGACATCATCAATGTTTGTAGAGGGCGGGGTGGGGTGCATGTGATGGAAACCACATATTGCCAGACAATAATAAATGGATAGTTCCCTGAGTGCTCGTAACTCACCTGACTGACTTGATACAGACAAAGAAACAAACACTATTTTTACTGAGTCGCACCACTGGTGACAGAACGCCAGTGGCAGTACAAGCTCTTGTGTTTGCCTCAATATCTCTGTAGTGTTCTGTGGTTTCTTGTAAACATTTACCCCTAGAATGTATTAAGCAGGCAAATCTGAACTCCATCTGTGATAATGGACAGTGGTTATTATTCATTCATTCAAGGTCTGCACATTGCAGAAGTGTTATCACAGGAGAGGACTTTCATCAAAGATTTCTCTCTGCCAATGCCCGTGATAAGAAGGCGGTAAAGGATTACTGTAAATACCCTAAAATGTTATGTATTAGGAAATTATCTCTTCTGCAATGATTGTAATGATCAAAGGAAAAAAAACTAGTCGAAGTGGAGTAAGTTCAGATTTAGGATCTAATACAATCCAGGAAACAAATGAATTACTAGCAAATAAAATCAAATTATTTGACTTTTTATAACTTCTTGATAGTCAAAACAAACAAAAAAGTAGTTTTTAAATCTGTAATTTTACTTTTACTTTTGTTTGGTTTAAAGTATTGTACTTCGCTACAGTTTCAATCACATCTGTTACTGTCCTGGCTCTTGAGCACCGGCCGGTTCGGCCTGAAATGGACCGGCCATTCTGGAATGTTCCCAAAATTCCCGATGGCCAACCCGCCCCTGGGCGCAGCTGCATAATACCATCGAAACCGGTTGATTATTTTGTCATGCCAATTAGAGTTACAATTACAATTACAGATTTTAACTATAACTCCTGAGGGAAGTGCCTCCTATGCTGCAGTCTGAGAGCATTTTCTAGTTCATAACAGTAGGTCTATGAAGTAAAGCCTGTCTAGATTTATTATTATGTATTTAGGCCAACCATGTTTTTTTAGGAGCCTGTTCACACTGATAATAGCTAATGAAATCATATAATTTTTGAAAGTTGAAAATATTAAACAGTTATATGGCAATTATTTTTCCGTCCCCCACAGTGTCTGCTTCGAACAATTCGTGCCTTGGAGCACTAGTTGGGGACCCCTGATGTAGTCGTCAGTTAAATAATAGCTTGCTTCCAGTGGTAGTTAAAAATAAGTTTTCATAATTTAGTAAGATGCTTTGCTCCAAATAGCCAAAAAAGATTGGTGCTTATTATACTAACGCATATAATATCCCATTAAAATGACCACCTGCTTGAATGTAAATATGGATATGACTTCATATAAAGTCCCGTGTTTCCCGTTTTCCTAGTCCAACTGAACTGTGAATGAAGCAAAGGAGTGCGATTTAATTAGATAAGTATAATACATATAAACAAGATATTAAATCAGTATAAATGAGTTATTTCAGGAGGTTAAAAAAGTAACTAAGTAACTTTTAGTCTGAGTAAATGAGTAAAAGTTAGCTTTTGAGCAAAGCTAGTTGTACTTTAATGGAGTATATTTTTATACTAGTAATTTTACTTGTACTTAAGTAAATGTTCATTAAAGTAATCATACTTTTTTACTTATGTAGAATGTATGTATGAATGTACATGTATTTTTGTAGTCTTTCCACCTCTGATGACACGATTAACTTAAATAAAGGCTTTAGGACGATGCAACCCTCATTTCAAGTTGAACAACTATTTCCTGATCACTGTCCAAACTTGGTAAAACACACGAAGCACATGAAAACATGATGCGTGCAATTACTGAGAGCACTGCTGTTTGCGGACAGAGTTTTAGGCAATACCATTTAGGAAAAGGGTATGAGATTGAGTTTCCGGTAGGTGAAATATGGTTAAGCGCATTTACGCCTAACTTCATATCAAAATTTCCTGACACGGCGAAAGGATCAGTCAGGATCTAATGTTAATTAATGTTCTTTGTTTTTCTACACATCCAAACGGTCTCACTCACAGTACAGGTTCGGAGTAAAACAGCAGTCCTCCTGATCAATCGTGAGTTCCAACAGAGCATCTAAACATATTTCAGAAGCTTAAAGGTGATTTCTGTTTCCTCTGGAGAGATACCTATGGCTTTCCAGTCTAGTTTATAACTACAGTTTTGATGTTTAAATGTCTGACATAACTGCATGCATGGAAACGTTTAAATAACAGCAGCCTCTCTAATCATTAAAGTCAACCGTTAAAGAAAACACTGACACACTAGTACAATACACACTACAGATATCATCTGGAAAGTTAATAGGAATGGTAGAGGTAGGTTACATTTGAGAAAACAATTAGTTTGGTGGAAGGCGGGATGATGATTTATGCGCACATCTGAATTCTGAAACCTTGAGATAATGTCAAGGCTGAGCGCATCATCAAATCAGCTGCTATAAACAGAGCAAACAGCTGCTGATGTCAAATTATTAGGCTGTAATATTAACCAGAGCATCCTCTACATTCAGCATTACTTTGCTGTATTTCATGTTGTAGGGTAATGTCCTGTACCAGGAGGAACCCAGGGCCCACTGTACCAGCCTAAGGTCTGACAATGACCCTGTAGATTTCATCCAGGCACCTAGTCACCTAGCACCTAGCAGTCAGGGTACCGTTGGCTAGCAGGTGGAGTTCTGTGCAACCCTCCAAGTATATTCCTCCCCAGACCATTACTGACCCACTGCCAAATAGTTCAAGCTGGATGATGTTGCTGGCAGCATATAGTCCACGGCGTCTCCAGACTCTTTCACATCTGTCACACGTGCTTAGTGTGAACCTGCTCTCATCTGTGAAGACATCTGTCTCCAATAGAGGACCTGCCAGTTCTGGTGTTCTCTGGCGAATATCAATTGAGCTGCATGGTGCTGGGCTGTAAGCTGCTTATCGATTCTCAATTCCAATTCTTTGAGGGGTTCAAAACAGGTTATGTATGCCTATTTAACAGAAATAAATGTATTAACTTTTATACAATTCATATTCATTCATATTCCCAATACACTTCATACAGTTTATAGAACCTGCATTACCATTGATGAGAGAAATGTTGTAATGAGAGTGAGAAGAACAGAAGCAACATCTCAGTCGGAAAATGTATCAGATATGGCCGTCGTGGAGAACAACGTGACTAGGGAAGAGGAGGGGGAAGACAAGGTGCACAAGAGCAGGGGTGTACCTGCAGAGCTGGGGCGATTCTAGGATCAGACCTTTAGGGGTGCTCAGCCCCTAATAAGAATGTAGCATGCATACAATGCCTTGCAAAAGTGTGCACTAATCGGTGTAGAGTATAAGTAGGCCTACTAGAGAGAAGCCGGTGCAGAGTGGAGCTTACTTTGTGTTGAAAAGTGGTGGGGACATCAGGGCTCATATTAGGGGCGTGATGATACATTTGGGTCATGAGACATGATGATGCACGAGAACAAGACAAGAAGATTTTTAGCACCATTTAGATTAAATATTTGATGTTGAAATATATGTACCGTGGACCAGTTTGGGTCAGACAGCAGTGTAGAGCTGTGTGCTCGTGTTTACTCCCTCAGAGGAGGGAGGGTGTTTCCCTAAGTGTTTCCCTAAGTTAAGTGTTCAGTCTTGTGTTTTCAGTTAAATCTTACATGCTTGCTTTTACTTTTAAGCAAGTAGTTTTCTGTTGCTTTTCTCATTTTACATTTACTAATTTTCCCAGTAATTAGTAGTGTAACAGATTCCACTTCACCAGCTTCAGCAGATGTAATAGGCACTGTTACTGTGCCACACACTACATTCACCCCAAGCGGAGCACGGTCCCAAATGCTGCCCCCAGTCCCCAGACTCTATGGTGCCAACTCTGAAATAGATGCATAGACAGTTCCTGGTAAATATACGGTTTTTGCAGAACACTGCTTCTTTAAACCAACCCAACACCTAGCCCAACACACTCAGAATGTGTTTTTTCTTGCTGTATTTTTTTGACAATGACAGAGGGTAGTTTGCTGTAGCTTTCAGCTTTAACACCATCATATGGAAGCATTAGGGCGACAAGTCCTAGTTATCTGTAGTGTATAGGCAAAACCAAAACATGAATACACTGGCTGTTGGCATGTTGAGATGATGTGTGTTTCAAAAGGTTCTGTTCATAACAACAAGGGTGCCGGGGCATAGACAAAAACCTCCTGTTTTCTCTAGTGGTCAACCAAAATGGATTTTTCAATGGCCGATGCAGATATTTAGAAAGCGTGGCGGAAAATCATGTATAATTCCATTATTTCATGCAGAGTATAATCTAACATATCATACCAGTAACATGTTGTTATATGTTAATAATTTGTTTATTAATGAATGAAAGACACTGCTGTTTAAGGGACAGTGGGGTACCGTTTACCAGAATTAACATAATTCAACTGAATTATTCTCTACAGTATAATGACATATATATTTAATGCTGAATCGTTTTAGATTGGGTTTGATGTCATTTAGGATGATATTACCTTGTGAGAGCAGATATAGGCCGATTATCTCAAAATGCCAGATATTGGCCTATTTAATTGGCTGACAGATAAATGGGTCTATCATTAGTGTTCTCCAGTTTACTTATCCACAGCAATCTTCCTAAATGGATCTGCTACAGGTGCCTCCGGCGTAGGAATGTATTTATAGTTCAACATCAGAATTTACTCATTGACAGCACTTCCCTTTCCTATACACACATAAAGCATTGTGCTTCTTTCTTCCTAGGATTCCCCTGCTATTGCCCCATTATTCTGACAGTAAAAAAATAATAATACTTAATATCTTCAACCAGGCAGCATGTGTGTGTGTTTTAGATGTTCGTATTAAAAGTGTAACTTTATAATTAAAAATCCATCGTAGTCAGTAAATTCTGTAATAGTTTGATGGATATCACTGAAACACTGAGTTGATACACAGCCAGGGAGAGCTGCTCGTTTCCACTGAGCTAGAATATACCACTATCTATTTTATTTTCATTTTTAAAAGTTGATTAAAAAAGTCAGTGTATTAATAAAATTGCATTAGTACCCATTAAACTTGTGATACGCCAGGCGTTGTGTAAAGGTATACTTAGCCAAGGATTTGTGATCTGTAACATAGCACTTTTCAACAGAATACTTCGTGACCTTGCAGAAATGTGAGATCTGAGGTCAGCCTTGTTGCTCAAGACTGTTTTCAAGAATAGTGAATACGCAAAAATCCAGCTCTGCTTGTTCATCTGGATCACTCATTGTGCTACACTGTTTTGTGTTTGTCCTCAAGAGTTACAGTAATTAGCAGGTAGTAGCCTTCAGGCATTTCATCTTGTTTCTGTTTCTATCACACGATCAGTTCCACACCCATTTCTGTTTCTGGCACCTATCAGACTTATGGTTTACACAAAATCTGGCAGGCATGTTGGAATGCGATTCATGCATTGACGCAAATAAATGCGAAAACCACCAAAAATGTCTGTGTTTTATTGTTAGTATAGTTTTGAACATTAGTTCATCCATACAGACAAAAATCACATCCATAAATCTGTAGGGGAGAGCGGGGTGAGTGGTGTCTTTAAACTGAGGACATGACAGTAAGGTCTCCAACTAAAATATGCACATATTTTGGTTGACATCAATGTCATTTCATCATGCAAACTCAAACGCCAGGTCTCAACATTTAATTGCATTTAGTAGTGAAACCTTGCAGCTATGTCTCCTGGTTGTTTCATGTCAATGTATTGCTTTAGAATTTAATGTAAAATTACAGTCAAATATCTGGCTCAACTTCCCCCAGGTCTCAAATTACCTCATCCCTGCCATTTTAACAGATTTGTGTCATTCCACCACATTTATGTTAAGGACAAGTTAGGTTTTTACTTATACACAGCAAGGGTCAACATAGTTTTGGGGGCTGTGACCATCAAATTTGGATGATGAAAAAAAAAAAAAAAAGACTGAGCTCCATCTGTATGGTAGGCCGTATTTAAAGTTTTCTAAAGATACTTTATTTTATCAAAGCATATTACTTAAAGCATAGGAGCATTCATTTAACCGTATTCATGAAGATTTTTAGAAGATACCTTTGTGTAGTAGAACAAAGATTATTCAAATGGACAAAATTTGGCAAAGCACTTGTGTGGCAACGCCAAACAAGCTGGAGCAGATTCTTTCTGCACTACACATACAAGGTGTAAAAGGTACCATCCTGATCACATGCTCACACATGCAGGTGTACTATGCCTTCAACTGGCAAATACTTTTTACAAGCAACATATTTAAAGAGTTTTAATGATGACATTATAAAGCATATTTCATAAAAAAAATATTAAAGTGCCCTGTTCAACATTATATAAAATACAACCTTAAAGCTAAATACCAATATACTGAATATCTTGCTGGCAAAATATTCCTCCTAAAATAAAAAAAGTATTTTAAGTTTTAGAAGACCCTCTAATTGGATAGCCTATTTTTCCTCATGTAACTAATATAATGTACTAGAGATGTCAACAGACAGCTCTTTTCTTCCTCTCACTGATTATGATACAGTGTCACCACATCAGTATTATGCCACAATTTCAGCCACATATGACAAAAATGCACAACGTTTTGTGTAAGTTGTTTGAAAAAACACTTGCTAGAAAATAGTGATTACCATGAAGACACCCATCACATTTGTGTCGAGAGCTGGAGACTGGACGAAGCTGGCCACTGGAAAAAACCCTGGCATAGCTGCATTCCCAGTGCTTTTTTTTACTGTTAACATGTAAGCATGTTCTTCCTCCCTGGGTGTTTGCTAGAAAGAGACAAATTACAGGTCTAAGCATAAAAAGCTAGCTTGAGTTCAGTAAATTGCTGCGTCACTTTAGAAGAAACTATAAATACTGTCAGTGCGGGGTTGTGTAACCCATGGAAGCACGATTAACATTAACATCTTAGACAACCACTATAGCGGTATATTTACACGTTAGAATTTGTGCCGATTGTTATTTATTTATTATTATTTTAGGCTAAAAGCCTGCCTGAATTCTAAAAACACATTTACATTAAATTCTCAAAATCAGCATTAAGACATTTTTTTTCTTTTGCCACTACCAAGAACTCTTGTCATAAGGGTTTACACTGGGCCAATGTTAATAATTAAAATTACAGGTTCAGCCAGTAGGTGTGTAAAGCTAAACCACTGTACCACTGAAAAACTACAATACCAATTATCTACCAATGACGCCACTGCAGTCTGGAGAGGCTCCCCAAGATCCATATTATATCAATGACTCTTGCCTGGCCAACAGGTTGAACCAGTTTAACTGTCATTTTCAGTGCCAATGGGACAGTCCTGACACCAAACCCTGTGATTCCACCTGCTCCACCTCCCTTTCCATGTCAGAGATCAACAATATCAACAACCTATTCAGGAGGCAGTGATTAAGTGATGTTTATTGAGTAATAAATACGTGTGTATTTGTATGACTTTTAACACAATTCTATTTTAATTATTTAATTAGTCCTGAATCAAGTCTGCTTAATGTGAAAGAATAGCTTTTATCTCTTTTATCTTCACCACACTAGATTGTAATCGTCCTTTATATGGCCAGAGAAACAACTTCAGTGGGTGCCGACATTGCTGTGGTTCTGCTGGATGTGTACGTTAATGTAAACTGTATACTATACTCTAGCTATGGAAGATAACATCTTGTTAATGACATAATCTTTAAAGGAAGTGATTATTGAGTTTATTTTAAGAAACAATACACTTACTTTAACAATGTACATATGCCTACTGTAGAGCAATGGAGTAATAGTCATTTTAAAGAGTTGAACTCCACCTTTTGACTCTGCTTTATGATATGATCAATGTAGTGCTGAGTAATATTATATAGTCACTTACACAAGGTTAATGCCTAACAAGCCGTACTGCTGAACAAAATTCTTCCCTCATCATTGTCTAACAAGTTCAAGAAGCGTGAAGGTAATACTCATATTGTTGATGTATCAAGATGTCGCAATATTTGGTGCTATCTCAAGATGTGAGGCTGATCTTTGAAAGTCTCACTGACAGGACACGCAAAGAAAACTGGCCTAAAGGATGACACAGTGGCCAAAATATGATCAAATTCAGGGATTTTATTGAAGCTAGTAGAGGTTTATTATGAAAGGAAGGACAGAAACAGGCGCTGTATTTTCACAGTGCACTGGCCCACTGGAGAGTGAGGGTTTAGAGGTCAGAGTAGATTCGCCATAATCCCTGAGGGTCAAATTGTGTTGTAGCAAGTAGCCACTAACTTATAACCATCAATTCAAAAATTAGACATGCATAGGACTCTTGCGCCATGACAAATGTGGGAGAATCACCATTTCAACAGTGAAATCTGAAGTACTTTATTTAAGACAAGGAAGTTAATCAAATACATAAGTGGACATCAGGTGTGGTATGTTTAGTCGTCAGTGGAATCAGTAGTGTAAAGAGGGATGATGTAATGTGGTAGTGTATAGAGAACAAAAGAGATTAAGACTGCTGTCGTCAAATGGATGGCATGACCATGAGTAACAGGTTAACTAGCTTTTATAGTGTACTCAGTGTTGCGGTGGAGATGGGGCAGTGGATAAGACACATGCCTTTGGTGTGAGAGACCAATGTGTCCCTGAGCAAGACACTTATCCCCGAGTTGCTCTGGTGTGCAACCTCTGACATAAATAGAAATTGTAAGTCACTTTGGATAAAAGCGTCATTTAAATGAATAAATGTAAATGTAATGTATAGGCTGGGAAAACTGGGCCCAGGCCTTAGGGGGAAAAAAGTAGTTTGGGGAAGTATTGTTTCCAGTTTTAACAATAGTTTAAAAAGTATTCAGATATTTTACTTAGTAAGTAAAAATAGTAATATCACACAGAGAAAATGCTCCACTACTAAGTAAAAGTCCTGCAATCAAAACCTTACTTAAGTAAAAGAATGTAAGCATTATCAGCAAAATGTACTTAAAAGTACCAAAAGTAAAAGTACTCATAGTGACAGTCCCTGTCAGTGCTTTACCAATACGATGTTTTCGGATTAATAATACAGTGTCATACTTAGCATCAGTTTACATAACTAAAACAAACAATTTACATAAAACACACGAGGTATGTGGCAAACAAGAATGATGGAGGTTAAGAGGAATGACTTGTTGTAACGGTCGTTATTACTGATAAGCTAAAGGAGTCTCTGACTGAAGATACTTTGTTGTCTGACCAGTAGTTCGGGCAGAGGATGTGAAGTATAATCCATAATTTAAAAAATTATGCTACAGGATTAATATTCCTGCGTGCATGCATGTGTATGTTGCTTTTTACTGCTGTGGATGTTTTAACTCTTTAACACAGCAATACAGTAATGCATCATATTCTGTAAGGTCATCATTTGTTTGCAGCATTGCTGTCCTTTGAGAACCGTATCATCTCTAAAGTCAATTTTTCATAAACTCAGAAAAACAGCCCTGATGCCAGCTGATCTAAGGTCAGTAAAAAAAAATTATTTAGATTAAGAAGTAGGATCAACCCTTAAAGCAACACTTCATTCTTAATTTTATCAGACAATTTCTAATTCCAAATCATCATATTTGGAGATACATGGTTTTCACTGGACAGGAAAGGTATGAAAGATTGTAATGTAAAAAGTAACTAGTAATTAAAGCACATCAGACAAATGTAGTGGAATAGAAACTACAATATTTGTCTCTGAGATGTACTTAGTTACATTCCACCACCGGTTCAATGTACATGTGGGTAATTAAGTATTGTTTTAAGATAGACTTTAATAAATGTGAATGTTGGCACAATTTAATTCATTTGTTCAGTGTTGGGTTTGTGTAAAGTAATGTCTTCATCATGATCTCACTGAGTTACACCTCATTCAGAATAATCCACAACAGGTGCCTTTTTTGGCCACCTGGTGCATGCTTCATGCTGAAATGGTGATGAGCACAGAGGAATTCAAGTGAAGCCAGACAGACGGGCTTGTCATCTTGTTTATTGTTCTTCATGCGCACACCAGTGCATCACACACTGAGCACAAGGTGATCACGCCTCATCCACGCCTGAGTCCTATGCTTAATCCGATGCTTTATTATTGTATGAGTAAGCAAAAATGCTTTCCTTCCTCCCTATTGGTCTGTTGGGTAAGACTGCCTTTCACAACTGAGACAGCAGATTAAAATGGCTAGATATAAATATTTAATATGACTACAAAATAGCTATTGAAAGAGCAATTAAAGTTATAATTAATTGATTCTAAACTACAATGCCACTTCTGCTGAAACTAGTTTCTGGGGTGTTAGGATTGAGAAAGTGAGGCTTTGGTTTTGTTTCATAACCCCAGTGTCCTTCATTTTTTAAGCTCGACAAGTTTCTTCAGATCAGACTTCAACAGCTCCCCCTCCTCTACCTCCACCTCTATACCATCCATGGTTTTCTGCACCTGCTCCTTGATGCGGTTCAGTTCCAGCAGCCCATTCTGCAGGTCCTTGCAAACTTCTCGGATCTTAGCAGCAAACTCTGTCTTTGCGCCCTTTTTGAGTTCCATGGAATCCTTCGCCAGGAAAAAGACATCAAGAGCCAGGAAGAGACCTGACATAAGTCCAGTGGTAACACTCATTACCTGGGCAGCTTTGGCAGCACCCCCTGCAACATTGAGTACCTGAATGGTACTAATCAGGCTCTCGGTGTTGATCACTAAAGCCTTGCCCGCCCGGCCGCCCTCCTTCATTACATGTTTGACATTCTGGTTGAGGTGCTTCTTTGAGATGCTCTCAGCGTACTTCTCAAAGTTCCATTCCTCAAGTGTCTCCATCCCTTCCTGGCGGATAGATAACGAATCGGAGATTTGACATTAGGATTAAACAATTTTTGAAATCCAAAATATTTCTCAAACCTGTCAATGTGTAATGACAACATTTAGCTTTAGGATCGTATTCTATTTGTAGATTGTTTCGCATTTGTTTTCAGAACTTTGACATTTCTCTGTTTTACAAATGCACTCCTCAAAATTTACAAACAAATAGAGTATGCTGCATTCAGACCAAACGCAAATTTAATCCACGCAACGCTTTCCTCACAGGGTTTTATCGCTGGAGTGTTCACACACAACGTGATAACGCGAATAAACACAACTTGCCATTTCCACAGCTGTATGAAACCAAAGTAAACCTTTTGCTGTGATTAATTAGCAATAAATGGATCAAACTGATGCCGAAATAACTACAATATGAAGCTGATTTGTTAAACATATGAATTCATGCTTTGTCAGGTCTGTCAGCAAGACAGCAGGACAAATACTTCTAAAATGTTTGTTTTCTGAATGGAGTTTGTTTTGATCGATCTGGGCTATGCTATGCTACCTTGGTCACAGTAAAGTACAATGATAGCTGGAATAAAATTACATACACATGTTTTTGAACTCACCAGGTAGTTCAACCTCCTCGCTTTCTTTTCTCCCAGCAATGTCCAGCAGGAAATCGCAGCTCTACACGTCTTTGCATTGACTTTGTATGTAAACTCACCGCCCCGAACGCTCGCTTCGCTTTTGGTCTGAAAGCACCATAACTTGGATTTTCAAACCACTGTTTCAAGACATTCAAATTCTGTGCAATGCTCAGCATTCAAGTATTAAATCTGCCTTTGCAGGTCACAGTGTATTTGTGGACCGCTTCATGTCTACAAATCATTATGACACTGTTTTACCACAAAGAGTGTGAATTCGATCCAGGGCTTGCTATGTGATGTCACATATCCTCAATACACGTTTCAGAATAAGAGCTGCTGTGGATTTTGAATCGATTTGTCTTTACAATAGGTAAAATATATTTGTGACTCAGTCTGTGAATATACAAGGATATGACATCAATTTACCCTCATAGTTATCTATGGGGATATCTAAGAAAAACTATTTTTCACACTTAAAGTTTAAAGGACATGAGTAAAATGATCATTAGGTCAGCAATAAGTTTTCAAGCTTTACATGCAACTGAGACAAACTGGCTGAAAACCTGTCTTCTATCTTCACACCTGCAAAAACTCCAGGCACTCCTTAATGTCCTTGATCTCCTCCTGGTAGTCTTGGATCATCTTCTCCACCTTCTTGCGGTCCATTTTTGAATGGACTGTGTCTGTGATGTTGGCTGAAGCAGATGCCACCCCACCTGCCGTAGCTATACCAATGCCTACAGCTGTAACGATGAGCGACGTTCCTGCAGTGAAGGGCGCCAGAATGAGGCCGGTGATCGTAGTGATGGATCCTGCAACACTGGCCACTCCACCACCGACACTGGTTGTGACTGTTTTCTTATGGAAAATGTCAGCTGTATCAGCCAGATCGAGCAGCTCCAGGATACGCTGCTGGAGTGAGACGCCACGCTGGTTGAAAAAGTGAACAAAAAGACGAGCCGCCATGAAGACACGATCAGCGACCTGTTCCACCACTCTGAGACAGGGAAAATATGTTGAGGGAGAAACACTGAAAAGGAGCTGAATAAGTGAATATCAGAATTAGTTATTTTTTGTAAAGGTTACTTTTTTGTGGACTTACTTGTAAAAGATTAGCAGAAAAAAATATTTTGTATGGTAGAAATATCACTGTAAATATTGTGTTATCAAACTCATTTGTCAAACTCATTTTAAGCATGGTCCTGTGATACAGTTTAGAAATTGTTTTTAAAAAGTTATTAGATGTTTTTATGTTAATACTGGCCAGTGCTACTCTAAAGCTTTAAAACAAACCAAAAAAAACTACTAGCAAATTGATAACTTCAGTAGATGTGCTACTTACTCTTCATCATTCTGGTTTGCCTCAGTCCACTCATCCCAGTCTGACACACAGAAAAGAAACAAATACAACTTTAAAGTTCCAACTGTAGTACACAAGATCCCCAATAAATCAAACAAAATCAACAAGTAACAAAATCTTGCCAGTTTTAAGCATACCCTCTACGGTTCTCCACCACGCTAAAAGGCCTTCCTCATCCTGAAAGTGAACAATTTTAAAGTCATTGGAATAATTCTGTAATGTAAATGCCTTTCTAGTCTTTGCAACCACTCAAAGCACTTTTACACTACATCTCATTCACCATTCACAAGCACTCATACACCGGTGGAATAGCCACCAGGGGCTGTTTGGGGTTCAGTATCTTCAGTATCTCAACATGCAGCCTGGAGGAGCCAGGGATTGAACCGCCGATCTTCCGATTATCGGGCAACTCACTCTAACCCACAGCCACCTCTCTGTATGTACAGGGAAATTAAATCACACTGATAATATTATAAGAAACTATAAAAATGAGCTTACATCTAGAGGGTCCAGGACTGTTCCTTTGCTGGGAACTGGTACTTCAGCCATCTCTAGCATCTCAACTTCCATTGCGTCCTGTAACAGAAAAATACGGCACACTTTACACCCATATTTGGACAACATTTCATAAGCGCTGTGAAATGCTACCAATTACACACCATCGTAAAATCCCATTTTGCTGCCATGCAATGGCTGACAAATTCCACCTTGCTGCATCTTTTGTTCCCATTTCAAGAAAGCAAGGACTGCAAGTACAATTAACTGGCTACCATTAGGGGTGACCCCGAATAGTCGAGGTTTTGATTATTCAATGGCCAGAGCCTGATTCGACTCCCAATAATCTTCATAGAGACGTTCTGAAATGAGGATCATACCATTTTGGCTTTATAGGGGGTGCATTACGTCTGATTTTACATAGAACTACCAGTTTTCTCCCAATAAGTTAATATACAGCCTATTATGATATAAACATCAACATATAATGCTGCAAAAACATGTTAGGTTAGCTACAGTGCTACAAAGATGTCATCTATGAGATAGAATATTTGCCAGTCAAGAAATTAGGTTTCTTTAGATACAGTAGATATATTAAGAAATTACATTTACTTAATTATTCAGTAAAACCATGTTTTTTTTAATACTAATGTTACTTATTAATAAACAACAGCCACATCAAGAAATGAAGTGCTACATGATGTCTCATACAGTATTTTACACCTTGGGAGGGTTGGCTCATCTGGACTAACATACCAAAGTAAATGAAGAACATCTCAAAAACTATCACATCTAGTGCATCAAATATGACCACTGACCGATAACAGGACAATTTAAGCCTCTCTGTTTTTGCACCACAGTCCATTATAAACAACATAACACATGAAGTTTACAAATGCATTGGCTGGTGAGGCTTCTCTCACATTGCTTTGTTAACTAGAAAAGCAATCTGTAAATCTTACCAAAATGTCTTTTATTTTTTTGAAATTCAACAGAAACAGAAAGTAGTATTGATAGCCATAATTTCAGCTTGTAGTAAAACGGTGCAACATTTTTAATGGGCATTTAGCATGTGAAAGTACAAATTACACATTTGTGTGCACAGTGGCGAAGCAATATCCATAATAATAATAATTAATGAATAATAATATAATGCAAATTCGGAAAGTATTCATTATTGGTCACTTGATAGGTACATGGTCTTGTTATATATCACCATTAGCAGTAAAAAGAAATACATGTTTTCCACCAGGGCAGTAAAATGTGAAGTATAGCTGCTGATCTGAGCTTCCCTGCTGTTACCGTTTTATTGCCAATTAGTGATCAGCTGATTGTCTCACAAAGGTAACAAAACCAAAACGGAGCTCTGGATAGAGAGATTAACCACATGAAATTAATCCAACTACATATTTTACACCCCAAGCCAAAGCACAGCGTTTGAGAATAAACCAATCCAGCTAACCTTACATGATTTTTCTACCAGGGCAGTAAAAGTTTAGCTGGCTGATGCTTCCATGCTCTAAGCTAACGTTAGGGTTTTATTGCCAATTAACGTTACTGATCAGCTGATTGCTAATGTAACTGGCAAAGCCAAACCACAGGCTGGAGAATAAGTAGGCGACAGGAAATTAATCCAACTACATATTTTACACCACTGACAGGGGAAACATATCACGGCTCTCAGTGATTATGGACAGCTTCTAGGTAAAGCTATCAAAGAACAGCTTTCATTTGCACCGCTAAAGTCTGATAAACTTTAGTTAATTACCTGTCCAGCAGAAAACAGACAACTTCAGCACTGCTTTGAAAACATCTGTCCCACATTATAGCCTTCCATGTGGGAAAATCCACATTCTGATTTCTGCCATCATCTGTCTGCATCTGTCGCTACTTCATCTGGCTTCATGCTATAAAGATCCACAGGCTTCTAATAAACCATAAGACTACTCAGAGACTGCATATTGTTTTCATTATTATTTCCTCTTCTTCTTCTTTGTACATATTGAATGTAGTGACGGGCGTCTACACCGCTGGAATTATACAAGCACAAGAAGAACGGCATGATGAGGAAAGGCGCTCTGTAGCACTGTTTGTCCGTTGTCGGCTACGGTAGAAACATGACGACAAAATACGGCGACCTCCATAGAAGGGGGTGCCCGCGGTTATGTAGATAAAAATGTCTCATTCTAAGGTAATAAAAACATAACGGTTCATTATGTAAGGTCTTTATACACCACTGAAAACATAGTTATAGATCTTATATTGCATTTCTGTCAATAGATCCTCAGAAATATTACACACTGAACCTTTAAAGTGCGTGAATAAATCCAAAATTGTAACCCTAACCCTTAAGATAAGGGGCGTCAGTGCGCACGTGTGGTGTAGCCTGTGTGTGGTAGAAGAAGCAGAGAGACAGAGCACCAGCAGTGCTGAGTCTATCACCATTGTTGAATCACACAAAGAATATTGTATCATTTTTAAACAGTACTTGGAATAGACCTGCAAGGAACAGCGACGTGTATGTCGTGATTGTCGGCACGTTGGCGGATTTACACATCTCTGCGCAAGGCGAGCAGAGCAGAGAGAATGTGCAGTGTAAGTTACAGTGACTAATGAATAGAGACTGCAGCTTCTCAAGATAAAAGCTCAGCTACCATGTGTAGATAGAAATAGCTCATTCTAAGGTAATAACAACATAACGGTTCTAGCGCTGAATAGTAGAAGATTCGATGGGTGGAGCCTGATTTGACTGTCAATCTCACCGTTAAATATTCGCAGCGAAATGAGGATCGTGCCATTTTTGCAATATGGGGTTGCTCAATGTCTGATTTTACAAAGAACTACCGGTTTATTACCAATTACTTACAGTTAATATACACCCTAATTTTGATATAAATATCAATATAATCCTGTAAATAAAAATGTGAAAAGAAAAAATTATTTTTTCAAAGTGCATGAATAAATCCAATATTTTAACCCTAACCCTTAAGGAAGGGGGCATCCTCTGTGTACAGTCTATGGTGTGGTCAGGCAGAGAGACAGCGCACAAGCTTCACCGGTGTTGTGCCGGAAATGCACATTGTAAGTTACATCAGAGACTAGTGAATACAGACTGCAGCTCTGCAGCTTCTCAAGATTAAAGCGGATCTATCGTGTGTACACCCTACAACACTCAACCCCCTGGTCCCCCAAGCTTCGCACAAACACACATAGGCAACACTTGACAAATCTGATTTGACTATGTAAATTCTTAGTCGAGGACAGCCCTTAATGGTTCATTATGTAAGGTCTTTATCCACCACTGAAAACATAGTTATGTATATTATATTGCATTTCTGTCAATAGATCCTCATAAATATTACACACTGAACCTTTAAGTTTGAGCTATATTTAACTACTTCATATACAGTTTAGTAGTTCTACAGAAATGCATCATATTCTAAAAGATCATCATATTTTTACACTTTTTGAGAATGTACAGCATGTTATTTTAAAGAAAACATGTATATTAAATGATAAATCGTATATCGTGGTATAAGCTTACACTATTGAGATATTATTTATAAGCCATTTCACCGAGCCCAAACTCTACAACTGGTATGAAATTAATGATAAATATTGATCAAATAAGTGCTGTTTTTTTGTATTGATGTTGGAAATGCCTGTTATGGTAGTTGTTTAAGTTAATGTAATATTAAATGATGATCTGTCATGTTTAGCAGAATACATATCAATCTGACTTGCTTGATTTATGGTCACACTTTGTAACACAGTTGTGAGTTGACTTAGCTGACTTGAGTTATGAGCGAGTTGTGTTATTGTTGAAGCATGATGCTGGAGACAAAGCACTCTTATTGATGGACTGTCACAAAGTAAAGTGCAAAGCAAAGTGGATTTAATATAAAGTTAAAAAAAACAGGGTGTTGTCCTTCGGGTTCTTCAAAGTTACCCAGGCTGTTTTTCAAGTTTGGGCGGGAGTGGAACACAACCTTGTATAACTTTACAAAATCTGGTTCCACTAAACAGTGACTTCACAATAGAGTTTACCCACAGTCCACGGGTTTTTGTTTCGCGTGGTTTTAAAAAGTAAAATGCCTCAAGCTACTAGAAGCAGGTTGGAACTGCAGCCTCAATCCACCAAGATGTTTAAGCCGGAATGAGGAATTTTCAAATGCATATTTAAATGTGGTTTATTCATGTGCGTGTAATTACTATTAGAAATAACATATTGTGAGGTGTTGGATTTCTTGCAATTTAACAGATGTCTGTCTTTTTTTTATTATTTTTCACCTGTAATGAAAGTACCTGGGGAATCAAATGTTAATTTAGAATCATAACTTCCTTACATACATGCCTCTTTTGATCAGAAAGCTTTATGAGCTGTGTCTCCATTTTGGATCAATGGAAACAAAATCTTGAAATGTATCACTTCATGTATTAAATTCACCTGCACACATAAGTGGAATTACACTACTTACGTACTAGTATGAGCTTGTGTGTAATGACACTGTTAGGTGGCCAAGTGTGCTGTTGTGTTGTTAGTTTTACAAGTAAAGGACATTAGTGGGCATGTTTTTACAATATGTACTCGCTTGCTTCTTATTTCACCGTTACATTTATAGTAGTGCTGGGCAACATTTAAAATCCCGATAATCCCGATTAATCGCATTGTTATGCACAAAATTGAATAATGAATTCTAAAGTAGTTTATTGTGCACTTTTAATTTAAATGTACTGCTATATACACAAACGTGCAATAACGTGGTTTGGAAACACTTAAAACAAATAAGGTGCTTTTTACCAGCAGTATTCCCTTTACACAGTAGCAATAAAATATTAAATATTTCTTGTAAATCTCAATTTAAACATTAATGTAATCAAATCAAATATTAAACCAAAGCTATTTGCCACTGCCAGGGCCTTCCCTTTTATCTAGCTTGTTAAAACAAGTTACCATCAGAGTCCAGTTTTCTTGGGTCTTTTTCTGAACAGATATCAGCAGAAACATTGTATTTTTTTTTTTTTTTCTCTTTCTTCAGAGAGCGGCATAAACGGTCTGTTCAGTAGCAAGTTTCCCTGTTAACATGCCCAGGCCTAATTTATAGCCTACTTCATTCGCCACCTTATTTAAGTTTTCACTCACTTATTGAATCTGCCTCATTTTCGTTCTGTGCTCTTTCCCCTACACTCACAGACCTAACGTCCCTCTGTCCTCTGCTTCTTTCCATTTCTCTCTCTCCCTGTATATACGTGACTTTCTCCATCAGTACCAGGCTACGTTAGATAAAGTCAGAAAAAAAAAATCAGAACCCGTCTTCTGGACTTTTCCACCCGGGGTTCCGTTCTCAGCAGCAGCCGCGTCGCATGTTGAGGAGGCATCTTGACTACGTACTGTAGCTTTTCAAAACAAACCCAAAGTGTTAACAAATGCTAACAAATGACATCTGTGTGTTTCTCTCTGTCTGCAGAATCTGGACCTGATGTGGCCCATTCTGTGTTCAGACACAAACTGCCGTGTTTATACAATGTGTTTATTTTGTTCCTCTCTCTGTGCTGGAGTTCTTTTAAGAACTTGATGGTTTTATCCAGATTATTATTAAATTGGTTGAATTTTAATAATAGTGTGTTTATTCATCTAATGTTCAAGCTTATTACTTCAATATATTCCCAGCAAATCTGATGTTAATATAATAGATAACATATAATACAAACTGTTGACAGCTAACCAACCAGACATCGTGTTGATCGACAAACAGCAAAAGAAGGCTGCAGTGATAGATGTGGTAATCCCAAGTGACAACGTCAAGAAGAAGGAACACGAGAAGCTTGAGAAATACCAAGGGCTGAAAGAGGAGCTAGAAAAGATGTGGAAAGTAGGAGCAACAGTGGTGCCAGTGGTAATCGGAGCACTGGGGGCTGTGACCCCCAAACTGGGAGAGTGGCTACAGCAGATACCAGGTAAATCAGAGGTCTCTGTCCAGAAGATACTGCGCAGAACCGTCAAACTCCCAGGCCTCTGGTAGAGGACCCGAGCTTGAGGATGAGACACATACCACTCCGCAAGGGGTAATTTGATATGAGCAAAGATTGTGAAAATGGACAGATTTAGCTCGAGTAGCAGCGATTGCATATTGACAACATATTTGTGTGTCATTTAAGCTCCGAGTTGCCATGTGATAAATGGATGCACTTGCCAAAAGGAAATAAAGACAGACGTGGGAAACTACACAATGGAAAAACAAGAAGCTGCTCTGTCATGTTGAGGTTAAGATAGGGCACAATATAACCCAACAAAAGGGCTCTTACTTGAATAAAAATAAGTAACTAAAAACTATCCCCTATCCACACAGCCTTTATAAAAATATTGCACTGCCCAGTTTATGGAAGCAGCCTTGTCGTGCTGAGTAAAGTTTTATTTGTAGTTTCATAATGTCACTGCGAACTGATGTGAATGAGAATGTGTGCGCTTGATAAGCACCAACTTTAATTTGCACTGTGGGGAAAAACAGCTGTAATGCGGCTCAGCTGTACTCACTTGGCCATTAACTATACTGCACTTTGATTTGGGGTCAATTTATTACTGCACCAAAACTGTATTGAGTCTATGATTGCTTTGTTGGTTGTATTTATTTTTATGCTCTTAAAATTGTTCCTATGTTGTTGTTCTTTATTATTTACTTTACCTTATGTAAAGCACTAAACTGATTGTGCTTTATGCATAAAGCTGCCTTGCCTACTCACCTAGGGCAGTGTCTGAGTATCACATGAGTAGTGTGGAGCAAAAAAAATAAATCAATTCTAAGAAAAACTGGAAATTTAAAATAATTGAAGGGAACAAAACTGCACTATAGAAAAAAACGTTCCATTTTTTTACCCAGGCAGGGTAAATTTTTGGGTTGTATCCCCATGTTTGAATGCACTTATTGTAAGACACTTTGGTTAAAGTGTCATAAATCATTTTTAAATGTATAACCATGAAAAAAATGAAACAAGGCAAAACTGAACATCAGAAATTGTGACTTCCAATGTAGAAAATGTCATTTAAAAAATTTTTTTACTACAATGTAATGGAAAGAATATAAATAATAATACAGCATTTTATGGCTAAATAAATGAGTCCCCTCAAAATGCTACATGTTTATGGGTACTTCTGTTCATGACCCAAACAATACACTGCATGTGACTACAAACTAGGTGCAGGATAGGGACAGTTTTGCATTTATTGGGTTAAAAGTTTTATTACATGTTTATTCACTGGGATGTTTCCTTATGACTAATAACAATAACAATCCAGGAAGGGTGAACAATGAACGTCATACACTTCTCACATTACAGATACTTAGAATTTTTCTGGCTAGACAGCATCCTTTCATTGGACAAAAAGTCAGCCACTGTTAACAGCTGTCCGTACCAGCTAGAGATCACATTTGGCTCATTAGATTCAAGGCAAAAACCTTCATCTAGGTATCTAGATTTGTTTCAGAAATTGGGAAAAACAAACAGCATTTTTAAAAACAAATCATTCAAGAAACTGAGGAGATGCACTTAAGGTCATACATGTCTCTCTGTGGTGCTGTCATGCAAGCTTTCATAGCTGGCGGAGTGTTCACTGTGAATAGCTGTGTTTTTCTAATAAGAGTTTTAAAAAATGGGTGGGTGGAAAACAAAAGTTTCGAGCAGCTGGTTAGAAAAAAACATTGGTTTCTTGTGAGTTAATTATTGACATACGCAGAACAAATGATACTGATAACATAATTTGTAATGAGGGATTGTGTTTGTGGCTTAAGTTACCAACACACACCGTACATCCGGATCACCTCTCAAATGACCCCCACTTAATAAAACTGAGTAAAACATCCTCATTCCTTCAAAAAATAAACATTTTACTGTAACCCATACCTGTGTCTTGAATGAGGAAGCATTACTGGGAACATCTGAGTTTGTTTGATAACCCTCATCGAGAATCTATATCACAACAAAACCTGCCCATCCAGTTGGTGTAGAAAATAATGCCAACCCAGGAAAAAATGAGAACACAAAGTCCCTCTTACATGTTAAGTAAACTTAACATGCAATTGCAAAATCTGAAGTTGACGTGGTTATCTTCTGCACAGTAACCTTCCTGTGTGTAAGCCCTAAAAGGGGTTTAATTTCTGCACCAGCCCCCTGACCATCAAAGGTTCAAAGATCCATCCATCCATCCATCGTCAACCACTTATCCTGCGTACAGGGTCGCGGGGGGGCTGAAGCCAATCCCGGCTGACATTGGGCAAAAGGCAGGGTACAACCTGGACATCGCAGGGCCACACATAGACAGACACACACTCACACTCACATTCACGCCTAAGGACAATTTCGAAGACACCAATTAACCTACATGTCTTTGGATGGTGGTCACACAGAAAGGTCGGGACAACCGGGGTTTGAACACACAACCTTCTTGCTGTGAGGCGACAGTGCTAACCACTGCACCAGCGTGCCGCCCATGGGTTCAAAGATCTTTACAAAAAAAATGCACAAATACAGAAAATACAAGTATATATTCGTTACATTCTGTTATTTATGACACAGTAGATGTTTTAGAAAAAAAATCTCACCCTATCTATGCTGGCTATATTCAGGAGGTGGACAAAAAACTAACTAAAAGAGCCAAGTTGCTTTCTTTGGCACCATCTAGTGGTAGTAGCAAGGATAACACTGTTAGGAATCAATGCATGCTGCTGCTTTCTACATACTGGAGGATTACTGACAAAATTACTATTTTATGAGAGTCATTATGGTTTATGTTTTCTCTGTGTGCAGCTATAAAAATACTATTGCTACACATAGGTAGTTGACATGCATAAAGTGTGTTACTTTGTTTTTGCCCAACACCTACATGATCAGTTTTTTAATAAAGCCTTCTGGGGTCTGCTTTTTGACAAAGTGATAAATTGCGTGGACCTACCTGCTTCTCTGGCAAGTTGTTACTGTCTGCTAAGCTTCCATTGCTGAAGGAGAGGTCACTGTGCAGAGGCCCAGTATCCTGGACAAACAAGATGCAAGGCAGAGACACATACACTGAGGATGTGAAGAAGGGGGCATCCTTGGTGAGATAATAATGTCCAGTGTCATCAGTTTTACAACTGGTACCTTTGGCTGTGAGGATTTAAATGGGTTGACTTTCTGCATCATCCCTGCAATCATCCCTGAGTTCTAAATAATAAACACATTAATTGGACAACTGAAGCATAACAAATTGAAATAATCACAATGCCATATCAACAAGCTGAAAATTTTACCTGTGTGTCTTTAAGTTCTTTCCCTGTTTCTGGTGGACCTGCAGAATCATTTTGAAGATCGCTCTTTGGCACCTGCAGGGGAAAAAATAAGATACTCAAAACAAAGCAATCTAATATTTTGCACTGTAAACTCCAAATCTTTAATATATCAAGCTAAGAATTGAAAATTGGACAAATGAGAAATACAGAATTAATTAGCTTTTCACCATTCACATTTGAATTCCTTTTTCATTATTTTGAGATTAAACTAAACTCAAGGTAGTAGCAAAGTGACAGTTAAATATATGTCATCAATTCTGTAGTTACCAGGGAGGTAAACCTGAAGGGGTTGACCTTCTGCAAGACTCCTTTCAGCATCCAAGGTTTCTGGAATACAAGTTTCAGATATTTCATGAACTGATGCATTCAATTTTGAATTCAAGTCCTATAGTCCTGCTCCTTTAACTTGTAGCTTTATTAAAGGAATTTACAGCTGACTGAAGGCAGTTATCACCTAGTGAAAAAAAAAGAAAACAAAAATAAATACATCCATACTGTGGCTTATTTGGAACAACTACAGCCCCGTTTAAAACTTGTCATTTCAAGTCTTGTATCCAGATAAAATTCGGATGACATTTTTATTTATACTTAGCCATACACTCACCGGCCACTATATTAGGTACACCTTGCTAGTACTGGGTTGGACCCCCTTTTGCCTTCAGAACTGCCTTAATTCTTCATGGCATACTTTCAACAAGGTGTTGGAAACATTCCTCAGAGACTTTGGTCCATATTGACATGACACATCACGCAGTCCATGATATGAATCTCTCGTTCCACCACGTCCCAAAGGTGCTCTATTGGATTGAGATCTGGTGACTGTGGAGGCCGTTGGAGTTCAGTGAACTCATTGTCACGTTCAAGAAACCAGTTTGAGATAATTTGAGCTTTGTGACATGGTGCATGATCCTGCTGGAAGTAGCCATAAGAAGATGGGTACACTGTGGTCATAAAGGGACGGATATTGTCAGCAACAATACTCAGGTAGGCTGTCAAGTTAAAACAATGCTCAGTTGGTATTAAGGGGTCCAAAGTGTGCCAAGAAAACACCCCCACACCATTACACCACCACCAGCAGCCTGAACCGTTCATACAAGGCAGGATGGATCCATGCTTTCATGTTGTTTACGCCAAATTCTGACCCTACCGTCTGAATGTTGCAGATGAAATCGAGACTCCTCAGACCAGGCAACGTCTTTCCAATCTTCTACTGTCCAGCTTTGGTGAGCCTGTGTGAATTGTAGCCTCAGTTTCCTGTTCTTAGCTGATAGGAGGGGCACCTGGTGTGGCCTTCTGCTGCTGTAGCCCATCTGCTTCAAGGTTTGACTTGTTCAGAGATGGTATTCTGCATACCTTGGTAGTAACAAGTGGTTATTTGAGTTACTGTTGTCCTTCTGTTACCTCAAACCATCTCTTGTATGTGTAGAAATGGCTGGAGCCGCTTTTCCCTGTTGCTTTAATGATACAGAGAACAAATGGCTAATTTCAGTGTGGCTTTAGCTGCTGTTATCACAAGGACAGAGGAGACAGACCATGGATGTATTAAGAAAATCAGACAGTGAGTGGCTATTTCCACAAACGGCTTACTGATGTAGTTACAGAGACTTTAATCCCCTAGAGCATTTGGCTAGTATGTGTCCCCGGAGATGGTTTGAGCAATTGGATTTCAATCCCTCTTGAATGCTTCTTGGATGCACTTACACTTGGACCTCATTTACACTTAGTCACTTAATACATCTTAGGTCGATTGAATAGCCACCTGATCTCAAAAAAGTGTAAATGAAAGAGTCTCTTCTGTATTTTATCTTGATAAGACACACTTGTGGCGTAAATAGGGTCTACAGTTTAACACCAGCTTGAAATTGTGCTGGTTCATACTTTACAATTCACGGTTTGTAAACTGTTAACGGTGCAGCTAAAGCAATATGTATTGGCTTTTTGACATTTTCATCATCTATTGCTCTTGAGATATAGCCATATCAGCTTTTTTTCTGTTGTATGCTTTGTTGAAATAACACACCATTGTACTGTTTTGCAGTAACTACTAACATTATTCAGTTCTTAATCCGTTAATAGTAATAAAGGCTCCTATTGACTTGTGTTTTTGTCAGAATAAATGGAGGAAAGTGAAAATCACGTTTGGACAAATTACAAAAACATAACTATATACACATTGCACAATACACACCCTGGTCACCCATCCGTCCTGCAAAGTCATGGCACATGTTGTAGTTGAGTTTTTCTCACCTGTGTGGAGTTTGGTCCTTCTTCTAGTGATCCAGAGGAAGGAGCTTTGCTGACTATGGAGGGGGTCTGAAGAAACAACAAACTATTTTACAAAAAATTTCAAAATTTAGTCATCGGTTTAAAAACATGTCTGTCTTTACAAGGCGTCTTGCTGTTATTTTTCCATTGACTGCACTTTTTTTAAATAGCTACTATACTATAAAATGGGTCTAGTGGTAAATCAGTGTTCCAGGTGGCAAGTTTTTCCTGTATGAATCGCTTCAATCCAATAAAATTTGTTTTCCTTCTGCCACACTGTAACACAATGAAAGGAGCTCTAAATTCCAAATGCAATAAGAAAAATTTTTAAATAAAGTCAAAACACAAAACAAAGACCGTACTGAAAATTCTAATTTATATGTAAAAATCGCATTAAATACATAAATACATACATATTAATAATTTACTAGTTATTATTTGATTTATTATTTTTTATCTTTATCTTTTATTAATTCATCTTTATGTTTATATTTCTCTTTATATATTCCACATATATTTTCTCATTCTTTGACAGATTAATTCTTTCTAATGGCATTCCTATTTCGCCACTGTTGGTTTAAGAAATAATTTTACAGTCAAAATATGTGGGGGACATCTCTGATGTGTAGGCCTATGGTCTTTCATGCACTCTGGCTGTTTGGGCTGTGTGTGATGGGTCTGTCTAAATCCTAGTGATGAATGAAGGCCACAATTAATGGAAAAACACATGTGAAACAAACAACTAGCCCCGACCACTCTCTCGCACTTTCCATAGCCTACCTCATTGCTGGGTCTAGGTGGGACCCCCACTGGAGGTGGTGCTGTTGAGCCTTCATCGCTTTTGAACATATTCATGCTGAAATACATGGTGTTACAAACGTTATGGCCAGGAAACATGGCTCAAAACAAATACAACCTCTGACAGCCACCTGGGTCATGCTGGTTTGTTTTAAATCACAATAGTGTTTTAAAGCTGTCATCTGCTGCCAAGGTCACTCACTGCTGTTTTCTCTGCGTAGTTACACACATAAAAATCACATTCCAAATATTTTGCCATTTAACGTGCTCCGCATGTAATCTTGCAAAAGTCGTTAAGTATGAGTTGAGTTAAAGAAATGGGTGCAAATCAGACCCATCATACAGTACTATACATTCAGTAATATTTCCACTTTATTTACGTCACGTCATCAAGCTCTAAGGCCCATTCACAAAGAAGCCTGTGTGAAATCTGTGCAAGCGAATTATAAAAGTTTATAGTACAAGGGATGCTTTGGTAAACAGGATTTCACCAAATTAACAAATGTGTCCAGCGGAGTGTTTGCAAGTCTTGAAGTCGCTTTCAACGTGTGAAAGTTAACAAAAAAGGCAAGAATCCTTTCAGTTGGATTAACTTTGAACACAGTTTGGCTTAAAAAACAAAACAACGCCACTTATAGATTCCAACAACATCGTAGCCTACATTGTGTCTGCTACTACACAGGAATGTTTGACAATTCAAAACGCCAGCAATTACACAATGAAGCGGCCAGGGTGCCTACCTCAGTGTGGCCGCATGAAAAACACTGGCTGGTGAAGCAACAACAGAAAGGTGAACGACTTTGAAAGTTGACACAGTCCTTCAGTTCTCCTTCATTGTGAAGAGACGTCAGGGTGGTCTGGCAAAAACTGAGGGCGGGCGTCAGCGTTACTGACTATAAAACTCTGGCTCTGATTTCAGGGAAGGGTTTAAAGTTAGATTTGAAGGCGAACAACGTACGAGTAGCCTACTAAACACACACCAAAGGTTTGCATGCGGAGTGAGAAAATAGCGCCCCTTGTCGTCACTTACTGAACTGTGGCGTGGTCTTTCACTTTCCCCTCAGGTTAGTTTGCTCCATGGATCGTGTACTTCTGTACATTTTGGGCTGCCTGACACTATCTAGCATGGGAATCCTGTTGGATTTCTTTTTATTCCTTAATTTTAAAAACATTTACGCTCCCCTGTTTAAGTCGTTTCACTGTATTTATTTAAACTACATAATATACAAAATTAGGCCTATTGTTTTCAAAGTCAAAAATGCAATAAATTTGGTGGTATTTAAATTTCTTATTAGGCCTACTTAATATTCATTTGCTTTAGCTGATTCTAAACAATCTTAGGAGAGTAGGCCATTTTCATGAAATAGCTTTTTAAATGCTTTAATCAGATATCTGAATACAGGTGCTGGTCATATAGTTAGATTATTATTTCAGTTATTCCATTCAAAAAGTGAAACTTGGATATTATATTCATTCATTCCACACAGACTGATGTATTTCAAATCGTTATTTCATTTAATTGTGATGATTAAAACTGACAACTAATGAAAATCCCAAATTCAGTATTCTCAGAAAATTAGAATATTACTTAAGACCAATGCAAAAAAGGATTTTTAGAAATGTTGGCCAACTGAAAAGTATGAGCATGTACGTCACTCAATACTTAGTTGGGGCTCCTTTTGCCTGAATTACTGCAGCAATGCAGCGTGGCATGGAGTCGATCAGTCTGTGGCACTGCTCAGGTGTTATGAGAGCCCAGGTTGCTCTGCCTTCAGCTCTTCTGCATTGTTGGGTCTGGCGTATCGCATCTTCCTCTTCACAATACCACATAGATTTTCTATAGGGTTAAGGTCAGGAGAGTTTGCTGGCCAACTAAGAACAGAGATACCATGGTCCTTAAACCAGGTACTGGTAGCTTTGGCACTGTGTGCAGGTGCCAAGTCCTGTTGGAAAATGAAATCTGCATCTCCATAAAGTTGGTCAGCAGCAGGAAGCATGAAGTGCTCTAAAACTTCCTGGTAGACGGCTGCGTTGACCTTGGACCTCAGAAAACATAGTGGACCAACATCAGCAGATGACATGGCACCCCAAACCATCACTGACTGTGGAAACTTTACACTGAACTTCAAGCAACATGGATTCTGTGCCTCTCCTCTCTTCCTCCAGACTCTGGGACCTTGATTTCCAAAGGAAATGCAAAATTTACTTTCATCAGAGAACACTCAGCAGCAGTCCAGTCCTTTTTGTCTTTATCCCAGGCGAGACGCTTCTGACGCTGTGTCTTGTTCAAGAGTGGCTTGACACAAGGAATGCGACAGCTGAAACCCATGTCTTGCACACGTCTGTGCGTGGTGGTTCTTGAAGCACTGACTCCAGCTGCAGTCCACTCTTTGTGAATCTCCCCCACATTTTTGAATGGGTTTTGTTTCACAATCCTCTCCAGGGTGCGGTTATCCCTATTGCTTGTATACTTTTTTCTACCATATCTTTTCCTTCCCTTCACCTCTCTATTAATGTGCTTGGACACAGAGCTCTGTGAACAGCCAGCCTCTTTAGCAATGACCTTTTGTGTCTTGCCCTCCTTGTGCAAGGTGTCAATGGTCGTCTTTTGGACAGCTGTCAAGTCAGCAGTCTTCCCCATGATTGTGTAGCCTACAGAACTAGACTGAGAGAAGAATTTAAAGGCCTTTGCAGGTGTTTTGAGTTAATTAGCTGGTTAGAGTGTGGCACCAGGTGTCTTCAATATTGAACCTTTTCACAATATTCTAATTTTCTGAGAGACTGATTTTGGGGTTTTCATTAGTTCTCAGTTATAATCATCAAAACTAAAAGGAATGAACACTTGAAATACATCAGTCTGTGTGGAATGAATGTATACATTATACAAGTTTCACTTTTTGAATGGAATTACTGAAATAAATCAACTTTTTGATGATATTCTAATTATATGACCAGCACCTGTAGTTTGAATTGCAGGATAAATGTACTACTCAAACACCTACGCAGGCAGGAAGGTTGGGAACATCACTTAAGGCCCAACTTTTCAAACACGACATATTTGTAAACAGGCTTTATTTACAGAGTCAGTGTTACATGAAAGAATCCGTTTAAAATAATGCAGGAAAATGCCCTAACAGTGTAAAACACTGACAAAATAAAGGCAAGAGTATTATAAGACCACAAGTGGTCACAAAGAAAATTGACATTTAAAACATACAGTGACTGTATACAAAACATTAATATATGAATGGTTAAACTTAGGTTTGACAGTAAAATAGAATAGAGGCACATAAACACACATATAATCATTCATGGGGGCATGGTCAACAGTATACACAAACACACACACACACACACACACTTACATGGATGCCACATAAGACAAAAGGTGCCTCCAGTTTTTGATATATATATTATGGGGAAAAATAAAATTGATTCTTAATGCAACTAAAATGCATTACATGCCACAAAAAAAATTACAAAAATGTGTGCAATAATTTTACATGGTGACACATGTGGCTTTCAATGCAGGAATACTTTACCAATAGGTACAAATTGTTGAAGCTTTTTTTGTTTTGTTTTTTAAACTGATGCTCCAGCAAACCACAACCTACAGCTGCAACCTACCCGTTTGGGACTATAGACGGAAATGAGCTGGTAGCCAAATCTGGTTCAGAGCATCTCTTCTCTTTGAGATTTATTCATTTTGTACTTGATCCGGGATATGAATACTTTTAATAAACTAAAAGACTTAAACTCAACCAAAAAAAAAAAAAAGATTAGTTGTGTTAATAGGTGTCCTGAAGCAATACAATTTACCATTATCACCGTTTCTCTTTAAAAAAGAAACACTTAAAATTGGATGTTCTTATACAATGTGAGCAGAACATTTCTATTTACAAAACCTATATCCATTAACTTTAATTCAACAAATGAAGACTATTAACATGCCAATTTTAACAACGCATTAAAATCTTATAAACACCATAAAGACAAATATCACTTTGTGTCTGCACAGTTCCCTCTTTTTGAGTCTAATATTTGTTTGCTCAAACTGATATCCGATTCAGGGATTGGACTAAATCACAGACTCTGCTGACAACATTCAATACAAATGCTGAACCTATTCATGCTGTATCAGTTGCATTATATTGTAAGGTGCTCCCGTTTATCATTTGCCATCCTCCTGTAAGTACAGTAGGTGGACAAATTAAACTAAAAATCTATTCAAATGTTGAAATCAAACCATCTGTGACCACAAAGCTACATTTTGATACACCTTATATTTAAACATTTTACCTACAGAACAATACATACAGTGCATAAAGAAGGGTGTTTTCCTGTCATTCTGCAGCCCCCTGTGTGTACAGTAAATGCCTTACAATATAATACAAATACAACAAGACTAATCCATAGCGTCACAAGTTCTCAGAGTTGAATTAACACCCCTCTGCCAAAATCACAACAAAATAACGACTTATTAGCTTCACAGGGGTTGCATTTTTGCAGGACTATTGAAATGTATTCTAGTCTAATCTAGTGTTAATTGTCTAAACTACGTATAACTCTAGAGTCTGCTGTTTTCAGAAAACTGAATTTGTCTTACAGTAGGTGCTTACCTACTGGGTCCATGAATTCCTTTAAAACCAACAGTTCCCTCATTTAGCCAGGAGAGGGGGTTGGTGATCTTTGATGTTGATGGTCAAAATGGCATCATGCAGGAAGTTGATCAAATGTTTCCAGTGGCATCCTGTAGCTCCTCTCTGATGGCATTGAGCTGCACCACCCCATCGTGGAGGAAATTTGCCACATGCTTTATTTGACCCACCACCTCTTTCTTGCAGCCTTTCTTCAGCTCTCGGGAATCCTTGATGAAGTACTTGTCCATGCCTTTGAAGAGTCCTTGGACTGAGGTAATGGCCTCGTCCGCTATCTCCGTCGCTCGCATCACAGGCTGATCGACAAAGCTGATCATCTGGACTGCCCTGCGGACCTCCCAGTCCTCTGAGTAGTGTTGGGTGCCAGACCTGAGGAAAGGATGACCACGCAGTTTGTACAAGCCCTGATTGACAAAGTGGAGGATCTTCCCAATGTCCAGCAGCTGAGCCTCATAGTTCTCCAGTACCATCTCCACCTAGGGAAGGAGAGGTAAAGACCACAGTCTTCAGTTAAACGCTGAAAAAGTCAGCGGTAATCACGAGACGGGACAGGGTGTCAACCATGGTCTCAGTATCATAAGTCACATATTTTAACCATTAAAAGCGTTAAAAGAACGTTACTCTACTTCCTTCATTGAAACATTAAGTTCCTGCATTTATTTCAACTATTAAACATCAGAAAATTAGAAAAATAAAAGAAAGCAGTTTGTGGATCTACATGCATTAGAGTTATGAGTGTGCAGCTTTCTCCATTCTGTTTTGATACAAGATGTTACCAGTGCAATAGCAGACCTTGCATAGGCTGTAAAATTGCACCTTACCTTCTTCCGGTCATTCATGTTGTTAACGTTATCCGAGATGGCCGCAGAGGCTGAAGCGATTCCACCAGCTGTTGCCACACCCACACCAACAGCGGTAACTATAAGAGAGGCACCGAGAGTAAAGGGTGCCAAAGCCAAACCAGCGATGGCTGTCACACCACCCACAGCAGTGGTGGTGCCGCCAGTAATGCCAGCGATCTTGGCCTTGTGGTGGAAATTGTTGATGTTGTCAGCGATGCTGTGGAGTGCGACGGTGGATTGCCAGAGGACCTCAGCTCGCTCTGTGAAGACCTTGTTGAAGACACGCAGGCCACGATGAACCTTGTCTGCCAAGATGCTGAATGACCTGGAATTTATTTGGTGGACAAAGCAATGTTAAGTGCAGTAAGGAAGAAGCAACTTAAAATGTGGGTCATGATACAAAATGTCAAACAATGAAATAAAAGCAATACTCACTCACTATATACACTCACTAACTTTCCACAAAGACAGTAGTGCAAACTTTCTATTCACATTTATAAAGTAGCTTGATTAATTCATACACTCAAAATAACTCAGTGCAAAATGTATTAACAGCCGTCATTTGTAAGCTAACCAAATATCAGAATCAGCCAATCAAGCAAAAGAAGCAGATCTTAAACATATGTAGCCTACGTCTAAATATTTTCATTTGACTCGATTTTGAAGAGATGGTAGCTGGTCCTGACATGGCCTACCAAAACTAGCAGGATTTATGTTGTAAGTTATGCTCAAGTGCTGTTCCGTTATCTGTGTTGGCCCAGAGTACGCAAATACACAGTGCGGTACACATTTCATTATAGCTGCAACTAAGAATTACTTCATTATACATAATTTTGCTGAATTGTTTGTTTAATAAGATGTCAGAATACAGTGACAGTGAATACAGTACACCGCACCGAATTTCCTAAAATTTGAGGTATTGCTTCTTTGATCCAAGCAGTGGTCCAAAAACCAAAAGATATTCAGTTCACTATCATCTGACAAGGAAACACAAAGTCCTCACATTTGAGGAGCTAGAACCTGCAAATGTTTAGCATTTTTGCTTGAGTAATGAATGAACTGATTGTCAAATATTACAGATTATGTTTCTGTTGGTCACCAATAGATTTGACTAATAAATTGTTTCAGTTCTACATTTAGCACAACCTTTTCCTCTACAATCAGTAATCCGAGTCATGACACACATTCACTTCTGGCATAGCAAAAACAAAAACATCCCTCTTGTTTCTGCTGTCAAGCTGATACTTTGAAGGTATCAGTTTGGCCAGTTCAGTACACTTTTACTTCCACCAAATTTGCGTAAACAGACGCACTTGGACTCATCCTCTGTTTTGAATTTGTCCTCATCGTCTGATGGCACCTCATCCCATTCTGAAATACAATCAAGTGTGTTATTTAAGTACAAAAAAAAAGAAAGAAAAAAAAAAAAAAGACATTCAGGTGTTTACTTAATTGCTTAGTTTTAGTTGTAACTCACGTTCTACAGTGTTCCACCACTCCATCAAACTGTCAGTGTCCTGTGACAAAAAAAATTATTCCAAAACCATAATGGTTGACACCAGAGCACTACTAGAAAAGGTGAACATTATTCACATTATACACAGGAAATGCATATTTTTGTTAGGCCAGGTTTAAGAGAAACTGACCCCTTCTTGATCATCATCCTCCAGAGCTGCTATAGCACGCTCATCCATCTGAGCAGCCAGCCACTCCGCCTGAATGAGGGGAGAGAGGGGACAAAAACAAGCCAGTGAATGTCAATAGATCTTCTTCAAAACCTGCCTTTATTTAACCAAGGCCTTTGTACATATTAAACCCCTTCTATGCAGGGCTTGGTACGCTAGCTAGTATGTACACTATGTTGCTGAACTGGGTCAGTCACATGTCAAAGGAATGTGTCCTGTCAGGAACAAAGAAATTAAGACAACTAAGTCAACAGTGGAAAACAACATTTCATTGTTTCTCAATTGTCAGTTGAGGTCAACAAAGTGCACCTGGAAACATAACCAGGCAGTCTTGTTTTCACAGGAATTGTTCAGAGATGAGATATTTCTATTTATTCCTGTTTGAAATCTGTCAGTTCTGAATCACTAGAAAATTCAAGACTTGAAACTTAAACAGTGTGTTGCTACATCACTAGTCAAATGCTGTCAGAAGGACGCTAAAGTAGTAAAGCTGCGGGTTGGATAAATACTGAAAACTGGGTCATTAATTAGGACACTTGTGCTAACCGGTTTTAGCCAAAGCCAAACATGTTTACCTGAAGCATACCATTTACTAATCACTCGTTATTAAATAGCATGCTGTATTTTCCACTTTGAAAGGTGCGAGCTTACCTTAGCAGCCTCTGACAGGTAGTCACTAGACGTAGCTCCTGGTGGATCTTCACACTCTAGATGCATGGCTTTGTTCTGGCATGACAAAGACAAAAAAGTAAGCATGTCCATCTCTTGCTTTTAAAGATCAGACAGCAATAAGAGCAAAACCCCACTTTCTGTATTTGATAACAAATAAGTCAGACCACGCTGATTCACCTTTGCCTTTTGTTTTTTGAGGCCTTTAAGTTTAGATGACTTCTTCTGTTGAAAAGAAAAACAATGTTGGAGAATCATTAAATAACTCCAAAGTGAAGCAGTGAAAATGAACACGAGGAGAAAAAAAAATAAATAAATACCGGTTTGCAGGTTTCCACTTCATCCTGTTCGCTGTCATACATCTCTCCAGGACTCATGAAATATTTTCCTGTTTGAGTGATGTCATTATCAGCAAAGGCATCCTGCAAAAAAAAAAAAAAAAAAAAAAGGTCAGACCAAGTCATTCCACAGAAAACAATTAAACTAAGATATATTATTGTCCCATGCTCAGGTTGTGCATTAAACTAACATTAAACATGGATGCTTGGAGTTTTTCTGAGACAGAACAAACAAAAAAGTTTTGTTAATTACAGCTTAAAATGGAATAAAATCAAAAGCAAACATATTCTTGGAAAATAGTCATCCTCTCTTCTGCATAAAAGTGTTTAGTGAAGGTTTTACATCTGCTCTGAAATGAGATATTTAGCACAATGATGCATTTGACAGCACAAGCACTTTGATATGATATCATATATCATGATTTGATGATATTTTCTCTACTGTTGCTAATCTATATTGTTTAAATCATTGCATCACATGGCGTTTCTACAAAGCAATTACATTGTGCTTCTACTACTGGTACCATTGTTGGATAAAACATGCTTTTGGTGTGAGAGATGTGGGTTCGATTTGGCATGGATTACAGACTGTCTCTCGGACATATCTGCATGGATGAAGGCTTGCCACCTTACACTAACCCTAACTCTAAGACTGAACTCTCTGTCATTCCAGCCAAGCAATCGACCCACCATAACATCAAACTACAAATTCACTTCTCAACCATCACTCCAACCAAGGGGGTGAGAAACTTGGGTGTCATGATTGATGACAAGCTGTCCTTTTCAGACCATGTTGCTACTGTCTCTCGGTCATGCCGCTTTGCTCTATACAACATCAGAGAAATCAGGGCCTACCTCACTCAATATGCCATCTAGCTTTTGGTACAGGCCATGGTTATCTCTCGCCACGACTATTGCAATGCCCTCCTAGCAGGTCTTCCAGCTTGTACGGTGAAACCCTTACAAATGGGTCAGAACGCAGCGCGTCTGGTTTTTGATCAGCCCAAAAGGACTCATGTCAAGTCCATTACTGTGTGACCTCCACTGGCTCCCCGTGGCCTCCAGAATCAAATTTAAGTCACTAATGCTTGCATACAGAGATATAAATAGTTCTGCACCCATCTACCTCAATTCCATAATACAAGTTTACGTTCCTTCTCGGCCACTACGCTCATCCAACGAAACGCCGCCTGGCTCTGCCATTCAGTCACACAAAGCAATCCCAGTCTCAGCTGTTCGTATCTGTGACACCACAATGGTGGAAACAAGCTACCACATGCCATCAGAGCAGGGGCGTCCCCTCTCTAAATTCAAGAAGCTCTTGAAAACTCATCTCTTCCGAGAACACTTCCTCTTATAACACCTCTAACCTGCACTTCCTGTGCTCTTCTTCTATCCCCTTACAATTATCTTGTATTGATTGCACTTTTTGTTAACTCTTCTTTCCCTAAAGTGTTTTTTCCCAAAGCCATCCTCTTTTTTCAATTCATTGCAATGGTAGCGCCGCATTTTTACAACATGGTAAAAACACCAGCAGCGCGAGGAGGCATTGAGCGTCTTTTCCGTGCTGGGCACTGAGCATTTTTTTCCCCAGTCGCCGAGCGTAGAAAAATATTCAGCTTTGGGAAAAACGCTGCGCTCGTCACTGTCACTTTTTACCCAGCCATCCAATCACAGTACAAGGGGGACGGGACAAACACCGCACCCAACCATCTCAGTTCTTAAACGAAAAATGTGACTCCTAGCCGAGTTATTTCCTCACCCGCCACGTGTACATGTTTCAGCCTTCTCTTCATGCAGAGCAAGGGCCAGCGCAAGTAGGCGTACGTACTTTGTGGAAAATTAGGTACCCTACTTGCAGCACATCACCTCCACATCACCTTATGTATCATAGCAACCACAGCCTCTCAAAAAAAAAAAAACCCTAGCGCTCCCAGCTAGGCAGCTGGTGTTTTCAACTGGTAAAAAACGCTTTGATGGACACAGGCCGTAAGACTCAATCAGCAAGCCAGATGTGAGTGTTTGCTTCATCGTTTTTAAAGTCTTCCGTTTTTGCCTGTCCGCACTAAAACGCTACGCCGGAGTTTTAAAAACGAGAACAATGTTGGCAACATTTTCAAAACTTCTCCGTTGTTGATGTTGGGATTCACCGTTTTAGTCTAGACGTGAGGTGCAAACCTGGCAAAAGGTCTGCGTTTTAGAATAAAACATAGTAGTTTGGATGTAGCCTAAGACACATCCACCAGTGTGTCCCTGAGCGAGACACTTAACCTCACTCAAGAGGCGTAGCAATTTTAAGTCGCCCTGGATAAAAGCATAAGCTAAATGATTAAATTAAAATCGTTCCAAAAAAAAAAAATAGTACTTTCAGATATAAAAATACCGGTTTGCAGTCCTGCATTCCTTTTAGGTCTTCATTGTCTAACTCCTCTGCTGAGAAGCTGTTCTTTGTCTGGGGACTGTTGTCCAGCATGCCCTCCTAATTAAAAAAAAACAACAACGTTCAGAGACATTTATCACTTTGCCTAACAAACAAACATTCCACAGACACATTTACCTTAGGGCTTCGACGACCCACGCGCAGCTGTTTCATCTTTGTTGGTTTCTTCTATTGACAAAAAGGGGAAAAGCCCATTAAGTGAGAACAGGTAACAAAATGTTCAAATAAAAAAATATTGAGAAGGGAAAGTTACAGGTTTCCAGTCTGCCATTCCATATGGATCTTCATCCCCATTTAATCCAGCAGACATATGGGGTGTTTTCTGTAAGAGGTCGTCATCCATGAAAGCAGCCTAAGTAACATATTCAGGACAACCTTTAGTCTTTGTAGACAAGTCAGGAATATTTATGACCAAAATCGAAGAGGTTACATTGAAAACCATGCTGCATAGAGGAGTTAATGCAAAATCATATATCCTCCGTGTCAAGACATCCAACTACGGTATATTCACTATAAACAAAAATAAATGCACATTTTTGCATTGTCAAACTACATTGTTTAATGGTAATAATAATAAAAAAAGCACCATGTAAGCTGACTGAAGACGGTAATCTTTCATCTTGTCTACATCCTCAAAGGGATTAGCCTAAGAGTAAAAGAAATAAAAACTTAATAAAAAGTTGTCATATGCAAGCTAATGATTCCAAAAGCTACTCTCCTGCAACACCAACTTAAAAAAGCTAATCTTAAATAAACCATGCCATCTCCAAAGATGATTAGACCATTCACCCTCATATTAGACAATGTGGGACTGACATTGTTCAAAAGTTTGTATAGTTTGTTGTTTAAATATTGAGTCAACTGAGGTGAAGGTGAAGGTTACCTGGGACATATATTGAGGTGTGTAGCCATGTGCACCCAAAACTTCATCTTGTGATTTATCCTGTGGTGGGATAAAATATTCTAAACATGTTACACTGCCTAGATCATCCTCATAAAACAAATACAATGTATGAGCAAAGCGCACACATGCTGTACAAACCCACGATACTCACATGTACATTTGAGTTTTTGCGAGGTGTGTATCCATGTGCTCCCTTCAGTTTATCATCCGTCTGGAGGGAAAACGTTTCAACATGACAAACATTAAGTAAGGTGTAAACAAATATGCTGTGAAATTGACTTGAAGGTTCACAGAAGGAGAGCTCTTCTCACCCTCTTGCACCTTGTCTGCAGCAGACAATTCAGGATCCAACTAGTTTGATAAAACAGTTGGTTGACAGGTACTTTACCTCTGACCATCGACGTTCAGTGAAGTTTTTCTTGCCGGCGCTTTTCTTATCATCATCATCCTGTTGTGAAATTACAAATAAGACATCACAACTGTGATATTGGTGTAAGATGTCCTGTGTATGGAGGCTTTTCACACATGATAGGGTGGCTTGAATGAGTCTGTTTGCTTGGATGAAACTTCCATGGCAGATTCAGGAAAACCTAAATAAATGTCATTCTGAAAATCACACACACACACACTTGTACTACTTCTTCATGTACTTGCCTTTGATTCTTGAGGTAAAAGTTTGTTCATGTGCTTTGTGTCTGGCACAGAGGAATTAGTGGACGCTCTTCTTAGCTTCGGGTTGACTTTGGTCTTAAGAGGATTCTTCTGTTGACAAAAGAATACATTTAATAAACACCAGTGGTTCATTATTAATGTTCATAAAGACAGAAACTAGATAGTTAAAAAAAATAAAATAAAAGCATACCGTGTAAACCATCCCATTCTGCTCCTCGTCTTCGTTCTCTCCTGCAGACATGTGCCTATCTGAATACTCCTGAAAAACAGAAGTACTTTTAACTCCCTCAGAATAAATTGTTTTTTAATACAAGTTAAAGTTGCCTTTATTTGTGCTTGCTAGAATGCCGCTTCCTCCATTTGATAGATTGTTGAGGCTACCATTTCAACTTATTGAGTACTTTTAGACGAACAAAAGAGGTTGTATATAACGGCTGTTCTTATCTTTGTTTATGCCTCATGTATGTTTGTTTTAACCCTATTGCAAATCAAATTACCCCTGGTGGGACAATAAAGATTGAACTTGAATATAGTTGTACTACCACATCAGATCACGCCAGCCCCTTAGAGGCCACTACACATTACAGTTTTAATACTAATCTAATCACAGATACACATATGTAGCACAAATACAATGTATGAGCAAAGCGCACACAGCTGTACAAACCCATGATACTCACATGTACCTTTGAGTTTTTGCGAGATGTGTATCCATGTGCTCCCTTCAGTTTATCATCCGTCTGGAGGGAAAACATTTCAACATGACATAGATTCAGTAAGGTGTAGACAAATATGCTGTGAAATATAAAGTACAGTAGAGGTGCAATACCTTTTCTGATGTGATGGCAAATCCTCTATGTGGGATAAAAGTGATTTTCACCTTCTTTTTTTTCTTCTGGATAGAGAAAAGATTAGATTGTCCAAATTCAATACATGCAATATTCACATTTCTCCCCTTAAATGCTCAAAAAAGTCTAAAATATCTAATTTTTTTACACTAAACTGTCATGAATTTTGCATTGTTTTCAACCCTGATAACATCGTGGCATTAATGTGCATATTTCTATGTATCATTAGTTTATCATCTTTACTTATAGTAAGTATTACAAAAGCGTACAAATCCATGGCTGTGAACCTCGCCATGCTGGGCTTCATCTCCTTCCTCATCCTCACCAGTGCTGCCATCCAAAACGACCCCCTGTTGACAATGAAGCACTGCATCAAAAACTGTTTGGGACGACTAACATTTGTCCTTAAGAACGTAAACAATTTCTTTCAAGAATAAAATACTGAGAAAAAACAAAAATATAATTTAAAAAAGTCTTAATGATTAGGATTTTGAGCCGCTAGTGCTCAAGATAGTCTTTGGGACTTGAAGGTTCACAGAAGGAGAGCTCTTCTCACCCTCTTGCACCTCGTCTGCAGCAGACAATTCAGGATCCAACTAGTTTGATAAAACAGTTGGTCGACAGGTACTTTACCTCTGACCATCGACGTTCAATGGAGTTTTTCTTGCTGACGCTTTTCTTATTATCATCACCCTGTTGTGAAATTACAAATAAGACATCACAACTGTGATATTGGTGTAAGATGTCCTGTGTATGGAGGCTTTTCACACATGATAGGGTGGCTTGAATGAGTCTGTTTGCTTGTATGAAACTTCCATGGCAGATTCAGGAAAACCTAAATAAATGTCATTCTGAAAATCACACACACACACACACACGTGTACTACTTCTTCATGTACTTGCCTTTGATTCTTGAGGTAAAAGTTTGTTCATGTGCTTTGTGTCTGGCACAGAGGAATTAGTGGACGCTCTTCTTAGCTTCGGGTTGACTTTGGTCTTAAGAGGATTCTTCTGTTGAGAAAAGAATACATTAACCAATATACAATAACCACCAGTGGTTCATTATTACTGTTCATAAGGACAGAAACTAGATGGGGTTTTTTTGTTTAAAAAAATAAAAACAACATACCGTGTAAACCATCCCATTCTGCTTCTCGTCTTCGTTCTCTCCTGCAGACATGTGCCTATCTGAATACTCCTGAAAAACAGAAGCACTTTTAACTCCCTCAGAATAAATTGTTTTAACACAAGTTAAAGTTGCCTTTATTTGTGCTTGCTAGAATGTCGCTTTCTCTATTTGAATATAGTTGTACTACCACATCAGATCACGCCAGCCCTTTAGAGGCAACAACACATTACAGTTTTAATACTAACCTAATCACAGATAAACATATGTAGGGAAATGTAAAGGCTAGGCTTACTGTCACATGTGTACACAATATAA
Organism: Micropterus dolomieu; assembly: GCF_021292245.1. Lineage (NCBI taxonomy): Eukaryota > Metazoa > Chordata > Actinopteri > Centrarchiformes > Centrarchidae > Micropterus > Micropterus dolomieu. The sequence continues at coordinate 24,658,815 of NC_060161.1, read as the reverse complement.
ATTTGATTCCAGACTCTGATAGTTACCATTGTTGATTTACTATGATAAGGTAGTGTCTTGCTCCTCCCCACCTTTGTGTCATCAGCAAACTTTTCCTACAAATTGAAAATCATTAGACAAACATGCAAATAAATTCTAATCAGTGAAGCTGTTATTTTGCATGGCTTCATTTACCTTTGACCCTCTTCTTGAAAGAAAGGACTTTCTGTTTTTTTTGTCTTTTTTCTGTAAAAAAACAAAACGTGTGTTAAACTATGAACCGGAAAACATACTGATAACAACCACTTAATGCCTAACAGTGAGTGATGAGTGAGTTGGATAGTACCTTGCTGTGACTCCCAGAGTTGTCCTGATCCTCGCCACTGCCTCCATTAGAGTCCATCTTAATATAAAGGTAAAGGTTAACGTTTTCACATCATGTTTCTGCTTACAAACAAACAATGCTAACAAGGGAAATCACTCCTCTCTTACTTTCAATGATTCTCGTCGTAGTCTTAATGTTCCAGACTGGGGGGGGTAATAGAATAGACGACATTACTGAGAGCTCGAGGTAGTATGCCACCGTATTGAGAGAAAATGTGATGAAAGGATTGCAGATTCATTTTGGTAATGTTTTCTTACTGGTTTGAAGTCAGGGTTAAGCTCAGGGCTGTCTTCGGGCCAGTCTTCAACACACCTCTCCTTTTTGGGGGGGGGTTTTAGTAAAGCAAATATTTGCATAGACAGTTTCACCAAAATGTTTTCATAATAATCCAACATACATAATCATTATGTCCATCCATCCAGAAATTAATACATTTAATTTATAATTATTGAGAATCACTTGCACTTGAAACATACCTGTCCAATAAGCAGGACATCCTCAAAAACAACATAGTTCTCAGGGTCTGTCTGTTTACTTTCCTGTAAAAAAACAAAACAAAAAAAAAACAAAAAAAAACACACACTTGAAACATGCCCACAAAAAGATGATGTTCTCTCTACAGTGTATCCTAACAGACAACACATTTTACATTGTTCCTCATATCTAGAAACAATGTCCTAGAGCATATAGTTGCCCTAGCTAGTTAGGGCAGCTAATTTGGTCAAATGTCAACATCATGCCTACCAGAGTTTTGGGTTTAACTGGTTTTGGGAGCATACTGAAGGCTGGCTTGGGAGATGTTTTTGGTAGAGCTGGTTCAGTTCCAATCTAAACACAGTCCAAAGGATACAAAGAATGTAATTAACAGCACATTACAGTAGCAGAGAAAGTTGTGAGTTAAAGGTTCAGTGTGTAAGTTTTAGTGATATCTAGTGGCTCACTGTGCATTCACCCGCTCCTAAGAAATAAGTACTTAATAAATGTATTACTTCTAATGGCAATTGTAAATTCAGCAGTAAAAAAAAAAATAAAATAAAAAATACTTTGTACCTTTTCCCCATGAGGTCGTACATTAGATCAATTTAATTTCCAAATGCAACAACAAGAGAAGCTACGGTGACTGACACGCTCCATCCACTCATGCTAAACAGTACGTGTGGTCCTACATTTGTCCAAATTTCACTTGTCTTCTTCCTTCTAATAAACCTGACTACTACTAATGCTGCTACTTCTGCTTGTTTTTCATACGTAATAAACGTAGTGATGAAACATGGTCTGTAGAGAATACACAGTTATGGATATTATATTACATTTGTGTTAATAGATCCTCGTAAATATTACACACTGAAGCTTTAAACAAACAAAGAAATAACATTGTGCTAAACTTTATTATTTGCATACAGGGTTTGCTGGTGTCAGTGGTTTTTCTGGTTTTGGTGGCCTGTTTGGCCTGGGTGGTCTAGTTCGGGGAAGTGGCTTTGGCGGACGTTTGAAGGTCTGCACCTGCAAGTTTGATTATAAAAAGGAAGTAGAAAGTTCATGTCATAAATCAATGTGTAAGCATTTTGTGGTTTAGATGCATCCTACAGTAGAGTAGTTCCCTTAACATATTTAAAGTAAAATCCATTTTATTAAATATGGATTTTATTGTGGTCTAAATATCAAATGGCACTTGTTACATACATGAGTCATTTCAGATGGAGATTGCCTTGGTGACACAGACAGATGCCTGGCCCGACTGAAGGGACTTGGCTCAAGGATTTCATGTTCAGTTCCCTGGGGAGTCGTCAAGACAATATCACGAGGCCTGTCAGACGAGTTCGGTTGGATGGCTGGATGTGATTCTGATGTCGCTGCCTTGAAAAGATCTGGTGAAGATAGCATGTCTAACTTCACTTCTGATTTCTGACTGTTGAGTGAAGGTGTAGAGGCAGTATTGATGGGGTTTATCTCAAATACATTGCTGTTAGTCTTTGAGGGAAGAGGTTGGAAAATGTCAAATGGAGACCCATTTGAAACATCCTGGAAAGGGTCGTATTGTTTTGAAGGAGTAGGACCAAATGGGTCATCCAAACTGGAAACACTTTGGAATAAACTCTTTGTAATTGGGCTTGGGAATGGGTCAACTGAATTTGTGGATGAAGATGAAAATACATCAAGGTTTTCCTTAAAAGACATGCCAAAAGGGTCCTCTTTCGTAGAGGCGTCTTGTTTGTTTTCCCTGATGTTGAAGAGTTCCCCACTTTTAGTTGGAAGTGATTGAAACAAATCCGCTCCATTAGTCGTGGTAGTAGAAAATGGATTTGCCATCTTGGGCTGTGGAGAACGGAACAGATCATACTCCTTGTTTGAAGTAGATATGAATGGGTCAACAAAGATACTGGGAGATTTATCAAAGAGATTCACCTCCGTAGTGCGTTTAGCTTCATCATCTCCTTTAGCAGCCTGGAAAAGATTGACCCCTTCATCTTTAAACAGGTCCAAGGTTTTGGGAAAGGTCTGTGTTTGAGCAGGGATTGACTTGAATAAGTCTGGTGAGTTCAGGGTTACATCATGAAAAGGGTCATTGGCAGATGTCTTCCTGGCCAGTGTTGATGCCTGGAAGAGGCCTTGTGAATGATTGGCGTTAAGGGCCTGGAATAAGTCCTTTTGAGGTTCAGAAACTTGGGCTCCGTTTTCCACATTTTGAAATTCAGGTGGAGGGACAAGGATGGTATTGAGATTTTCATCAGACATTTTCCTCCGTACATCCTTCATTACATGACCTTTGCTGCCCAAATCCTGATGAAAGAACACAAGGTCATTAGCGACATTGTCAATGATAATGATGGTATATAAGGTAGTGTTTTGAGATGCGTACCAAAGAATGCGCATGAGAAGGGTTTATTCTTTCCAAGCCCCCACTGATTCCACTCTGATAAACAAAGAAAGGGAAATGACACAAGAGACAAAGGTGTAAGATTCGACTTGGACTGTTGACCGTGCTAAAAATGCTGGCATCTAAACACATACCTGAGGACTTAAGTGCAGCACTTCCTGCTCTCCATTCTGTAATTAGATTAGACATAATTACATTAAAACATGTTGAATGATTGTTGGAAGGAGGCAGCGTACAAACTAAAAACCACATGAAAATATTCCATTAACTTTTTGTGTTGAGGATTGCTCAAGACAAAATGCCGCATCTTCCGAACAAGGTTGCTAAATGAACTAAACATATTTATGGAGTGAAGCGTGGTCACGCATCATACTTTTCACGCACTGTGAATCACTGTGTTATGTAAGTCATGTGTCAGAAATGGCAAACACAAATTCAACAATACTCTCTGCTGTTGAAACGATACAACGGGCATGTCTACACTTGCTGTTGGTTGTCCAACAACAAAGGAAGTATGTTTTTGTTGTTAACTCTGTGTTTAAAGAAAGACAATCTGACTGGGAGTGTCTTTAAAATACACTTTTCAACGAGGATCCACAACCTGCACTTGTGTAGGCCATGTGCAGAGCTGAAAGCTGCTGTTATCATTTGCCTCTAACCTGTTTGTTTTGGTACTCATTTGCTGATGATTCACTGAAGTCTGAGGTTGATGAAACAAGAGTCTGAGAAGAAAGAGAAACAAAAAACGAGTATCATCAACAATAGCAAGCTAATTTATTAAGCCAGTTAATTTTAAATATCCATCCACAAACTGGAAAAGTTAAACTTAAGTTAAGCATTCTGACAGATTGTAATTGTGTACTGCAAAGTGTGCGTGCGTGCCCACTCACCTTGTATTGATTATGGAAAGGGCTTTGAGAAACTTTCCTTAGCATATTTTGTAGCTTCACAATACTCTGAAGAAAAGACACACAGAAAATCATCAAGTGCTCAGCTGCGTTATCATCAGTGAGCTTATCTAAATTTAAAAAATCCATAAAGTTCAAGTTGCACTTTGATGAAAGGAATATTTTTCGAATTGCCATCAATTCTGTTGATCAAAAATATCAACAAGACTCAGCCCTGCCTGGATAAGAACTGTGCCGGAGCGAAATAACACTGAAAAGGCTGAGTGGAACAGCTTTTTGAGATATTGGTTGTATTCCATTTTACTGCAGAGTGTTGTACTTTATACTCTACTGTATTTATCTGAAGGCTGTGGTTTAATATTATATATATATATATATATATATATATATATATTTATTTATTTATTTATTTTTATTTTTTTAAAGAAGGTTAAGGATTCATATTCAAAACACATTAAAAAACTTTTCAACATTACATTAAGTAGTTAGATATAGCATATTTAAACACTGAAAGACAGTTCTTCAGAATTTGTACTTCTGGTAGTATGTTTTTCTTGTAAATAAAATGCTAAATATTGGAATTTGTAACAAATTATGCATTTAATCTGTTGTCTAGTAACAAAGTACAAATTCATGATGATTTGAAATTGCAGTGTGACAACAGATTTTTCTCTATTGTGTAATTGTGCCATAACAGGCATCAGTCACAGACATGGCAATGCAAAATACATTGAGAACAGCTGACATCATCATGATACTCTGGGTTTGGCAGTTTGTTTGCCTTGACAATAGACATGACAGCCATATGCCAACAGTGTATCAGCAGTACAGGGAAAATACACTGTTCAGTAACTCTGAATTAAACTCATGGTGAATGAAAAAAAGGCCTCAATGAGCCTCCAATACTATGATTTAAAACACAGGGGCCAGCAACTAAAGAGGAAAAATACACTGATGAAAGACATAGTGAAGAGTGTAAGCTCAAAATCTGATTCAGCGTTTGGTGAATTGCACTCGAAACGGTGTCAAGGTTATCTGTATCTTGGCTCAACAGCATTTGGTTGGCTTTATTTCAGCTACACCACATATGTAGTAAATTTAAATGAAGTCACTGAAATTCTGTTAAACCACATTCAGACTATTTGCAGCATATTTTTTTTAAAACTCACTTTCAATCTACAGTCTGCAGCTGCACCATGTGCCTGCTCACCCAGAAATATTAACAAATGATCTCCAATATTGTAGGAATGTATGTTCAATCAGTGCAACCAATCACATCATGATAGAGATCATTATTCGTTGACATTATGTGCCCCTAAGCTTGACACTTGGGTTACACATTATGTGCAAAAACGATTTTAGTGGAACTGCTCTAACAAATTCACGAGAATTTTACTTATCTCTCTAAATAGACTTTATTCATCCCCAAAGAGAAATTGCAGTAGGCCTATCACTGGTTTAATTAAAGTTACAAAACATACTCAACTTACACAAAACTAACTTGCTCCTGAAATAATGTTGTTTGAGGATACAATTTATAATAATAAACACAAGGAAGAAGAGGATGGAATTTAGGCACGGCAGTGTTGACAGGTGTAGTGCCGAAAACTTATGTTTGGTAGGCCTATGTCTAATAGCTTTGTTTATATTTGGAAAAGGGCTGTAGCCTAATTAACATGACTTACTGCCAACTTAAATATAAAATGAAGACAATTTTGCAATTATCCTTATGACTCTGTATTATTTTACTTGCTGTGTAGGCCTACCAACCAATCCACTCTTTTTTACCTGTTAAAATAGGCCTACCTTTAAATGGCCAATACAACTCATAAAATGCAGTATTTCACTTGCCAGAAAATGATTGAAGCCTTTTGTTATTGACTGAAAGGTTATTTCCGCCCTGAAATTAGTTGATTTCATTCAGAAGAGTTATAGGCCTATTTGACAGATTATAGCTCACCTAGTGGGCCTACTTTTTACCTCTTAAAATACCTTTAAATGGCCAATACAACCCATAAAATGCAGTAGGCTATTTCACTTGCCAGAAAGTGATTGAAGAGACTGGGTAATACAGCTCCAGCAGATGGCAATCAGTTTTCAGGCATGACACCGGCACATCTGAGAATCAATCTCTTCCAACACAAACAAAAACCACAACTGAAACTACAGCATCTTTTCAGCCCTAATTTGTAAGAAGGCCTACTCACAGGTCGTCTTTCCACAGATGCAGCTGCTGCTCCTCTCTCTCCATGCTCGTCAGCCCCCACCTTATTATAAACATTTCGCCATTAGAAAGG
>NC_060161.1:24599528-24652268 GCF_021292245.1 Micropterus dolomieu | reverse complement strand
ATGTGCCTGCTCACCCAGAAATATTAACAAATGATCTCCAATATTGTAGGAATGTATGTTCAATCAGTGCAACCAATCACATCATGATAGAGATCATTATTCGTTGACATTATGTGCCCCTAAGCTTGACACTTGGGTTACACATTATGTGCAAAAACGATTTTAGTGGAACTGCTCTAACAAATTCACGAGAATTTTACTTATCTCTCTAAATAGACTTTATTCATCCCCAAAGAGAAATTGCAGTAGGCCTATCACTGGTTTAATTAAAGTTACAAAACATACTCAACTTACACAAAACTAACTTGCTCCTGAAATAATGTTGTTTGAGGATACAATTTATAATAATAAACACAAGGAAGAAGAGGATGGAATTTAGGCACGGCAGTGTTGACAGGTGTAGTGCCGAAAACTTATGTTTGGTAGGCCTATGTCTAATAGCTTTGTTTATATTTGGAAAAGGGCTGTAGCCTAATTAACATGACTTACTGCCAACTTAAATATAAAATGAAGACAATTTTGCAATTATCCTTATGACTCTGTATTATTTTACTTGCTGTGTAGGCCTACCAACCAATCCACTCTTTTTTACCTGTTAAAATAGGCCTACCTTTAAATGGCCAATACAACTCATAAAATGCAGTATTTCACTTGCCAGAAAATGATTGAAGCCTTTTGTTATTGACTGAAAGGTTATTTCCGCCCTGAAATTAGTTGATTTCATTCAGAAGAGTTATAGGCCTATTTGACAGATTATAGCTCACCTAGTGGGCCTACTTTTTACCTCTTAAAATACCTTTAAATGGCCAATACAACCCATAAAATGCAGTAGGCTATTTCACTTGCCAGAAAGTGATTGAAGAGACTGGGTAATACAGCTCCAGCAGATGGCAATCAGTTTTCAGGCATGACACCGGCACATCTGAGAATCAATCTCTTCCAACACAAACAAAAACCACAACTGAAACTACAGCATCTTTTCAGCCCTAATTTGTAAGAAGGCCTACTCACAGGTCGTCTTTCCACAGATGCAGCTGCTGCTCCTCTCTCTCCATGCTCGTCAGCCCCCACCTTATTATAAACATTTCGCCATTAGAAAGGGTAGAAAAACAATCGAACATACAACATGTTTCAAACAAAAGTAGCTAATACCCCAGATGATAAAGATATCACTTTAGGGGACTTTAGGGGCTCCTTAAAACATAGCTTGCATCAATGCACAGTTAATTTGAGATTTACTTAAACATATTGCAACTTACCGTAATTGCATCTCCAGTCATGATCAGTAAAGTTGGTTTAATATTTGATTATTAAGTAAAATAAGAGCATTAATTTCCCCACCGGTGAGTTTTGTGGACGATATAGTTTCTTTTGCATTAAAACGCGTCAGTGCGTTAACAGGACTCAAGTTGTTAATTATCTCCCAGCTTGAAACACCTGTGTCAAGTCCGTCGCGAGGAATGAGATACATCCGGAATTCCAATTTACAAAATAAAAGGCTTTACCTGGACATGCTCTCGCTCGCATCAATTAAAATGGGACTATTTAGAGTCAGCCAGTGAAGTATTATGTTGCATATGTATGTAATTTTCTTAACAAAGCCCTTTTCTTGCCCATAAGAGAGTCACTGCAAACAATCAGCACATATTTGGATTTTTTCAATTTGTCTACCAAGGTGATCTACAGAGAGCAATGACTTACAGGCACCTCAGAAGTAATAATATCCCCCAAACTAGCAGTAGGTCACCCCTGTAGGCTGAACCACTTGTCAAACCAAAGGATAAGTAGGCCTACCACATGAATTAAGCTACATATTTGGAAAGGACAATATAGGCTATGTGTTGTGAAACCACTGAACAATTTGCAATCATTGCTCGTTCTGAGGGTTATTTGGTTCCTGTTTGACAAATAGAAGCCTATTCCCAAATTTGGAAAATTCAGTAGCCTATTTTAGAATTGTTATATTCAGCCATACTTTAAATCCTCCTTTCCTTATTTGTTTAAAATGATGGTCTACATTTTCAACTATTTTGAAATCAAATTCACGTTACTTCCGGCCTCTTTGTGAATGCGTTTCCTTCTCGTAAATTGTTACCTTTCCACCCACTGGCCGAATGCAAACCGACCGGTTGTCCTCGCCCAGTTCTACCGGGTGGTGTGGCGGGTGTGTTGACGTGCTGCGGCCCTGAGCTGACAGATGAGAAAACTCAAAATGTTAACAAATAACATGAAAGCAAACACTGACCCATGATTAACATTTTAGTTGTTAACCAATTCCAGAAACATTTTTTACATGCTAGCCTACATGAAAACAAGTCTCGGTTTAACAGATCCCATCCACATTATCCAACACAACTGTCTTCCTAAAAGGCCTTTACTGGAAACCTGAATGCTAACTTTATTAGAGTGACTCCTCAAAACTTAACTTAAAATTGAAATGAAACTGACATATCATGGCCTGCAGACCAACAACACCTTTCAAGTCTAAATCTTCTTCGAGTCTCTGCCCTGCAGCAATAATTCCATCAACTGAGGCAAATATTAATGTCTGTTCATTAGATTGAATTACATCTTAAATGATAATTGTTCGAGTTGGGATAATAATCAGGCAATGTAAACAAAACTTTGAGTAAATATTGCTGAAACAACAAATAGAAACGTTTTGATCCCCAAATCAGGTTCACACAAGAAGTGTGGCCTTAGGGCTGATTAAGAACAACTGATGTAGAGCAAGCTGTGATATAACTGGTATGATGTAGGCAAATCTTCTGAATAAGAAAGCACATTAGTAGCATAAAAACATGCAACTGCTGATGGACAGTTGGACAGTCACTGAGAGAAACTGATGATTATGGTGACTGCAGAGAAACCTAATTAGTTCTAAGTAGGCCTATGTATTAAGTTCGTCTGCATCACACATATCTACGCATATCATTGAATAAGACTAACATGCTAACTGTCTTTAAACGAGTTTCACAGTTGTTGACTTCAGTATATAGATAGTGATGTAACATTATTTGTCCAGCAGGTGGCAGAAACTCTTTAAAGTTTGTAGGGTAAATCTTGACTGTGAGAATCTTCTTTCTGGATCACATGTAGGCCTAATCAGTGGGGGTTCTAGACCAATTTTATTAAGGGGGCCAGGCTGGGGCCAGTTGTTTTGTCAGAGGGGCACATTCAATCGTGGACAAAAGAGACAAAGGCAACGTTCAAGCTTTCAAAATGTCTTATCTAGTATATAATGTAATGTTTTAGTAACAGGATCTTTTCAGTAATTAGTTTTATTAAATTACATTATACAAAAAAATAGCATTCCTGTTAACTTTAGCTCAAGTTACAGGACATTCTTTGATGCAACAGTTCTTTGTAAGGCTTAATGAACAGTAGAAGCTCTAGTGTAGGAGACATTCTCTAGATCCCAGTTTGTATTTTGTATCCCACTATAACTTTTGCTAGGAAACAACAAACTTCTCCATATTCACCCCTGTTATTAGTCCTGATGTGAAGTATACACAAAATTAAATACTTAGGCCATCATCTGTGCTTTATAAAGGGGGGATACGTTTTATGGCAGGTTGAAAATACATCCTGAAATAATTGCTTGGAAAATAGAAACTTCTCCATATTCACCCCTTTTATTAGTCCTGATGTGAAGTATACACAAAATTAAATACTTGATTGTAGGCCATCATTTTCTCTCAAGTTGGGATCATTAGGATTTTATTGACACACTTGTATTGGTAATCCTTGTAGGTTCAGTTCTTTATCGATGCTCTTATCACTCCCTAGATGCATATATTATTTAAAAAAATAATTTCACATTTTTTATTAACTAACTGTTGTTTCTAGAGCAGCAACAGGATTTACAACAGCAAAGTCAATATCTCACTGGAAACAAATCTAACATGCCAGTAAAATAAATCATATTCCTGACAATCCCTCCTGTCATCCTCCTCCTCCCTCTGCAGTTGCTGCTGGTAGAGAGGAGGGCTGGTCTGTCTCAGCCACCAGCTGAGTTTATAATGTGCCATATTTTAATGTACAGGCAAACTAAGCTGAACAGTTACTTAAGACAGACAACTTTCACTTCAGCTTACTTGTGTAAAACCAACATCTAACAGCTGGTGGATGAGAGACTGAGCAGATTAAAACATCGTGTTTTGCATATTTATGCTTATTAAACAGGAGTGTTGGTAAAGAATTGGCTTTTTACTGGCTAAGTCTTTATTGCACCACGTACATACACTAACCAGCGTAGTTGTCGTCAATTTCTGCTGATCAGCTGGCTGACTTCGATCCGTGTGTGCGCATGCGCGTGTGTGGAGGCGCTCTGCAGACACAGATGAGCGGAGAGGCATTTAACTAAGAGCAGTTTTGCCTCAAAGAATTACCTTTTTTTAATCAATGGCAATGCAAAGAAATTAAAGGTAAACTGTACAATCAAAATGCTGGTAAACGTCCTGAGATAACAGCCTGTGTAAAACAAGGCAAAACAAGACCAACTTTAATTATTCACACGTAAATATCAAATGTATGATCATCTGTTGGCATGAAAATGTTTAGCAGTCACAGCTAGGTCACCATCACTTGAGTACACCTTGATAGGCTACCAAGAAGTCTTTTTCTGATTGTCAAGAAAATGAAAGAAAAAATACAAGCTGGAACCAGTGGTGTAGGGGAAGTTTGTCTGTGGACAACAAAGAAGTTACCCAAGACATGGTGTGACCTTTGCCAAACAGCCTTTAGCACGTCATTTCTGCCATAAATCAAATGTATGATCATATTCTGTCATGGAAATGTTTGGCTGTCACAGGTCACCATGCCTTGAGTACACCTTGATAAGCTACCAAGAAGTCATGTGTTTTTCAAGAAAGTGAAAGAAAAATGCTGGTACCAGTCGCGTAGGGGAATTCTGTTAGTGGACAACAAAGAAGTTAGCATAGCGTGACCTTTGCCAAACAGCCTTTTGCATGACTTTTCTGCTGTCATAGCCTATTCTTTGTACAGGTAAGTATAGTTGCTTGCACACTGCCCAAAACAAACACAAGATTTGTCATTATACAGCACAAGTTTGTATAAAAAAACAAAATATGTAGTTCCTTCATGCTACACACGCAACATACAATAAAGTGTAGGCTTTATATTAAAATATGGTTACATATAAAATAAAGCAATATATACTGTTATTTAAATACATATATACATACATTTATACATGCAGAACATCCCACAGTGTATTTTTTGAATTTGCATCTGGGGTGAATGTAAACAGCAGCAACCAGATGATGGTTTCATCTTCATATTAACTAAAGGTAGATACTGCACTCTGCCAGTCATCTTGAACTTTTTAAGTTTTAAGTTATAGTGATTCAATCCCTCTTGTTGTGTCTGTCTGTCTGTCTGTCTATCTATTATTAATATTTATATTGAGATTGATTAAATAAGACATTTAAATATGTGATGTGAGGTTAGCTCAAAACACCAAATGGGATCAATTCTTCTAATCTGTGTGTAAAGATATGTGTTGCTGTTACAGGGTGATAAGATAAGATATGATTACTTTTGCTTTGTCATGACTTAGGGTTGTATGCATTGATACCACTAAAATTTTAGAAATGGAGAAATGTTGTTTTGGAGGGCACAAGTGCTGAAAGTAAAAGTAAGAAAGTAACTTACAAGAAAGTAAGTTAAAGTAAGTAACACAGTTTACAGGAAGTCCAATATATAAATCGAAAGGAAGGCAGGAAATCCCCACAGGGCGGTGCCTGGGCAAGTTTGGCGAAAAAGAAACAACAACAAATGATTAAAAAGAAAGAATCAAACACACAGGCTGCAGATCATCTCAGGTGTCCTAAAGACACACACTGCTTCTCTTTTTTTTTCATCTCTCACAGGTGAGTATTAGACTGCTACATTAATATATTAAATGTGTTAATAACAAAAAAATCAATCAACTTAAAAAAGCTTTTTTACCCATTGCAAATGTCATTTCTGTAATAGCATCAGTGCATATACATAAGTGGACAGACCTCAAGCAAAGAGTAGATAATATTGAAGTATGCCTAAAAATGTCCATAAATAAACAAACAATAGGGTCAAGCACCCAAGCTAGCTCAGGGATTAATGATTCTGATGGAAGTAATAATGTGAATAGTTATAACTGTGTTTTGATGCATGTTTATGAATATTTGCTTGCTGTGCAATGTAGAGAATAAAAACTGCTAAATATAAATTGTGAATGAAACCTGTTAAACACCAATATTTAAGTTAATGCTGTAGCAAGTAAACATATTATAATCACAATATTACTGAATTGCAGGTATTAAATAGAGTATTGCTTTAAGGATATTTTTTCCCCATTTCCATTTTGACCAGATTTGACAGTTTTTCTACAAAATGGATGAATATGACAAGGATACCGGAGTGGAAGAATTGGTTAACAGATTCAGAACTTTTCTCTTTACTCAAAGTTTGTTGACTCCTAACAAAAATGAAGAGCTTCTTCTCAACAAGCTGCAGGGACTGGTTACAAATATCAAATGGAGCCCAACGGATGCCACTGACTTGTTCAATGCTCTGCTGAAGCGATTTGAGAGATCAACAACAAATGACAGATTACCTCTGCCACTATGGATGCTGAAAATGTTGCATTGTATAGAGATTAATTACATTACTCCCAGCTGGAGATGTCAGACAGGAAAGACACTTATCGAGCTGGTCCGAGACGAGACTGTAACAGATGAAAACCTCAAAAAATATTTAGCAGACGATACAGAAAAAAATCTGGATGAAATTCTTGAGGAAATCCGCCAACAGAAGTTAAACCAAATTGATGAAAAGCTTTTAGATGATGTGAGGGACATTGTGTCATCAGTTGATGAAGATCCTAAGTCACACAATAATGGATCACAGTGGAGTGGTTTGAAAAAAGTCTTGCAGGAGCTCTGTCAGGCAGCAGAAAAATCTCTGAAGAAAAATAGACCACGACTGACACAAATGGTGAGCTGGTGTATCATGGCTCTTTCCAAAACAGGGCGGTTAATTCAGGTTGGCACTGGAGAGGGAAAGTCATGTATCGTGGCAATGTTCGCAGCTTTTAGAGCTATGAGAGGAGAAAAAGTAGACATTATGACCAGCTCTCCTGTTCTAGCAGAGAGAGATTTCGATGATTGGCGTGACTTTTATAAAGTTTTGAAGATCAGTGTAGACTGCAACACCAACAAACAGGACAAAGACAAATTAAAAGAGTGCTATGAACGTCAGGTTGTTTATGGTACTGTGGAAAAGTTTGTTGGAGACTGGCTAAGCCAGCACTTTGAAAGAATGGACATATTTGGGCAAAGAACATTCCAGTGTGCAATTGTGGATGAAGTGGATTCCTTGATGCTAGATAAGGGTCTTCATGTGGTCTATATAAGTGGTGATATGCCTGCTTTCCAACATCTCAATCCACTCTTGGCATTCATATGGGCCACTGCTAATCAGTTCAGTAAGATTAGCACAGAGATAACTGTGGGGAAAAAATACCCCTTCCATCATGTTGTGCTTGAAAATATAACAAAGGGCAAATATGTTGATGAGTTCACCATCCTCCAAATGGCTGAGGACACAGGTATACTGGCAAAAGGTTCTGTTAGGGACCTTAGAAAGAACCCGAGCCTTTTAGCTGAAAAAACTGCAAGCGTTACTGCTAACCAGCTGGCAAAGTTCTTTGAGACAGCAGAAAGGAGATTATTATCTTGCCAGTTTGCTCTGCACTGTCTAAAAAATGATGGATCCATACAGGAACTGAACAAAGGACACCAAAAAGAAACGGCTGGAAGACAGAGAGTACCACTGCTTTTAATGAATGGAGGTTTCTGTCAGTACATGTATTCTGGTGAAGAGAGTGTACAGAGAGCTGCAGAAACAGAAACAAAACGTGCTCTGCATTTTACACCATGTGAACTGAGCCAAGATAAAAGTAGCTGCTATGTCCCGGGCTTCCTCTCAGATCTGGTCAAATCTAAACTAAAGGTCTGGATTGAAAATGCATTTAAAGCACAGACAATGACTATGGGCCATGAATATATCATGGAGACACATGGGGTAGTGCCTGTTGACTACAGCTCCACGGGTGTTGTTGAAAACTTCATGGTGTTGTCAGATGGGCTACAGCAGTTTCTTGAAATGAAACATCAGTCCAAGCTGAGTGACATGACAGCCATCACAAACTATATGTCCAATGTTGGCTTGTTTCTGAAGTATGAAGATCAGATTTTTGGAATCTCTGGGACTCTTGGCCAACAAGCTGAGACTGAGACCTTGCAGAAAATCTACAAAGGGATCAAGACCTGTCAGATCCCTGTATTCAAACGCAGAAAGCTGTTTGAGGTCAAAGGAGTGATCGTAGACAATGAAAAACAATGGATTGAGAAAATCTGCCACATTGTCACTGGACAAACTAACCCCACTCCATACAGGACTCCAAGAGCTGTGTTGGTCATCTGTGAGACCATCAATCGAGCAAAGGTTCTCCACCAAGCTCTAGGAGGCAAGGTCCCCAACAAAATGCTCTACATAAACAACAACATGGACAATTCTGAAGTCTTTAAAGAGCATCGAGCTGGAAATGTAATCATAGCAACAAACCTCGCAGGTCGTGGAACAGACCTTAAGGTTTCAGACGACATAAAGAAAGCCGGAGGTTTGTTTGTTTTGCAGACCTACCTGCCTGAGAATGCTCGAGTGGAGGCGCAGACATTTGGCCGCACTGCTAGACAAGGATCTCCTGGGTCTGCTCAGCTCATTGTCTGCTCCAGCCATCTGCCAAAGCCACTGAAATTGCTGGCTTCAATAGGAAAACGCCAATCTTTATTGGAAAATATGACTAATGACATGCCAATTTATAAAGATCTTTTTGTGAAGCAATTTAGATTGTATCATAAAAGCCGTGGAGATCACACATATCAGTGTTTACTGTTGACACTGTCACACATTTTAACAAAAACCTCAGACTCAGGAATAAAGACAATTAAAGATGCCAGAAATCTCTTTGCGGCTGAAGGACTAACTAGCTTTTTGGAGTGTGACATCCCAAACATAAGGAAGAAGGAAGAGCTCTTTGATCAGTATCTGCATGTACAAGATGAAGTGTACAAAAACAGTAACAACAAGCCAGCAGATTCAGATTTGTCTGCACTGAATGAATTCTGGGGTATGTGGCTACTCACCAACTTCAATGAGCATGATTCTATCGTGGACTTAAAAAACAAACTAACTGAAGACCTGAAAACAGCCAGTCAAAAACTCAGATGGAAAGAATCACCCTCATCAAACCTGCACCACTACACTGCATTTGGCAATGAGCTGCGGGAAAAGGGACATCTCAGAGAGAGTATCAAGATGTACACTAAGGCCATACAGGAGGACCACTGCTGGGCAGCAATTGCATATTACAACCGTGCTTTTACGTCTTTAACCCAGAAAGATGGGCATCAGGATCCAAACTGCATCGATCAAGCTCTGGAAGATTTGCAAAATGCACTCAGGTCTGTTGAGCTCTACTGTGAACAAGTTGAGGTCACTCATTTATACTCCAAACAATTACAGGACCTCCACAGCAATTCACTCAGCAGATTTGACAGTCACATGACATCCAGATATAAAGTGTTGTTGTTTTTCAAGGCAAACATTAATGAGGCCATAAAGAAAGTAGACAGGGCCAGAGACATAGGTGGGAATGTAAAAGTGGAGCAGAGTCTAGTCGACTTCCTGGTTCCAGTAATGCAATATCTGCCCTTGGCAGTCCTTTCAACTGAATCACTAAAACTATTCCACTCCAGAGACCCTCTGAAGTTGCTCCAGCTCATCAGGGATCCCTGCTTTGACATTCTCAGTGAAATTAGGTGTCTTGAATCTATGGGCTTGACTCACGTCTACACCTTAGACACACTGTTTTCACTGGGTGGCTTTTTCTCAAAGATACATAGGACCGTGAGTCGGGCTCTTGATTAGATAGCAGGCTTTCAGCACTTGAGCAGAACAATCAAGCAAGCAATTGTGCCAACAATGGCACTGAAAATCTTGTCAGACACGAACTTTCAGAAACTAAGAAACAGCCTAGATCCAGCTTGCTGTGTATTTTAAAAAAAATAAAAATTATCTTGGGGGAATTTTTTCTCTCTTTTGGTTTTGAAGTTATTTCATCACTACAAGTTTTCAGGAAATGTCTCATCCTTTAGAAAACCATGTGGTCCGAACTGAACTAAAAACAAAGTAAGCAGAAGAGAAAGTTTCGGGTGTTAATGCATTTTCGATATGGTGTTAATACGTGCAGGTTCCCTGTTCATTGTCATAGTGCATATCATTTGTTGTCAGTGCAACTGAACAATTTCCACTCAAATCTTTATATCAGTGTATTTTTTGTTGTACTTTTGACTTGTTTCTAAATATTTTCCTGTATTTAGGTTTTGATCTTTTCAAGCTTGGTCCTTTATTTATATTTAGTGAAATAATAATGGGTGACACTATATTGTTTTTAATATTTTCACTTTGTGGAACATACATCTGAATACACTGGGTAAAATTTGTATTTAAAAGTCACCGTTGCAAGACACGAGATCAGAATCATGAAGTCATTTTTTTCACCAAAGCTTTATATTAATTATATTTTATTACAATTTAAAGGCATTTTGATCCTCTATAATAAAAATCAAGCTATCATCACCACACAGAAACCTGGTGGTTATTTACATTTCATTTAAAATATATACTACTACACTATATTTTCATATTTGGTGGTAATATTAATAATCATATTTTAAGAAACAACCCTTCTATGAGTACAGGTAACCATCGCTTGAGGACACCATGATACTCTGTGCTATTAAAAAATGTAATTTTTAAGGGATAGATAATTCAGTTGATGGAACGATTGAAAAGTCTAGGGGAATTCAGTACATAGAAAAATATGACATAGGACTGTTGCCAGACAGCCTTTTATATTGCATTTTGTATATTTGCATATTGCAACTGTCCAACACACCAGTTGCCTTCCTCACCATAATATAGCACTAAGTCCGTCATAACTGGAAGGAAAGACTGATGAGAAGCTGAATTTTAACAATGCATAAATGTACACATGTTTGAAACCTAAATTGAGATTTAGCTTCTAAATGATTCTTCTAATTTGCTGTGTTTTCACATATAGTGACAGGTAATATTTAATTGTCATTTGTAGCAATGGGGGCAGCTCTCACTTTCTGTGTTGATGGCGCAATGGATGGAAGACTCATGCCTTTGGTGTGAGAGACCCGGGTTCATTTCCCCACTGCGACACAGCTACCATTGTGTCCCTGAGCAAGACACTTAACCACTAGTTAAAAGACTGAAAAAAAGTCCTCTCAGTTAACACTCAGCGACTTTGTTTACAAGTTCAACATAAATCGAAAGTATGAGAGGAAATTCCCTTTGGGGGGTGCCCGAGGAAGGCTAGCAAAAAAGAAAAGAGGTTATAGCCAAAGAACTCAGATCTTTAGACAGGGAATCACAACTTCTTGTTTTCATCCTGTTCAGAGGTGAGTATAAAACTTTACTCGCTCTGCAAATGAATAACTATAATTTAAGCTAAATAATACAGTGAAAAGTTTAAATACCTGTGTTTTGCTTTATATTTGTGATTTTTGAATGCAATGAAGGTGATTGTTATTTCATCTGCATTGCTGACAGCATTATAAAATTATATTTTTATATTTAACTGTAGCCAGTGTGCACAGAACTGAAAATACCTTTTCTTTAAAATAAACTATTGCAATGAAGACTATCCACAGTATTGTGAACTTTGTTTTGTGGTGACCCTGATTCTGGAAAAAAGATGTTACTTCTAAATGTTGTCAGTTATGTACAACGTGTTATACTGGACTGGAGCAGAAATCTCAGAGACAAAAAGCTCAAAATCACATACCACCATAGATATGCAAAACTTTAGCCACCTCTGATGATGTGTTTCGGCCCACAATAACAAAGAATTTCTTCTCAACAAGCTACATGGAAAATCTCAAGAAATTATTCAAAGTTGATACCGAAAAGAAACTGGATGAAATTCTTTATGAAATCTACTAACAAAAGTCAAACCAAATTGTGACAAGCTTTTATGAAGTACATTGTGTCTGGTTTGTTAAAGATCTTAAGTCACCCAATGATGGATCTCAACAGCGTTTGAAAAAAGACTTGCTGAAGCTCTGTCAGGCAGCAGAAAAAACACTAACTTTATACCACGACTGAAACAGATGGTGAGCTGGTGTATCATGGCTCGTGGCAATAATAACAGCTTTTAGAGCTATGAGAGGAGAAAAGGTAGACAACACGTCCAGCTCATCAGTTCTTGCAGAGAGACACCAACACCAACAAACAGGACAAAGACAAATTTAAAAAGTGCTATGAGAGTCAGGTTGTTTATGGTGCTTTGGAAAAGTTTGCTAGAGTCTATATGCCAGCGCTTTGAAATGATAGACATATTTGGGCAAAGAGCATTCCAGTATGCAATTGTGGATAAAGTGGATTCCTTGATGCTAGATAAGGGTCTTCATGTGGTCTATATAAGTGGTGATATGCCTGCTTTCCAACATCTCAATCCACTGTTTGCGTTCATATGGACCACTGCTAATCAGTCAGATGCGGATTGGCCACCTGGCAATTCTGGTAAATGCCAGTGGGGCCGGACTATTTGTTTCGGGTGGGCCGGTTAGATTTATATTAAAAATCCTTGTTTCCCACACATCAGCTTTACTTGGGCGGCCGTGAGGTACGTTAACGGCCGTCGAAAATATTTGGCAACCCATTTAAGCATTTTCATCCACTACCTTAAAAGACTATAGGGTGAAAATCGCGAGTGCTGTGTCATTTCGGTCACTAGCTACATAAAACAGCCCACTGCTGATGGAGAAAGTGAAGAGGGCCAACAAATACAGGGAAAGAGCAAAAGATAAAGGTAGGGCAAGTCACTGTGTTTGCAGCAGAGGTGTATGTTCCATGCTTGTGTGGAAATATTAGAAGTGAAGGCAAGGAGAGCAGAATTAAGTTGGCTAGTGAGTAATATTTTTATTCATGTGTATTCCAATTTTGAGAGCAGTGAGTGAGAAAACAATGTTCTATAGGCTACTCTGTTCATGGATGTTGCTGGAATCAGTACAGACAGAGAGCACTAATGCGGTCTTCTTGTAGGCTAGTGCTGGGAGGAAGGATGCTACTGTAGGCCTAGCAGAAACAGGGAGTGTGGTAGAGGTAGGAAGAAAACAGTCACATACATATGTTCAGGTTGTTGATTCTGCAATAGAGAAAGACAGTAACAGCAGACAAACAGACAGAGAGCACAGACTCTACAACATACTCAGATGGACAGCCATTATTTTAACTGCATGTGCAAATTTGTTGTGTGCTCAATTAAACTACAATCATAGTAATAAATAGCTATACTAACTTAATAAAATCTCTGAATATTGCTTTTGTAATTGTTTGAGTTATACATACCAAAATAAATGCCTAGAGATTTAACAGTTAATTTTTTGTTCAATTTACAATGATCATTTAGGTTTATTTCACAAAATAAACTTAGTATTTGCCTGACAAATTACATTTTTTTGGTAAATTCCAATCAAAATATTTTAGAATGGATTAATTATAATGATTAGTTACAAGAACCACAATTATTACTTATTCGAACTTAATATTATTTAAACTTTAACTGATACTTAATAAATTGAGTAAGTTACCCGACACACATAACGCTAATCTTGCGGCCTCATGGGAAATCTGCCTCTCTGCCTTAGCAACAACCAACAAGTGGCAGCAAGAGGGAAGGACACGCCACAAGAAGCACCTGGAATATTCCCTGCAAACTCTGGTAAGTTAAGTGTCCAGCTAGTAAAAGTTCATGAATATTCATACTGGTGGTAATTTTCTGAAAACCGTCGTAGCCATGCTGTCATAGGTAACTTAAGTTAGAGGGTTTGCGGCATTATAAGCTAACGCTAAAGTCGACAAAGAAGCTAATGTTAATGTTAGCACAACCATAACTAACCATAAAACTTTGCATGGTATATAAAGCGGTATTTCCATCTGCTTTTTCCACAGTAGTTACAAACACACCACTAAGCTCATAGAAATTTGCTGTGAACAATGTGAAAGGAAAGTTGTCTGTATGCATTTAACTGCTTATCAGGCTGAGACAAACCAGTGAATCACCTGAGCAGCACAGGTTGGAGGGGGACAGGATGAATTACTGATGATGTCTGGACATCATTTCTAATCTAAACTCCATATTTTGATGTCATGAATGTTTTATTTTATTGAAATTTCAGATCTTATTCCAGTGAGTGTTATTGAGTGTATGTAGTGACTTTGCTGTTGTAAACTTTACTGTTGTTGTGCTAGATACAACATTTACTCTCATATTTAAAATGTTAATAAATTGTAAACCTGGTCCGAATGTCTTCTTTTTATTCTTTGCTGTATGTTAAGTTTTCTCCGGTCTCTATCCAACAGTTACATTTTTAATTATTGCTGTAAGGTATTTTATGTTTTTTCTTTAGATGAGTGCCCTCTCTGTCCAACTGTCCAGTTTTGTCAAAATTTGGAAAACATTATATGATGGCTAGAGCAAGAGAAGTTGTATTTATTGTCAAGTATGTTAATTATTATTATCTTTTATTGTTTCACAGCACCAACACCACTGAGGGAAAGAAGCTGAACGAAGATAACAAAACAGCAGGTAGATATCATCTTTTTATTATAGTGTTCTTGGAGGATTAAATGTGCAGCATTAAAACAAGGATCCCAACACATTTAATTTGGTTTACACAAATTTGGGAGAAGAGTAAATTTGCAAAGTGAGTTGCACCTTAATTTTGACCACGGAGGATTGGATTTACCAGGAAGCATTTACTGTAAAACAGAAACTACAACATTTACCAAGGACATAAAAATACAAACGATTACTAATAATATTGCTAATGTTGCATTTAACATTGTTTGCTGCCACCTGAGCAGATCCTGGTGATGGCCTGCCTTGTTTGATGTCTTGCAAGTGAGTAAATATATTTCTTGTTGCGGTTATCACAGAAGTTACAGACAGAAAACCTGCATGTCTTTTTGCAGACTTGAAACAAAACTCTGCTTGAATGTGCAGGTTTTCTTAGTTGTTTAAAGACTTTCTGTTCTGCAGAGTGGAATCTTCATTTAAGAAAAACTAGAGGTCTCCTTGACCATCCAGGAGAAGAAGCAAGTGCCTTGATGAAGGACTTTGAGATTAGTAAAATAGTTTTCAGGATTTGTAAGTGTTCGTTTTTGAAGTTTTAACTAATGTATTCATTGATGACTGAGACGAGATCACAAACATGCAAAGGAGAAGCATAGCGAGTTAGCAGGGAGGGATTACTCTTTGTGTGTCCCTTTCTTGTAACAAGCAGTTTGAAAGTTATGGAATCAGATCAGGCTAAAAATTAGGATTCAACTACATATTTTGTGCTAAAACAAAAAGGATTACAAAAGGCCTAGGATACCACTAGGGCTGAACGATTAATTGTGAAAATTTGTGATTGCAATGTAATAAAATGAGATTTTCTGATCGCAAAGGCTGCGATTACACTCTGGTCACATGACCAGAGTAAAGCAGTGTGCAGACGAAGCATCAACCTCACACGTTACGCTGTACCTTTCCTTCTTGTTGCACAACGGCCTTACCCGTGTTACACAGGGAATGAAAATAGCACCCACCACCCGCGGGTAACTTGGTGGTGGGTGAAATCGTCGGGCCATCCGCGATTTTGACGGACAGGAAAGATGCACAACAGAAAATCACATGTAGTAAGGTAAGCATAATGTGGTGATTGGCGCCTGCGTCACACACAGCCACCAGTCAGTTCAGGAAATATCTGTGAAAATCGTTCAGCCCTAGATACCACACACACTAGGGTTGGGCTGATAGACGATGCCATAATCCATCGGCGATGGCTGACAGATGGTCGATGGTTGAGCAAGCATCATGATTGTAAAACCCCGCTCCTGGCAAACAAAATCGACATTTTTCACATAATACCTCCACGTGAAAGCAGGTTTTAATCAGCATGAACATTATTATTACACAATTGAAATATGCTTCGCACCTTCCTCGGAATTGTCTTCTCCCCACACTCAGACACACTGAAGCCTACATCTCAGGTAAACACACCGGCTTGCCCTGCCTCTCTCTGTCAACTACTTGTACTTTATCATATCGCAATATAATCGCAAATGGAATTAATCGTTTAGCCCTATCCCCAGTGGAACAAGTCAGGATGAAATCTGTGTTATGTATTAATTGTTCTCTTTAACACTGAGGACAGATGTAGTGTTTAGTCCACGTATATAGGGTAACCTTGAGATAACCTGCTCAAAGCAGTTTAGAGATGCAGTGTAAAGGGTATACCTAGGGTAAAACCTATCCACCTTTAGACATACTGGCTAATAGGGAAGTTACACAAACTTACTCCTGAAGGTACCTGGCTTAGCCAGTTACCTCGCTTCATAGTACAGGCCACAGGTGGGTTATATCAAGCTTTGTGCCTAATTCCCAAGAAACACAGTGGAAGGACAATCCAGCTTAAAGATGAAACAAGGACAAAATCCAATCACCTCATTGCTGCTGTGTGTTTTAATATGGTACTATGTTTCCAATGCAGGCAAAACCATAGTATGACACAGTCATGTGTTTCACACAGTATCACACATTTCTGTAAGATATGTATAAATATTTATTTTACAAATTCAGAATATCTAAAACAACTGATCACAGTTACGTTGGTATTGCTTAAAAAAAAAAAAGGTTGGCTAAAGTGATAGATGATTTAATCAAGGTTAAACAAAAGAAGAACACAGTAGCAGCAAAGTCTTTAAACTCAAATTTCACACTGGTGGTGTGAAATGTTTCCATCCCATTCATTTCAATATTTTCATAAGGTTTTGCACTTGAAGTTTGATTCAAGGTGTAAGAAAGATCTGATTACATCAGTGGAGCACAGGCGCTTTCAATTTTACTTGATGTAAACCCATGTAAAACCAAGATGGCGCATAATCTAAGTGCTGCCGCTAATAGCAGGAAGTTAGCTTGCAACTGTCTGTGGGCAGTATACTTCAAACAGGTAAATACTGATTGTGGATGGATCGTTACCAAGTGAGCAAATCAACACAAATACTGTAAAGGCAAACTGTATACAACATACATGTTTTCTTCACACCCTCTTGAAAATGCAACACAGGAGACAGGATATTTCTCTTAAGCTTTTATTAATATTTAAGGTAGCTTTTTTTAAGGATGTCCATTGTTTTACACAGAAATTAGCCACACATAAATTTGATTGCATTTTCTTTACCTTTAATCTTTTTTTAAAATTGTTAATTATATGGTTCTCCCATATCAGCGCTAATGCTAAAAAAGTTACACAAGAACAATCACACGGTTAACTAACTTGTGAGCACATCGGGACGGTAAACTAACACTTCACAGAGATAAAACCCAAAAAAATGAAATTCAAAACATAAAAAGGGGAAAGAGAAATATGATGGAACTTAAGAGACAAACAAAAGACAAAATGGACAAGCATTTACAATCACACAGCCCGGCTCATCTCTCCACAAAGAAGTACCACTCTGTTTTCCTATTTGGCAATTTTATTTTCTAGGCTCCTCCCATTGTCCCTTATTTGGTAGACGTCCCCATGCCTGACTGAGTATAATTTAAGTCTGGAAGGAGGCAAACATTTACATTCTGAACTTCAGCCCTCTGGACAGATCACATTTTGCATTTATACCCTATAGCATCTAAACATCAAGATTTGTGTTTGCCTGATTAAACGTAAACAAAAAGTTGTTCAGTTGTTCAGTTGTTCAAAGGCTGGCTGTGAATTGCACTATGAGATGGGCCAGAGGGGAAGTGACTTAAAACAGATTATTGTCGTCATCACCACCACCATAATTAATATCTAGCCAAGTAGCAGTCTATTTAAAGACCAAATCTGAGGCCCTCCACCGACTTTCCTGTCGCTGTCATCAAAACCGTCGCTCCATCTCGACTTCAAACAGGTTTGGGAAAGGAGCACTAGAAAGCACGTAACATAGAGGCAACCAACTGACTCAGAAATGATACTTCGTATTTAAAAAAAAAAGTAAAATCTGATGAAATGCTGCACAGGTGCGTGCCCACAAGTGGCACACTTACAAATGCACATTAGCTCCAAGGATATCACATTGGGTCCAATTACGGCTCCTTAAAAAGTACGGTCAGTCCAAACACGTCAGAGGGCAGTGGCAAGCTTAGTTTTGATCTGCTGCTGAAATATTAACTATTTCTAATAAGTGAGCCACTATAAGTGATGCCAAAAGGCACAAATTCAGCTCAGAGCATTTCTGATGACAGAATTGTAACAAAAAAAACCAAACATCCCAGGTATTTTCGGGCTCTTCGCTTTGGCAGTAAGAATGCTTATTGGCTGCAATACCCAATTGGTTGTTTCAAGGTGTAGATGTTGGCTGATTATTTTTCCACTCTTGCAACTAAAAAAGGCAAAATCTTTTGCCTCTTATGACTTAGGCTGTACTAAAAGGTGTAGCCCAGGTGGCAACAATTGTATACCATTCTTTGTGTCAAGTGTTGGCAGTGAAGGGGCTGGTTCATTGTCATTAATAAGTCACAGGGGATTTTCGTTGGTCTCTAAACTTTTTTATAGGACCCTGGCCGTCTTTGCTGCATTAATTGTGATTTCCGGGTACATGCAATTCCATACACCTCACATTTACTTCCTCAGACACACACACATATCGCAACAATCACATGCAAACACAATTCTCCTGACCCCATTGCTTGAATAAAGCCACTTGTTGAGCGTGTGTTTATTTGACCTCACATTGCGCAGAAACTCAAGTATGGTAGCTGGGTTTGTTAGGAGGTATCCATGCACGGGCAAGGCTAAGAGCTTACAACCCAGGTGATAAACACAGTGATCCCTTCTGGTTACGCCCAACACTGAAATGCAATATCCATGCTAGCGTGCTACTTTATGATGTAATGCTCCCTGTTGAGTAGCACACAAGGGTGGATATTGGGACACGCAGTGCGAGACAGCCAGCAATATTGGAAGCACTATTCAGTGTGCGACTAGTGTTAACGATAGGGTGCTAGGCTAGCTAGCTAAAGCGCACAAACACCCTCAGTCTCACCTATGCTTACCTGCAGGCTGCCATGTTTGCTAAACACTCCAAGCTAACAAAACAGCACACATCCAAGTCCACACAACTCATTAGCAAAATATAAAAGAAAAATATTATCCAGTCAGTATTCACATGGGCTGATACCAGGCATGCAACTTCCAAACAGTCCAGAAGAAGAAAAAAACAAAACAAAAGAAGCTTCCTGCCGACCTTCTCAAATCCAATGGGAAAACAAAACAGTCACTTAGAGACGGGGTAAATGGAAGACATAAACAACCTGGCGACATCGAAGAGAAATTAGTCACTAAATGGCTCTCATAGGCTGTTGCCACATGATGGGTCAACCAGTCAGTAGCTTCAGTCCCTTGCTGAGGCAGGTTACAAATAAGATAATACAATCAGATTAAAGAAATAAAATAACAATAAAAGTATTTTTTTTAAAAATCAATTGAAAAGAAATAAAAATGACAATAAAAACTAGCTTAAAAAGTAGTAGACACACATTGTTATAAGTATCTCTGCTATAGTATGTTTTTTTTTAATCTATGTCATTTTAAAGTCATTGCGTAATAAAGACGTGTTACAGGTTTTTTTCTATTTATTATCATCATCATCAGCTTGAATATCACCATCAACAACAATACCGTTTTCTGAATTCTTACTATTGGTTAACGCAAGGTGCGGTCTCTATAGGCCTCCTATCTAAATTAAAGGGCTCTATTGGCTGGCAGAGGTTCCAATAGAGGGAAGGAGGGAGGACTGGCGGCCATTCTTTCCTCACATCCCCCCCTTTTTTTATTAATCTCTTCTAGCCTTTGAGCCACTTTGTTTTCACCTGGAAGGGGGACGTGAGGAGAGGGACTGGACTTTGTATGTGGTGCAAAATGTGGAGGTTTTTATCTTCCTCTTTCTCCCTCCTCCCTGTCTATTCCTATTCTGTTCTTGTGGGGAATGATGGGAGTTGTTTAGTGACAAATAAGTAACCCATTCGTCTCGTTCCTGCATTATTGTCATGCTTCATCTTTCCCTTCCTCATGTCTCTGCCCTCTTCTCTTTCTCACTCTCACACTATCTATCATTTTTTTTCCTTCAGCAAGACACCTCCATTGTTTGGGAGGGGCTGGGCGGCATCTGGCCACCCTGCGAGCCCTGGGACAGGGTGCGGGAGCGAGAGCGGGACCCATCCATGGAGTAGGAGGACGAGAGGGAGGTGGTGCGAGAGCGGGACAGGCGGGTCATGCAAGATGAAGCCACTGTGGATAAATGGATAGAAAGATGTGGATAGACCAATTAGAAATCAATGCAAACACTATGCAACATCTAAAATGATAAGGCAGGTAGTTTTTTAACATTAATGGAGCTCTAAAACACATATGGATTAAGCTATATCAGGCTTTGGCTACACAGACAATACTTGTTAATAGGATCAATTAATTGTTAGTTTTGGTCTTTTCATGGGACTTGATAAGGCTGGTGATACACAAAATGCTTGTTTTGAGCAAGACTGCACACAACCGGCAAGAATAGGTGGTTTAACATATACTATGCATGTGATGAAATCCTACAATGGAGCACTTTGGCAATTATTACCTTATGTATCACTGTATGTGTAATATGTACGTAAATTCTTTTACTGGATGAAGTGAACTTACTGTAGCCCATTCCCTGGATGAAATACTTGAACGCCTCAGTCAGTTTAGCAGGCTGCAAAAACATTGAAAAGAAATGGTGTTTTATATTCCATCTATACAATTACTCATTTTTACATTAGCTTTAACATCCATGTTGTAAATATCAGAATCAGAAACACTTTATTGTATACTGAATATTACAACTGGGGATATTGCACATTAAATAATATTTACAAAATGTTTTTTGTTACCTGGGTCAGCTGAGGGAGACCACCAGCATCAGCCATCTGTGGAGGAGGCAGACAGGAAGTGTGTATTAGTGAATGACAAAATTAAGTGAGGAAGAACGGAGAAACATTAAAAACAGAAGACACAAGGGTAGTTACCTTAAGAAATGAGGTTGTTGTGGGGTCCATTTTGCTGTTGCACTCCACCTAGTGGTTCACAGGAGGAAAAACACTAAATTTCTGCCATCACAACAAGACACGCAGACATGTAATGGCAAACTCTGAATGTGTTTATGAATCAGAAAATATAAGAACAGTTGAAACATGCATATAAACGGTCTTTTAAATTCCCATTAAGAGACATTGTAGAACTAAAATAAATAAATAAGCTGAAACTTACAGCAGCGTCCTCATATGGAGCCTGGTCACCCACCACCAACATTACTGGACACCTGAGGTTGACAAAATAGAGATTAGAATTGGATTAGGGTGGGTTTTGGGAGATTTTATATACATATGGACATAAGTAATACTTACTTGAAGCTGCTGTTGCGGTCAAAGGTCAAGTCTCTGCGACTGCATGTAAATGAAAAGAGCAGATTATGTTCGTCCGTGTATGATGTGGAGTATACTTGCATTCATGTAATGACGCGTGTGGGTGTGTTTACCTGTTGTAAGTCTTCCAGAAGAGCTCTATGTTAAACTGATTAGAGGCTTTGGAGATTCGCTCTCTGTGAGACTGCACTAGCTCTGTGTTTGATGACAGCTCCTCCTACAAGGAAATGGACATTTTTGTCAACTGCAACCCAAAACACTCACAAAACCATGCAATACAAGTCACCAGGTGGAACATGTGGCATATACATTTTATACGTTGACGTTGTACCTGACTGAAAAGGTGGGACATGAGCTGCTCAGTGAGGGAGGATGTCACCGAGATGAGCTAGAGAGGAAGAGATAGAATCAATAGGATTGTTCATCATTCAGTAAGTTTAATGTGATAAGCAATAACATAATCAATAGTAGTCTGGGACACAGGCCGTTCATACAGTCACATAATTTCATATCCAAAGCTAAAGTTAAATTGATGGAGAACTCACATTAGGACTAACTAGATCAAATTTCCACATGTTTCTGTGCACAAAACAATGCAGGCCTGACTGGGAAGGAATGAAGAAAGTAAGACAGAAAGAAAACCAAACGTACCTTCTGAGCAGCCCAGTCTATCCATCCTCGGGTGTTAGTGTCAATGTTGACCAGAACCAGACCTTCCACTGAATCAGGGTTCGCAAGCTGAAGAGAGAAAGGAAGCAACAGAGAGACAGATGGTGAGACGACAAGAAAAAACATCACAAGACAGAATGTTTCCAGACTCGGGTTATTTCAGTAGTCAAAGTTGCAGACAGAAATGTGCATGAATGACACCGTTTCACATATCTAAAAATGACGGGTAGTGTCATGACCACGTTTCACCGCTGCTTGACCAACAAAACAAAGTGTAGTATCATTAGCCACCGTCAGAAGACATAAACAAAAGATGACACTCACTGAAAACTTTGCGAGGATGTACGCTCCGGCTCCCACGCCCACTCCGATTACAGTGCGGAAGCTGACAAAATAAACAGACGTATTCAAACACACAGTAGCTGGAGAAGAGTGCAAGGCTATTTTAAAAATAATAGTAATAATAAAACATTTCTGAAAGCATTCATTCCCTCAAACATTACTGTAGGTGCTACTGAAATGGGTGGGTAGTTAGTGCCAATGGACGTACCAAATTTGTTACAAACGGCAGATTTGTCGCATTTATTGTAGGTCTGAGCCACACAACACTATTCCAGCCGTTCCAGCCATGATTTGTGTGTCAGGTAATGTTAAATGACTTGCCCGTGGACATTCAGCTTACTTTCCAGTTTAACAAGATACGCTGTAGCAACAGTGTGCTAACCCACAACTTAGCTAATGTTAATTGCATTACTTGCCGTGTCGTGGTGTTGGATTTCTCCAGAACTGCTTGCACCTTTAAGTTCACATGACCCAATTGCATCATTAAATAATTCAGGAGTCCCCATGATACTGAACTGAGTGAAATGTAAGTAGAAAGTACACTTTCAAATGAACCTGCATCTCTCCAATCTTTGTGTTCTCCACCCAACATAATAAAATCATTTTGAAAAGTATAATGGTCCACATAATTGGATTAAGTTTCCCCACCTTGTATCTTTTTTAACAACCAGCAGCACTACAGTAATGACAATAAAACAACAAGTGTATCTGTTTATAATAATATGACAAGAACATCATGCATGTGTACATCACGTGCAGTTACCCTCTGTGTGGCAAATGAAATCCCATCAAAATAAATACCGTTAACTCACTTGAAAAACTGCAGGACGGCAGGGATCATCTCTGCTATGGTATCCATGGTGGGATACTGGTAACTGGAAAACAAAAATTATCTCAGTCTAATAAACCATCATAATATGAAAACACAAACATCCAAATGTTTATTTATAGTGTAAAAACGTAAAAAAAGGTATTCTCTTCTGACCTGGAGTCTCACCAAACCTATGTGTAATCATTGGAAATTACTCACAATACATGATGTTTTATTTCATCTTAAGTGCATGCAGTGTGCTCACACTTTTATCCACAGGGATTAAATACAAGATCAAAAAAAGAAATAAGCTTCAACTTCCAGAATCAGCAGCAGGAGTTAAGGGTCACAGTGGAGATGCATGTGACAATACATGTAGCAAAATCCTCCTGAGCCCGTGCAGTAATCACGCACGGAAGAGAAGCGCAGGGGGAAGAAATAAGGAGTGCGTATAGAGAAAGAGAAAAGGACAGATTTTCTTTAAAACCTCTGACAAGAGCGTATTAAAGACCGGAGAGGAGGGAGATTTGCGTTGAGTATTTTTGGAAGAGATTAGGTTTAAGCCCGCCACAGAGGATTGTTTCCATTTCTGAGAAGTTAACTTAAATAATAAAAAATAAAAAAAGGAAGGTTACCACAGGACAACCAGCACGTCCACACACATAATTTCATGTCATACCCTGCGGGGTAGGTAGCAGCTCCCTCCTCCTGGCCCGGAGCATCAACGTGAATCAGGGTGAAGTTCTTGACAATCTCCTGCATCTCCTCGAACTTAAACAGAGGGGAGAAGCAGCTCTTGCCTGACACAAAAAAAGAAAAGAGAGGAATCAAATATGGGAGGTGAAATACAAGTCATGGACGAGTGACAGACTGTGCGATGCAGATTTGAGAAACAAAACGGCAGAGAGAGAAAGAAAGCTACTCACTATCCAGACCCACATCATGGAAGGTGAGGATGGCAGGCCTTCGGGTGGTACGTGTGCCGTGGAGGGTCACGTGCAGAACACCATGCGGGGTCTCAATGCTGTGCTCCTGGAGAGAGCAAGAGAAAAAGATCCCACAACAAATTCAAAGAGTGATACTGACCTTTCTGGAGTGAGGTTGCATTTTTTTTACTCCTTATTAATTTTTAGTCTTTAGACCTTAATAATAATAATAATAATAATAATCTTTATTTGTAGAGCACTTTTCAAAAACAAGTTACAAAGTGCTTTAACAAGTGTAAAGACAATACCCAAAAGACAATAATACAAAAACAATACGAGATAAAAGAAAGAAAACATTGAAAAGTAAATAAACATAAAATAAGTAAAATAGAATAAAATAAAAGGGAGTCAAATAAAATAAAGTCAAATAAGATCGGGAAAGGCTCTCCTGTAAAAGTATGTTTTAAGAAGGGACTAAAAAGAGTTCACTGACTCCTTCAGTCAGTCATGGCCAAACCTTTTTTTTAGTTTGGCATTTCAGTTTTGTTTCCTTCGAGAGCGACCAAGATATAAAACATACAAATTTTAAAGTAACAGACCCTAAATCCACTGTATCTTTTGAGTTACAAACACTTATTCCCCAGTAGGCTTCACTAAGGGCTGTGGAAAGTTTGTTTGTTTTTTTCCCACTTATTAAAACGCATTTTTACAAAAAAGCTGAACATTTGTCTATTGACTTGTTGTTGTTGTTGTTGTTGTTGATTGTTGATTGTAACCTGACCTTCGTGAGATCAGTCATATATATCTTTTCTACTTATGTTAAATGAAAAAGTCATTAATAACCGTAATTAGTTAATGCCAGCATGTGTGTAGCCCAGAGATGTGTTTTTTAAAATTGCAAACCATGAAGTTATGTCCAAATGTAACATGTACATTAAGCTGTGTATTATAAAGGCTTGGGTAGGTTCTGCAATCTTTATAAAGACAACGGTCTTTAAATATTAAAGTTAAGTATCACATTTTGTTTAAATGAAAGAATGTCAAATAGGGTAAAGTGCTTAGAAGTATCATTTAAATCGTGCATATTAATATTTCTGATACAGTCAAATAAATCAAACTTTATTTGTAATTTAGGTGACTTTAGACGTCACCTACAAATTAATGAAGAACATTCCACATCTCTTTTAGTAATAAGCTATGTTGCACTTCACTCCTGCCTGGTCAAGTAGTTCTGTTATGACTGTATTGTATTATTTTAATTGTTCTCCATAGCATGCAACCCATGACCTCTTCAGTCAGTAAATCTGAAGGGAAACAGTGTTACCTGTCCTTGGTCCAGGAGTATCCTGGCAGCCAGTTCAGCATCCTGTGAAAAACGAAAGAAATAACGTGAGAGATGACAACGAGGACTCCAACTAACGATTATTTCTATTATTGATTATCTGCGGATCAATGTAGTTAATATATGTTAAAAACAAACTAAAAAAACATCATAATTCCAGATTCCAAGGTAATGTCTTAAACTGTCTTGTTTTGTCCGAGTTCAAAGCTACAAAAATAATCAGTTTACTATAGTGTAGCAAGCAACTTCTCACATTTGTGAACCTGAAACCATCAGGCATTTTTTCTTAAACAACTAATCGAGTAGGTTTTGATCATTAGCCAGTGATCAAAACCTATATCTCTGGAACATGGTGTTTTTTATTCACCATCCTAACAGCTGTGTTACTTGTACATCATCTTCATCATTTGTAATTTTGTAATCTGAGTCACTTTGTCATTTCATTTCCAGAATCTGAACACATTTAGTCTTCCTTTGTCTTAATTTTTTTAATAAATAAATACAAAAAACACTTGAGAGAAAATTCCCAGCTTTTTGTTCTTTCACACTCCTCTTATGCTTAAGTGAGGCCTTGCTTCCTAATTAACACCCACACATGCAAGATGGGTGCCATTACTCTCCTGATATGCATCAGAGGGCCTCTTCAGAGAAGCCGGTGGTCATGCTGGGGATTACACACAGGAAGTCTCTCAGTGGGAGGCTTTAAATGGTGATGCTCATTTGCAACCCTGCTAATAAATTACTAGCCTCAAAAGCTCTAAAAGGAAATTAGCAGTCTGGGAAGTTGAAGTGGAGGTGGGCGGGTGCAGATGGGCATCATCGCTGAGGAGGAAATGGAGAGTCCTGGAGAGACGGCCCCTTGCTGGATAATAAAAGGTCACTAATTCAAATCGATAGAAATCATGAGAAAACTCAATCACAGAGTTTTGCATGTGTTCAGCGGGTGGATGTTAAACGTATGCGGGTTAGGGAGGACGCTCGGATATAACGTAGAACCTCCCAATCTTTATTACATTTCCTCCTCTGACTTACCCTCCACCCCCCCATCATGTCATATCCGATGCTGCAGGCAAGAGTAATGACTCTACAGCTGACATGAGTGTTTGTCACTGTCACAGATTCATGGCAAAGCAAGCCTGTTGTTCGCTTCTTTTTTTTCTCCATTCTTTATCTACATACATAAGAAAAAGGGACGTTTGAAGGTTGATCCTTTTAACAAACCTATAATTAATCAATATCATAGATATTATATTTAAGATTCAATAGTCAGGAATTTAGGTATTGTAAAATAAAGACATATTTTAAAAAGGTTAAAGCTACAGTGTATTGATAATCCTAACAACTATGTTTCCAAAGCCTGATATATTGTAAGTCATTCCTGTGCGCCTTAGACCTCCATTCTCAAATATTTCCCAACAACTGCGTTTTTTACTCCTGTTTGAGTAATTTTTGCTAAAAACTGCAGTGCCCTGCTGTTTTAGTAAATTACTGGCCCCTTTTCAAGAAAATGTATTGAGTGTATGAGTGTTTTTTGTTTTTTTAAAAGGTTTTTATCCTCAGGGGCTGAATGCAGCACAGAGGGTATGGAAATTATTAAAGAGACTAAGGTGTTGTTGGTTTTAGTATTTTCATAGGATTTGTTGTTGTCTGCATGTTTTGTACACGGAGTTGCTGCCCCATGATTGGCTGATTAGATATGCATTAATGAGCAGGTGTAGAGCTTTACGCTGGTACTAAAATTACACATACCCACTGTTGTTGTTTGTTTTGATTTATGGCATTTTTGCCTTTGTTCTATAGTTCACAGTAATGATAAATAGGAAATACAGGAATAGAGAGAAAGGGTGTGGTGACATGTAACAAAAATACAATTTGGGGAGGATGTGTGTTATAGACCACTATGACATGGGGACGCCCATGTCATAAGATTTTCATGTCCCGTACAGTAGAATTACTTGACCCTCATTAACCACAGGATTAAAGTTAAAGACTGCAAAATGGTCGAGTTTTGTAGACAACATAATACTGCTTTAGAGTACTATTGATTTTTTACCTTCTGTATATTTCTTGTCAACAATGTGAATACACCTCTACCTGCTCACTCACTGGAAGTCAAATCAAAGCTTGTGCTTTTGTCTCACTGTGAATCAGTAGCTGTGTTGTTATTGTATTAGTTCTGTATTTCCCCATTTTCCCACCAGGTGTCAGGATTGAGAAACAAACGTCTCTGCTCTGCTGCGCTGCATCTGCACGGCAACATCAGCGCAGCCGAGCAGAGGAGCTGCCGTCGCCCCCTTGGGGGCTTTGACGTCACCCGGGCAGATCTGAGCCAGAGCTGCAGCTGTGCACAAACACACACATACACACACACAAATGTGTTTGATACATGTGTTTGAAACATGCTGTCACATGTAAGCTTTGCTCAAACTCAAAAGTGCACACACTCGCATTCATGAGCTTATGCACAGCAAGGACACAAATGTTAACACACTCGCACACAAACCAACACTTGTTTGTCTGACACACACACGTACACACACACAGACATGTATCTGTGGTTTCAGACTGTACTCGCTACACACCGACAGTCATGCTATTAATGTACTTAAGTGTGCTCATTTCTGTTTCTCCATGCTAGAATAACATTAGTCGGCCAATGTGTGTGTGTATGTGCATGCAGCCTGTGTGGATACTAGAGTGTGTGCAATATGTATTTGTGTATGTGTGTCACCAACTCTGACCTTGGCTTCAGCCTGACCCGTGAGTAAAGGCTTGTCCTCTGTGATGGCGATCTCCTGCATTTCTGTTGTCATGGTGTCACCTCCTGTACAGGTAAAAGAGACCAGAGCATGAAAATCTGAAAGCGTCTTCAGTTGTCCTGTTCTTTGTATCACAACAATGAATACATCTTATTTTTCCTGCCATCCTCACACAAAGACTGGACACTGACGCGGGACTGATTAACAGAACTGATTAAATACTCTATTTTGCCTCTTTTCCACTGGGACTTTCTTTGAGCTGTGGGACCTTCTGAAAGTTAATTAGTAATTAGTGCCGGCAGAGATGAGCAGGAAAGGATTGTGGGACAGAAAAAGAAGGAGCAAGAAGGGAAGAGGAGGGGTGGATCAGTAGATGGACACATAAAAACACACAAAAACGCATAGCGAATAGTAAGACAGTAAGACAGCTTCCAGAATCCGTTTCAAATTATTAGTAAAATATAACTAAAAGTGAGAGAAGATAAAGAAAGATTAAGAGTGATGGGTGAGGACAAGCATGATGACATAACTATGAGGAAAGAGGAATAAAAGCACAGCAAGATGGAGGTGGGTGGAAGAGTAAAGAGACATGGTTGTGAGAAATGGCAAACACCCGGACTGACTGTGACAAATAAGTGGCTGATAAGGATGAAGTGAAAGGGGGAAAAACCATTAGTATTATATTACATTTATCTAAGGAAGGTTAGTCGAGCATGCAGCTTATTTTCAGAGACCTTTACAGACACAGCTGTGTTGCTTTGTGTTGCTGTGAGTCCACCGGAGCAGCGGGGAGTTAAATGCTGCGCCCCAGGGGGCACTGCAAAAAGGTGGTCACTAATGGAGGTGTAGGTAAGTGGATTTTATTTTCAAGTCGATTTCTCCGCTGGTCTGTGAATCCAGACTGGAGCGTCAACAACATGTCTGTGAAGACTCTCAGTCATCCAGGTCACAGTTATTCGAGGCGTTTTAAAATCAAGGGCAACTGGACTTCAAGAGACTCAAAGACATTTCACCTCTCACACAAGAGGCTTCTACAGTTCTGACGTCATTTTGATCAACTTAAATCAATGGGTTTGCTTATTACAGTCCTGTGACAGCCGCATATACAAGTTTGTGTCATTTTTGTGTCAAAGCATTTGATTTATTTATTGCCGTCAGGAAAGATAATTTCAACATACACACTGAACCTGGCTTTCAGACTGAAGGGAATTATAAAGCTAAGTGAGCAAGCACAGGTTGTTATTGTGTCCAGCCGCCCGATATGACATTTAAAGCTGAAATATGGAACTTTTTCACAGCACTTGGGATGTGTATGAGTGAGTGTGAGTGTGTGTGTGTGTGTGTATGTGTGAGTGTGAGTGTGAGTGTGTGTGTGTGTGTGTGTGTGTGTGTGTGTGAGTGTGAGTGTGAGTGTGAGTGTGTGTGTGTGTGTGTGTGTGTGTGTGTGTGTGTGTGTGAGTGAGAGTGAGAGAGAGAGAGGGAGAGAGAGAAAAAGAGAAAATCCATGGTCTCATAAACTGATGACTGTATTCTATCTGCAGAATTGGTATTATATCAGAGGGGCAATATGAGTATATGAGTTGGGGCGCGTGCGTGTGTTTGTGTGTGTGTGTGTGCGTGCACAAAATGGACGGCTACCCCAGGGGGCCCATGTCTCTCTGGGTCTCAAACGGAAATGATTAGTCATCAAAGCAACCCCCACTCCCACCAACACACACACACACACACACACACACACTCATTGCTAGCATTGTTTGCCATCCATCCCTCCTGCTCTCACCTCCCTCTACATATATTCATTAGTCTTGCAACATATTTTTTTTTCAGTGTCTGTCACTATGATTTGTCGCCATCATTTTATTTAATTTTTTTAAATCTCTGTCTCACTGTACTTTAATGTTTCCCTCAATGTGGAAATAAAACTAGTGAGAGGAAGCCCACTGATACATATTGCAAAGCTGCTGCAGCCTCTGTAACGGCTCTGATTCCAGAGAAAATAGCACGTACATGCCATGTTGCTGCTCCTGCATGATGGACATGCCCTCCAGCACAGTAATAAGAGTAAACATTTGGGCTAAAACAAAAATAAACACAAAATGAATCGTCTAATGGCACTAATCCTGTAGCCAGATAACATCCGATATTTAATCAACTGAACTTTAGGCCAACACATATCTGGTCAAATCCATTTTAGTGCTGTAGCTATCGTTTTCATTATCAAATGAAACATCTGGAACAACTGATGGCTGTATAGTACAGGCAGGAACTGAAGCACTCTTGGTCACATATTCCATACACCGTCCAGTCATGTACATCCACTTGCTGTATGTGACACTGGGCGGTCTATATAAACTTCTGGTGCGGAATCAAGTTGCAAATACTGGTTTTCTTTGTCCAAATAACCTTTGTGACGGAGTTGGATAAAACAAGCGACTCTGGAAACTGGGGATTCTGACATTTTATACACCAAATAATGAATTAAGAAAATAATAATCACGTAAAGAAAATAATCTTTAGTGGTTGTAATTATATAAACCTCTGAAGGACTTTGGTGGCTCCACTGCAGTTACTATCCCTTCAGGATCCAGCACATTCACACAATGCAAATGAAGGGTGCAAACACCAATGCCCATGCAAGCACTTGTACTGTGTATGTAATGTAATGTATTAATACATCAGTGGTGACTGAAATGAATGTAAGAACAGAAAGAGTGTTTGTGGGTCACATGTTTATAAGCATAATCTACGTTCAAGTGGCTGCCATTTCTTCAGACAGTCTCTCTCTGATACTGTAGATTGCCCCCTCCTGCAAACACTATTTTTTATAGGCTCAGCGTGTCCTGACACGACTGCGGAGTAAATTTGTTTATATACTCCTCTATGAATATTAATATATCTGTGGTATGACTCCATGTGGATGTTTGGAAAGTTCTGCTACAACAACTTCTCTGCAGCGTTTCTGTATATAACAAATGATCCAACAGGAACCTACAGAATGAAATTCTTTTAACAGAGTGAGAGAATGTAATATTAAGCTTTCTATTGTTTGTTTGTGTGTGTGTGTGTGTGTGTGTGTGTGTGTGTGTGTGTGTGTGTGTAGAAATAGGAAGCTTAATATTACATTATCTTAATATACA
Source organism: Micropterus dolomieu (assembly GCF_021292245.1). Lineage (NCBI taxonomy): Eukaryota > Metazoa > Chordata > Actinopteri > Centrarchiformes > Centrarchidae > Micropterus > Micropterus dolomieu. Next base: position 24,620,648 of record NC_060161.1, on the reverse strand, counting down.
AAGAAATAGAATGGAAGTGTAGGAGATGATTACTTTTACTATCAATTTATTTGTCTTTTTTTTTCTCCAATTAACCAATTCATTATTTTATCAAAAAAATGTATTTTCCAGATTGGGAGGATTATTTTGTTTGACTCATAGTCCCAAACATAAAGATATACAATTTCCAATGATTAAAAACAGAAAATTACACACTTAAGTCGCTGGAACCAGTGAATATTCAGCATTTTTGCTGAAAACACTTGTATGTATTGAAAACTTGATAACAAAAGTTTAGCATTCATTTTGTCTAACCACAAGTCCAATATTCACTCTCTTTTAGCTCTGTTTTTGGTCTACACCAATGCTGAGGGTCATATCTGGCTCTTTAGCTGCTAAATGCGCCACTATTTTCACCGGCTAGTTTCTAACCTCACCTATCATCTGTTTGGTGCTGGGCAGTTAGCCTCTAGTGGGTTTATCAGAGCATTTTAGCTGAAAAGGACAGTCAGAAAAGCTGTGGGCTGTAAAACCAAAACAATTCGCTCATAGATGCTTAAATGCTAATAGGAATTGCTGGTGGTAATTTTCTGTGGGTTTGACAATATGGGCAATGGCTTTTCATAATACTTTTCTTTTGTTTGTTTTTTTACACTTTCTGTAATTTTTTCCATTGTTAATATAAAAAGATTATTTAGAAGTTTTAAACAATTACTTTAACATTACGATATTGCTACCAATTATGCGTTGAATAACAATAAAACTAATCAATTTACATTTCCGTGACCATAGAGCTCTGTCACATGTCTTTCACCAAAGTTCCATACTATGGTCATGTTATGACAACGGAGCAAACTCCATCCATGGATGAGGATGATTGAAAATGGAAAAAAGCTAGAACGTAGACGTAGTGTTTTTACCGCATTTTTAAAAAGTACCGCATAAACATGGGAAATGATGTCATTTGCTTGTGCTCTCATTAGTTAAACACACATAACACCATGTAAGACAGAGCACTGATGAAACATCTGAGTGGTCAAGGATATGAGCAACTATATTATGTGCTGCCAAAGCCTGCAGACCAACATAGAAGAAGGCGGCAGTCACTTGACCACAGTCGTGCATTAAGTAAGTCTCAGGTAACTCAGTCATTACACTTAAGCTGCTCTCTCTTACATTCACACACACACACACACTCACTCTCTCTCTCCCTCTCTCTCATTTCCCGATGCTATAACATTTTAATCGGCCTAACTCCCTCCATCTTGCATCTTTCTTTATCTCTGCATCTCTCTAAGTCAGTGTGTTTCAGAGCGTGTTAAACTGCACAGGAGGTACCGTCTGTCACCATTGGAAAGAGAAACAGAGATCGAGAGAAAAGGACAGATTTCCACGAAGAGCAAGAAGGGAGGGAGAGAGGAAGAGAATGTGTTGCAATGTGAGAAAAGGGGAGGAGGGGGGGCAGCATGCCTTGCTTCTCATTTGCCTCTACTCTACTTCCACGTTTCAGCTGTCAGACAACAGTTGTTCAGTTCATCTGTTGCACCGAACAGGTTCCACGGCTCAGATATCGAGCTGCGTTGCATAATTGCTCCAGCTAAATGAATCCAAACTTGTTTTATGTGGATTCATAATCATGCAGAGCGATAGCATTTCAGTTGTCCACTGTTAGCAGGTCGTCTCATTCCAACCTGTCATAGTCTGTTTTCGTCAATCTTTCCCATCATTCCTCCTCCGTTCCCCCCTTCATCCTCCTGCTCTGTCACGCCAAATCCATCTCATCATCCGCAATGTCACCGCACAGTAACAGTCACGACTGGCGCAAGCAGGGTAATAAGGAATATACAGGGGAGGCAGAGCAGATGCAGTACAGTGGTTTAATGACAAAGAAATGGCTTACAGGCAGGTACAGGTAGGCAGACAGGTGGACAGGTTCAGGTCGGGGTATGGGTGAGAGAAGCTCGAAAGCAAAAACACAAGGTAAGACAGAAACAAGGCAACTAGTCTGAACTGACAAAAGGAGCAAAAGGATCTGGGCTGGTATATGTAGTGAGCGACTGATGAGGGAAATGAGAACAGGTGAACGAGCAGAAGGTCACGCGACTGCTGGACTGCTGAGGGAAGTAAAGACCAGGGGCAATCTGAAAACGTTGTGCACCATGTTGTTTTCTAGCAGCAGCGTAACAGAATTGTGATTGGCTCCGGTGCAAATATTTTTCTTGTGGGCCTCGCCCCAAAAAGCATGTCCGTGTACACGCGGGCGTACAGACCATAGGTACAGACACACAACGACTTCACACATTTGCAAACCTGCAGCCTTTCATCAGCACTAAAGACAGCAGCCAAAGTGCCAAACGCAAATCTTAAAGCCTGTCGTCGACTCAAACCTGCTGTCTCCGACTATCAAACAACCGAAATAGCTTTAGCTTTACCTGCAGTAACAAATCAACACAGAGTAGCCGACACGGTTTGTATAATACCCACAGAACAAATAGTGATCAATAAAAGCACAGCGACTCATTATGCCAACACAGTATACATGAATGGATGAGACAGTATCTGATGACAATCCGAAGGCAATTGTTGGTGTCCCTCGTGGGCCCTTGGTGCATTGCACTGGCTGCAGCATTGGTACTTACGCCACTGGTTTCCAGGTTAAATGGCAGGTTTCCTCAGAAAAGCATGCAGCACTGTGGAACAGTCTCTGAGGTAGTTTTCTAACACTGACATATTAAAAAGGCAGTGCAGCGTGCTTGCGTACAAAACTGGGTTTTCAAGGTACAGTTGCTACAGTTTCAGTGTTTTTTCAGCTTTCTAGTCTTTCCGTCCACTCAAAGTGCTTTTACACTACATAACTCGGCCCTGCAGGTGTGTGAGGAAGTCTGGTGAAAAAGTCAGAGGGCATCTGGTGGATAGGTTGGGAATGGCAAGTCTGGAGTGTTGGAGGAAGAGCACATGGCCTGGGACGGACAGCAATGCAGGCAGCTGGGGATGAGAGAGTGTTGCTGAAGAGAGGGACTGAGGAGCTGTGACAGTAACTCTGGATTCAGGCTGCCAACACCCACTCTGAACTCTCCAGAAGCTGATATGGGTGCCATAAAACTGTCAGCTGCAGGTCTGGTGACATTTCATTGAAAAGCCAGAGCAGGATTGGCTGATAACATTCAAATGTTTGACTCAAGCTGACATGTTTGTGCTGATGAACTTAGAAAGAGGAGGTTGTGGTTATATGATGCCGTTTACTGTACATAACCTACACCACCAGAATAATCACGCGATCAACGTGATCATTCAAGAAGTGGGAGCCAATTTCTAATAAGGTATACTTAATTAAAAGGTTTTTAAACTGTAAGAAATGTCTTTTTAATGGTTAATAAATCATTTATTAAGGCTTTAAAGATCAATAAATTCTGCCTTATCGCCTTGAAAAACCAAAACAATCTTTTCATGTTGAAAAGTAGCAGCAGCAGACAAAACAAGTCCTAGTCTCATCCGATAAAGTGTGTCATACTGGAAGCTTCTGAGTCACCCCACAACCTCTGGGCAAAAACTAGCACATTAATTGCATTATAACAGTTACAATGTGACAATTTTGTTGCAGATTTTGATTCATTTACAGTATTTGTTTATGACCAAGACTAAAATTAAGCAACATGATGATAAATACCCTAAGAAATTTCACTTATTCAAGTCAAACACTGACTGAAGCCACCGCCAATCCAAATTAACTGCCAGTGATCAAAACAGAAGCATTACAACCTTAAACAGCTTTACAAACTGATTTAAGTACTGTGTGACTGACACTGACTGATCATTCTGTACTGCAAACCTGTATGCTCGACTCAATGTGATACATACTAGCTGCAATCGACGCTCCCCGCACATGCAGGAATCGAGGCAGAGAACTCTCTGAACAAAGTGAATGAAGGCGGAGCAGCGATAACTGAAGCTGCCGTTTGTTCCGAACAGTCTTTTGTATTTCGATCGCGTTGACCCTCCTGCATAGATATGAGACAGGTATCTTGCTAAAAGGAAGTTTCAGCAGGGCCAGACTGCTCAAAGCTGAGATGGGTGTTAGAAGGGGTGAAGTCAGCCAACAGCGATGTATTTCTATATATGAGACGGTTCAGCACCGCAGGAGGAGGAAAAAGCATCTGAAGTTGTGCCAGCAGACTGTACTGCCAGCAAAGTTTGAGATCGAACTTGTGTTCCTGCCATCAGAGACAGAGACATTTGTTGCTATTTTTTTGTAGAAAAACAACTCTCACACACTGGAAAATTGCAATAAAAACACTCACTCAACATTACACTGAAATAAAAGGGCTTCAACTTCAAATTGTACCTGTATTCTTCTTTAATCAACCACAAGATCTTTGTTCGCAGAGCTGATATAACAAGCTGCTGCCAGACAGGAAAACTTTCTCTCCCTCCGTCTCCATCTGCCCTCTTCTTTTTAGTTTGATCTCTTTCTCACAGCTCTGCACTCTTCCCCGTCTCTCTCCATCCATCTTTTGTCACGCTGCTGACTTTTCATTCGCGTCTCTCTCGATTTCTGCTAGTCACCGCTCCCTCCTCTTTGTCTCACTGTAGGTCTTTGTCACACTTCTGCCATCATCTTTCTGTCTCTTGGTTCCTTTTCTCCAGCCAGTTTCAAGTGAAAAGGACAGAAATGTACAAACAGTTCTGCTGGCAGACTCCTTTCTTTAATTTGCTCTCTCTCTCTCTCTCTCTCTCTCTCTCTCTCTCTCTCTGCGGCCACCAGTATTTTCAGCTCTGAACAGAAGAGAGGTGTGCCCTGACACTCAGACACATAGACAGTGTGCTGTAGTCGGGCACTGAGCATGAAGCTCACCTATATTGACGATGAAGGCTCAAGGATGAAGGCTGAAAGGTTGCATTCAGGGTAAGAATTTGCTGATGCTTAAATATGTGAAGGCTGCACAATGACAGGGTGGTAAGCAGGAGGGGTTATGGTGGGGTGATACTTCATTGCTTCTTGGTTTTTTAAACCCCTTCAAAGTCCATGACATAATTTGAAAAAGAGGCTCAGTGGGCTACAGTGTGCGTCGTGCAGATGTCATGTCGTCAAGATGCCGATATTATCTTCTATTGACTTGCAGTGGTATCGTGTCTTGATGACGTAGTCATATTGTGTCATCATTTTACCAATCCCTGCTGTCAGAATGATAATTCCAAGCAAGTTGTAATTAAAAACAAAAAACATTTTTATTGGGGGATGGTCTCAAATGGTGAGAGTGATGGAAGCCAGCATGGGGTTAGGCACAACCTGAAATTAGCTCATTTCCAATTAAATGCCACAAAGACCAAGGATATGGTAGTCGATTTTAGAAGGAAATCATCCCACCCACCGTCTCAGATGTTCATAGAAAGGAATTGGTATTGAATTTGAGAACATTATAAATATCTTGGAACGGTCATTGATATGACCTGAGATTTGAGACTAATTCTGATGTGGGCTGTAAGAAGGGACATCAATGTTTGTCCTTAGGAAGTTTGATGTTTTTAATGCGGATAAGAAAATTATGTCTTTGTTTTACAAGTATTTTCTGTTCTTACTTTTTCTGTGATTGCTTGTATCAGGGACAAAAAAAATAAATAAATAGATCACTCAAGGCAATTTATATAGTGTAGCTGGCTGGTAAGGTGATAGGTGTCACTCAGAACCCCCTGACGGCTATATTTGACCAGCTGGTTCGATGAAAGGCCAGGTCTATATTAGGCTGCACAAACCACCCCCTTCACTCTTCAGAGTTTGAAACTCTTCCCTCAAGCCGTAGATTTAGGGTAATCAGGTTGAAGTGCAATAGCAGTAAAAACTCACTCATTCCCTGCTTATTCTGCACATGTAATTTAGCATTTCAGAAATGATTTTATTGTGCTCAGTATATTGTATGTACAGGAAACATTTCCGTACCTTTTGGTTGTGTACTTGTGTTGTTGTCAAGTTTCCTCATTTAGGATAATAAAATTACTTAATGAACTAAACTGAGGGTTTCCTTTTACAATTTCTCACCCAGCTCTGTTGTTATGTTTATGCCTTGTTTTTAAAATACCAGTATTGGTATCATTCTAGCTATACTTAATATATGACAAATGTGCCAGACCACAGCACACATCCAGGAGACACAGAGCAACATCAGCATTCATTTAGAGTCGTGTTTCTAGCCAACTGGTTGATCTAAGTTCAACATTCACCCTCCTTTGAGGTCTGTTTTAATCTCCACCAGTCAGGTAGTTTTTTGCATTTCCATTTGTATTGCCAAACTAAGGTCACTGGATATTAACTTGACAATAGTGAAATGTGGAACCATGCAATCGCCTCCATCACACAAATTTATCACCCTGCTGACACACAAACACACACAGTAGAGACCCAGGTGTCAAGGACATAAACACTCTGAGGACCGAATCTGTTCTCTGTCCTGAAGCAAATCATGTTAGTCTGCAGTGCTTCACTGCTGTCACACCTGGGTACCACTATGTCAGTGTTATATGCACAGCACAGTGCTGTGCAGCTCTGCCTGACGTCTGCATTCAGACTGTCTGCCGAGGCTAAACTATCTTTTTTACAATTCAGCACAGTGAAATGTGGATGGTACACACATGAACAGAAAGTCAAGCTTTTCAGAGTATGCTTACTGAGCCACTTGGATATGGATATTTGAAGAGTCACAATCTCGCTTTAGCCACTAGAAGTTACAAGGTATGTCACAGATTAAGATTTATGTGATTCAAATTAAATATAAATTTTTTGTGTTTTGCCTTTCATAACAATATTTGTCTTAATGCCAATCATTTGACAAGATCACAGCGAAGAAGAGAACGTGTCAACCAACGTTCATGTAACTGTGCAGGATTTAACTTGTTGTTTTTATCGTGCAATAGTAAATGACAAAAAAAAAACATTGTGGTAACTTCATGTTGCTGGCTTTTCAGCTGCAAAAAAAATCTCATACAAGCTCTCTATGGGGGTAAATTGATGCCATAATTATTAAAAGTGGACAGATTATGAGTCACAAATACATATTACAACTTGTAAAACACAAAATACACTCTATAAATAGATTCAAAGAAAGTCCTCAAATATAAAAAATTATCTACAAATACATAAAAGAAATCCGTAAACAGACTCTTCATGATCCACAAATATAAAACATGATCTACATAAAGATAAAAAATAAACAAATAACCACATCATGATTCACAAATAGAAATCAGTTAGTTGTACTTGAAAACCAGAATTTGAATGAATGCAAAGTGATTTGTATGCAGGTGATACGGTTTCGCTGTGGTGACAAAACAATGCCATAATCATTAAAAAAGAAGAGTGTATGAGTCAAAAATGCATATTACAATTTGTACAGAAAAACAAGATCTACAAATAGATTTGAAATCCACAAACAAACTCCTCATGATCTGCAAAAGTAAAACACAATCTGTAAATAGATTCCAAATCTGCAAACAAACAAGTTTAGGTGCAATGCTACTTTCTATCAGTTAACTAAATAAAAACTACAGCCAGGATATGGTTAGCTTAGCTTAGCATAAAGACTGGAAGCAGGAAAAAAACTGCTAGCCATGCTCTGTTCAAAATCTGCCTACGAGCCACTATAGCTCCCTCTTTAAACATGTTGTTTCTTGTAAAACAACATGACATGTTATAATTTTACGGAGAACTACATCTTGGCAGGGTGCAAGTCTTGTCTAGTCATTTTTAAACTGAACCACCCCCCAAACACACCATTAAAACTCTCCAAAATGCTCCTTAATCAGATGTTACTCAGGACAGCCAGGTAGGAAGCGAGCAAACAAAGATTAACCAGTTGTTATTCAAGCGTAGTGCTGAACACCCTAATTTCATCATAATGATAAATAATATAATATATTATAAACCATTGTTGAACTTATTATTACATGTTTCAGGATGATGACGTGTGTGACTGCCAGAGGCTTTAAAAGGAGGTGGTACAAACTTTTAGCATTAACTTGCTTAAGTGGTTGAAGGCCAATTAAATTTGTGGTTTTGGATTGTCAACAAGAATCAAACCCCGCTTTATCTCCCAGGGAGCAGCAGCTTATACAACAAACTGCAGCTCACATCAACAACTGTTCCTGCACGTTTCCAAGCACATCCACTCTCCTGCAGTCAGTTTGAACATCAGGGTGTTTTTTGGATAGGGGTCTGTTGCTGGGTCTCTGCTGGACAAAACACAGTCCGAGGGCAAACAAAAAAGAGAGAAAAATGAGCGACGAATGCCTGGAGAGAAAGGAGGCACAACAGCAGCCACCATGGAGACCCAGAGAGGGGCCAAAGCTCCCTTCGACTCCTCTCTGAGCCAAGCCTTTGCTCAATCTCCTGCCTTCAAATCTCCCGTGCCGCTTCCCACAGCATTGGATGTGCATACGTGCATCACCTTGGCTCTCCAAAAGAGACACACGCAAACAAATGAAAGAGCAGCTCAGAAAAGGCTATTTTCTTTCTCCGTCTCACAGCAGATGATTTTGTCCCCTTGTCCCCTCAAATCCTCTGTCGTCCGTCACTCAGCACCACCTATTATTCCCTCCATCATGACCTCACCTCCCCTCAGACATCGAGTCTCTCTGTCTTTCTTGAAAGTTGAGCGTCCTCTTTGACAAATGACCCGAGTCCCCAAAATGCTGAATCTTGTAAAGGAACAGATGTCTTAAATGGCTAAACGTATATAACGAAAGCTTTTTGGGCTTGTGGAAAAAGGGAAAAACTTGTCTTGTATCAATGTTTGTGGGCTAAAGGCTATCGGTAGTGTAACACTCAGGAGTTAAAGCAACGCCAGACCTCAAAAGTCAGTCAACTGCTGCCAGAGGCCTGAAATTTAGACGCTTTGTCCTAGAAATAGGATTTGTCTGTTTTGAAAAATTACAAAAATATACACAAAAGCTTCAGTATCATCTTTAAAAAAAATATACATTTCGACCTTTCGAATGCATAATTTCCAAATTTTCTCTCTTTTATGTCAATTTCTTTTTGGACTGTTGGTCTAACAAAACAGAAGCTCTTTGAAGAAATGTTTCACACAAGGAACTTGTGAAGGCAATTCTTCAGTATTTTTTAATGAAAACTGAAAACAACTGAAAAGTCATACAATAATTAAAACTTGGTCTAGATAATATTTGTCAATATGTCTATATTGTTTTGTTCATAGTGTGTATATTAGTGATGTCTATACTGTAGTTTGTGTCTGATTTTATTTTATTATTGTGTTATGGTATTTTTGTACAAGTAAGTGCATCATGAGCAATGTACAATCCTGAGTCAAATTCCTCGTATGTGTACACATACCTGGCAATAAAGCTGATTCTGATAATGAACAAGCACGCATTTCTTGTTTTCTGCCCCAATCTCTGTTTGTCTATGAAATTCAAATTCTCTCTTGTTCACTCAGTAGCTGCGAGAATGTATCAGAGTGAAGCATGAAGCAAAACCAGTAATTCCCTTGACTTATTATGTAAATGTACAATAGACAGAGGCTAATTTTGTGCTGGCTAAATCTGGGAGACTTTATTTAGTGACAAAAAAAAAGGGAAAAAAGACCTGAAAGATGGTTAAACCGATTATTTCAATTCAGGTCACAGTCCAACAGATGAGCTCATGATCAAAGACACACAGAGACCCATGCACTGCGCACACACATACGATAATTGACCTTGATACTACGGTAAAAGGATATGTTGGAGCCGTTGGCTGAGAGCTGATAGAGAGAAATTGCTCGGTGATGGTGAGCTGAACGAAGCCCCAGCCAAGCAAAAACAGCTTTTCCCAAACACCATGTGGAAGTCATACAGATACTGATGTAGAGTGCTATTTATGTGTATTTAGAGCGCAATGTTACATTTGACGAACATTATCTTAACCGTATTCACCCAAGAAAGCAGGTATGCTGGAGAAGCTGGGAGTTTGGTGCCTTACTCAAGGGTGTCATTCAGTGGTGTTTACTTGGCTTCAGTGCTGAGATAAATTTACGATATGCCTCATGGCCAAAGGTACGTGGACAGCCAAACATTATACCCATGTGTGATTACTGCATCTCATCCCAAAAGCATGAGCATAAATTTGCTGCTATAGTGGAAAACCTTCTTGGAAAGATTTTGGAACCTGGCTACAGGAGATTTTCTCCCCTTCAGTCATAACAGCATCAGTGAGGTCGGCGATACACTGACATCTGGCGATAAGGCCTGACTCAGAGTTGGCGTTCCAGTTCCATCCAAAGGTGTCGGATGTGGTTGAGGTCAGGGCTCTGTGCAAAATGTCATTATGTGCTGCAGCATTCAGATTTTCCTTAACTGGAACAAGGGAGTATAATAAATACAAAGTACAAAGAGCAGGGTGTCCACATATTTTTGGCCATATTGTCCATAAAACACAGAAAAACAGCAAATCCTCACATTTTAGAAAAAGAGCTACATCGTGTTTAAGACACTTTGGCTTGAAAAATGACTTTGAAAAATTTTGTGGATTCATTGACTGATCATTATACCATACATGAACTGCGGAATTTGAACTTTGGTCACAAAAAGTGCTGAACAATTTTGAAAAAAAAAAAGGAAAGGAAAAAAAAATTATTGTTATTATTATTATTTTGACTGATTATTTTGACAATTACCATTTGTTTTGTGATAGAGTGAATTATCATTTTTACATAATTATTATCATTTTCATTGAAAAACATTAAAATGAATTTTGGTGTGATTGGGATCTGTACCAAACAATGATGTTTTCTTAAGTCTCTAGAATATGATGTGTGGGCAATTGCAGCATAACAATATTTAATTTAACATGGTATTGACACACACACACACCTCAGCTTTAACAGATATTGCTCCTCTTGCGATTTGAAAATTGAAGTAGGCCATATAGTGATTGGATAAAATTTCAATTAATTGTTCAAACCTCGTCACAAGCAGCCTTATTCTTCTGCGAAGTTATGCCTTCCACATTCACAGAACTGCTCCAAGCATCTGTACATTATCAACTGTCTATGAGTCACTCTGATGTTAAATGAACCATACAAAGATGGCTGCCTCCTGCTGCATCGTTCGGCATCACTGCTCTGCCCTAAAATGTAACACACATAATTTGTTGACACTTCCTCTGTCTCTATAATCAAACTGGTGGTTGTGAGAGGAAAATGTCCTCCTTCAAAAAAAAAATATTTCAGAACAGGTCATGCCATGGGCTCTAACAGCTAATGAGGGGATTAGAGTGACAGGGGTTGATTCTGCAGATAAATTAAATATGTATGAATGAATAATAGATTAGATGTCCAGACTCGCAGGCTAAATGGCCACTAAATATCTCCTTCTTGCTGTTGCAGTGTCTGATTGTGACACAGCTTAGAGCAGGTAAAAATAATGTCACGTGGAGTGAATAATTATATAGCTATTATTGCAGTCACTACATTGCTTTGAATACTATATTCACTAATCAGTTTTAAATTGATAACTGTGACAAATCTAAGAGGTAGAAACGAATAAATGTCTCCTCCCTTGAATTATTACAAGGCTAATTGCCTAAGTTGTGTGTGTGATAGGAAACCCGGTTCCTCTGGGTGTCTATAACGGCTGTATTGACTCCAGCTCCATGTTGGAGCTGGTGTCCTGTGGTCATCTGCTTAAAGTCGTGTCAATATCCTGAGCTCCACTCAGCCTGATTAGGACTCAAATGTTCCGTTTTAAGATCAATCATTGATTTCGTTTTAAACAAGTCTGTGCCTGGTGACACTGGCGCTAAAAGCTTTCACATTTTAAACCTGCTTTATGTCCTCTAGTGACTCAGCCAGAACATAAATCAAGCTTAAAGCATACTTTAAGAGCTTGGCCAAGTTTTTACTTCGTTTGTTTTTTCCTAATTTGTTTTAACTTAAGAGATTTTCTATTTCTTACAGTCTAAAAGGTTCAGTGTGTAATATATAGGTACATCTAATGACACAAATGTAATATAATATCCAGAACTATGTTTTCAGTGGTGTATAAAGACTTTATTTATAAACCCGTTATGTTTTTAGTACCTTACAATGAGAAATTTCTATCTACATACACTGCGGGTCCTCTTACATGGATGTCACCATGTTGTGCCACCATGTTTCTACAGTAGCCCAAAATGACAAACTGCTCTACAGAGCGCATGTTAATGTCACTACGTTGAATATGTACGAAGAAGAAGAACAAGTAACATTAGTAGTAGTCGTAGCTGTCTGGCTTATTAGAAGTAAGAAAAGAAATTTGGACCACACGTATTATTTAGCACGAGAGCCGACAGATTGTGTCGGCCACGGTAGCTTCTCCTGCTCGCTTGGAAATGGAGGGGTGAGATGGTGCATTCATGAGGTGTCACAATAATGAGAATCTTTTTTTCCCTCCTTAAATTTTTATAGCAAAAAGAGAAATAAAGTGTACATAAAGAAGTATACAGAACTTTGATTTGTACAATATCACGTTTTGAATATACATATTTTGCAAACATGTAATTGGTAATATGGTTATAACGGTTAGTTTGCTGTCCAACTAGATGTCTGTGTGTTGTTTATACGTTCTAATAATGCTAATCCAACGCATCTTTGTAGTAACGTCCATGTTGATTCCACATTCCGACTTAAGAGCACAAGAACACACACTGAAGTCGGAAGAACGACTTCACAACTCTGGAAGTGGGACCATCCGAGGAGCAAGTGAATGCACCGTGAACCGCTGGTTGCAATTCGCAACCCTCACCACTAGAACTTACACAATGAACCTTTAAGACGTTTTCTATTTCTTTTACTACATGTATAATCTGGTCCAATTTAATAGCTTTTATTTAAATATTATCATTGTTCATTAATGAAATATTATAGCCTGATGCTCTATATCGGCAGGATGACATCATTTGTCTTTGCCTTCGAAAACCGTTACAAAATCACTGTTATAAATCTGTCTTATGATGTGACAACATAGTGTGGGTTAAAATAAGTACTTAGGGTTGAAGAAACATTGTGGTTCGGCTTTGGCTTAAAATTATTACTTCAACTAAAGTTGACTGCTGGAAGGAAACGTCAAGTCGTTTGACAGTTGACTCTCATCCAACATTTCTGTTCTCTGATCAAACGTAAACGTAAGTTGTTTTGGGAGCATTTGCTGCAACGACTGAAGCTCTAGTTCTTTTTGGGAGTACAGTCCAGGTTTCAGGTAGCCGTTTTCCTGTAGTTACATATTTAGCCATCAGTAGCCTACAGCCTTTTTTTCCCTTCAGTGGACCTCCAACATGGCAGTAGCTTGCGTTGCTAGGAGATCTGTGACACAACTACAGACAGTCTTCTCTGTTATAAACACACTTCACATGGTTATCGTGCGTACCCGCAGGGGACGACTGTTACCCCTGCTAACATGTTTTTGCTGTTTATTTTCTGCCCCGCTCAGCTCATCCTCTGCCTGTGGATCTATTGACAAACACTCCTGATTATGTAACTGTGCGCTGTTGAACGCTCACTTGGTGAACAAAACACACACACACACACACACACAGTGAACCAGACTGAATGCACATTTGGACACATTTAGGTCACTTGAATTCCAAATGACAGACTGTAAAATTTGCACCACAAAGTTCAATTTTTAGTAAAAAAACAAAAACAACCCCAAACAGACACATGTGCACGCTCTACTCCACACAGGCAACCTGAGAAATATGAATGAATGAGTTTGGGCAGGGAATTTGTCTATAAATAGGGTGTTGTGAAGGACTGTTTGGACTCAAGGGAACAGACAGGGAATTGTGCTGCCTGGCCTATCTGTATCTGGCCTCTAGCCATCAGGCAAAGGAGTGAGCAGTACCCTCACAAACACACACACACACACACACACACACACACAGGCCTAGATGCTAGTATATGAAGACTGCTTTAATCTCATACACCCACACAGCATAAAATCCATACTCACTGACCTAGATGTTATCCTCTACACCTACACAGAACATAAAGAAAATCTAAATACACATTTCTATTAGCACCCAGACTAATATGCACTAGACACTAGCTCTGACCAATACTCTAATGACAACAATTCAGATTTTTAAAAAACCCAAAACAGTTACTCACATGGTCGACATTTCTTCAGACTAGACTGATCTCAAACACCTACGCAGTGAGCAAGCAGCGTTGTTCCACACTGTCTCAGTCATCAGCCAATGTGCTCTTCTTCACTGTACATACATCTGAGCGCATGTTAAAAAAACCTGTACTAGTGTACACTGCTGCCAAAGAGAAATAACAGGCGTCATATCAAAATAACTGACCTATCTTCAGTTGCACAGGCAATGTGTAAACACAGAGGTGCTTCCAAATCCCCATGTGCTTTTATTATCATATTAAAACTGACAATGAATTACACATTTCTAGGAATCAGTTTGATACAAAATATATTCACCCATTTCTAGACTGTAAAAAACATAGCATTATGGTTTCCATAGACATTTTAACAACTGCACCAGACTGGATTTCCTTCTCTTCTTTATAAACTATTAACAAAACCGAGTAAAATCCTCTCATCAGCGCCAAAGATACAGGTCTGAGTGGGAGAAAAACATCTCAACCGTGTTCTTTGTGCTTTGGTTTCCATCCAAACAATTAATTTTGAGTAGCCCGTGAGCACAAATTTTTGTGTTTGTTTTGCATTATCAGTGGTCTCTCGTGTCATGTTGGCTAGGATTCAACACACTGAGCTGAATCTACTGTCAACAGAGTTAGAATCAATGTTGGTGCCAAAAGGGAGAGGTGCAACATTAGACAATGTTAGTTACAGTAGCTGCGCTCAGATGGGCCACTACTAGAGCGTGTAAAGGTCAGCGGGGATTTATTTCAATCTAGATTAGACTTTTTATTAAAAATTACTATTTATATTGAATTTTAATTAAAATGTCAGAAAACAGTTAGAAGTGGCAATCACACTTTCTCAAAGTCCAAGGTGACGTCTCAAATGTCTTGTTTGGGCCAATCAACAGCCCAGCACAACACTTGAAGATATTCAGTTAATTATAACATATTATAAAGAAAAACACCAAATATTCAAAATTGAAAAGCTAAAACCAGTGAATATATGATAAAAAGTACACCTGAACTATTAAGTAATTTATTGGCTGGTTTGCCATTATCTGTCCTATTGCAGGCATTTATAAGAGCTGACAACAGTACTCTGATTACTGTTCGGACAGATGATATGCAGAAACAGTGACATGTTTCTATGGGAGAGTTGTAAAAGACTAAATTACATAATAAAAATAGGTGCTGCTGTGTAAGATTGAAGGATGAATTTATAGATCATTTTGGCCAGTTGGGGGCATGGCAACAAGCTAAAAACACAGCAATGTTAGCAAACTGTTGACTATTTACACATTCAGCAAACACGTCGCAACATTAGAATTCAGTTGGGTTCGTGTTTTTGGTCACATGGTGATTAGAGGTCCAATTTTCACACTCCTTTAAGCTCTGTTTTGTTCTAATCCAACTCCTGAGAAAAAATATCTTGGGAAGGTGTCTTTTAGGGATGCAGCTAACGATGATTTTAGTATTCGAAGCTTCTATAGATTATTTCAACAATTCATCGATGAGTTGTTTAAGAAGTACGAGCTGACAGCAGCTGTGTCACTCGACGCTGGTCTCCAAACCACGTTTTGTCAAGAAAATACACGAGAAATGTACAACGGGAAGTGAGCGATCCTGCACACGAAACAGCTGTTGTTATTATAAAAAGTTAGCAATTATAAAGACAAAGACTCAGGATGAAAGGATGGATTAGCACACGCAGGTAGCAGGCATTGTCTGAGCTACAGAGCTGCAGGTGAGTAAAAAAGGTGCAGCTCCCCAACAGCCAGTTAACTCATGACTGTGAGGTTACAACTCACGGCCCAAAAAGGAGAACAACAAACGCACGTGTTTACATTTTCAGCTGAGGTCTGCGGCTTACTTTGGCTTCAACTCAACAATCAATCACGATTTCAGTTAAACGCTAAAGTTGCTGTTACTGTTACCTTGTCTGTGGTCCGCTGGCAGAACACCGGCTGCTTTCTGATCAGATGCCGTCGTGCTGTTGCCGAGGCGACATAAGTTTCGTTTTACGGTGGGTGGACGGTAACATTAGAGTTGTTTTCTTTATCTTGAAATAATCGCATACTTTGGACACTTTCTTCTTTGTCCCTCGCCATTTTCTCTCTCTTCCTCGACTTTGCAAACAGCTCCATTATAATCACAGTTATAAATGTCCGTGTGCTAAATATTTATAAGGATTAAATGAAGTATCAATGCAAAGAATTTGTGTCAATGCATTTTATTGATCAATTTAATCGATCAATAAAAGCCCTAGCCTTAGTGTCTTTTTCACTTAAATCTGCAGCCTGCTGCCTCTGGAAACAAGGTTAATTAGACCAGATTTTGCGGGCAGGAAAAACTTATCAAAACAAGAAGCTAAAAGATGTTAAAGTGCCTGATAGAGCTGAGGGGAAGTGCAGAGTTGGCTGATAATTCACTGTGGGTTTGTCACTATGTACAACACCTTCTATATTACATATGGTCATTTGATCCATTTTTAATATAAAAATATTGATAAGTGCAGCTCTAAGAATGTAAATTATCCTCTTATTTGTTTCAGAATCATCAATGTTCATTAATTTAACTGGCTTTCAGCCTTCCAACACTTGTGAGCATGTGCCTCTGCTATAAATGAGCAGGGATACTCAAACGGTAAACAAAACTCTATCTGAAGTGGCAATTAACACCCACACACAAACATAATCTCCATAACAATATCAGCACCGAAACACCATCAAACACCACAACACAGTCCACTCACTACAACGATACTTCACATTTAATCAGCAGCTTGGCGCCACTGCTACACTGAGATGTAGCTCTCGTGTCACACTGACAGGTCCGTACACACCCAACAGCTGGCAAAGACTATTTCCAAGCAGTCGAGATGACAACAGAATTTGATTCCCTGATATTCTGGGAAGTGAGTCCACCTCTGAAGCAGCACCAATTATAGCGGTTTACTGGCCTAGTTTGCTGCATATATCCACACATTCATCAACCTTTCAAAAGTGTTATCAGTGTCTTCTGTTTCCTAGAAGCTATCAGACCTTAGTGCCATCCAATCTGAGTTAATACAACAAGTAGAGTATTAGGCCAGTTCATCATAATATCTCAAAACGTTTTATTGTCAAAACCGGAATTGTCTTATAAGTAATGACTCAAAAAACAGACCGTGAACTTATTTTATTTTACATCAACAGTTGTAAGTTGAGTCAACCCAGATGGGAATCCACCTTCACAGAAGGTCAAACATAAAGAATGATTTGAGATTTATTACCTCACCACTGTACAACCGTGACCACTCTAACAGGTTGCGCATATCAGCTTTCCCTGCAGTCAACACTGATGGATTAGCAAACACTGCGGGAGTAAATGTTAATATTGGTAGAGTCAATAGGCAAGGTGGCAGTCTGAACATGCTCGAGTAAGTTTCACCCCACACCAGTAGCTGATTTGGCAAATG
This sequence comes from Micropterus dolomieu, assembly GCF_021292245.1. Taxonomy (NCBI): domain Eukaryota; kingdom Metazoa; phylum Chordata; class Actinopteri; order Centrarchiformes; family Centrarchidae; genus Micropterus; species Micropterus dolomieu. The sequence continues at coordinate 24,603,086 of NC_060161.1, read as the reverse complement.
GGGCAAATATACCCCTGCAATGTTTAATGTTTAGTATTCCAGCCCTTTTGGTGCAAGTTCTCTAAATTTTATTCATCTACAGTTGCCTTTTTTACTTTTGTTGATTCCTGTTTTACTCCTGTGATAAATCTATTAAAATAATTATGATAATTATAAACTATTTATTTAGCACAGTTTAGCAGCACAAAGTGTGTTACAAAAGAGGAAACGAGCAGCTGGTGTAACATTACCCCTGATCGTAATGTCAGTTACACAACAACATCCAGCTAAGGTTTGCTAACATTAGCTAACTGTACCCAGCATAAGCTAACGGTCATACCAGACCAAATAAGGCCGTAGGAGCACCATATCTTAAGTGTAGAGAATTGAGCAGTTATATTATTGTCTTTTCAGCAGAGAGAGTTTATAATTTCAGCATAAACATCAATGTTGTAAATTACAGATTTAAAAGAATGCTTTGGGAACCCTGTGGACCTTTTAAATGACTCTGCCTGGAGTGCAAATGGTCAAACTGTCACTGACAATCCAAATGAATACAGACATCCAATGATGGTCTAACTAGTCTGTAATGAGGCCAGATTGGTCAATAGCCACCATAGCATTGAGGTCAGTGGTGTAGAGGCGATGAAACATAGCTGCCTTTGTTAACAAACAAGGCCATCATAATCTATAGTGAAGAAGTCTGAATTGAAGAAGTCAAACACAGATTACAAATAGAAAAAGGTTAGCTTTAAAGTCAACATCTACAGATGTTTTTGTTTTGTCAGTGGACTCTGATGTCTGACTCCGACACTGCTCTTGCCCGCCACAGTTTAATGATTTCAACAAGTTGATCTCCTTGGATTATTAGTCTGGCCAGAGCACAAAACACTCGGGGATGTAGCATCAGACCAAAGGGCGACTGTTCCAGCTGAAGAGTTTATTTTTATTTTTGGCCCTGACAGATGCATATGACACAGCTCCAGAGAAAAGCTACAAATCACCGACACTTCAACGGCCCGGCTCATTCAAAGAAACAATATCCTCACTACAAGCTGGGTGCTGGGTGCCCAAAAATTTATGCTAGCAACTGCTTGCATTCTGCTTTTTTTTATTCCCCAAATAAATGTATTTAAAGGTTTCATAAAAACAGCAGATTGTGAGGATGTTTGATTGATTCTGTTCTTCATTTTTAATTTCTCCCATTTTTCTCTATATGAAGAATAAGATGTACTGGTGAGTCAGTGGTACACAAGACTGGTTCTAAAATAGAAAACACATAGCGGAATGATTTGTTCTTGTGACCTCTATAAATAGCCCATGATTCGTAATTTCTAACGCTGGAACAGATTAGAGAGAAAGCCTTTGAAGTCTTCAAACATGTCTTCTCACCAACATGATAAGCCCTGTAAGACTGAGACAACAGAGACACTGGAAAGATGTGTTTAGTCAGTTGCAGGGATGAAGCTGAGCGTTAACCAGCTGGGAGAGGGAATTCAAATAATCCTCAATAAAGGAGCACTGCCATGATGTCAACATATTTATTTAAAGCAATTCAATTCTGCGAAGACCCCAATTCAGAGAGTTAAAGCATTCATTTAGAGGGTTAAATTATTGATTTGTGCAACCAGGGTTTTAATAATGGAGCTAGCCCTGGTAGCGCTATACTGTTCCATAAACAGCAGGGTAGTTTAGACAAGCACATATTTAATGAGCTATTTTATAGCTAAATGCAGCCTGTGGATAACACGTGTATGTGTGCATAGTGGTATCTAGTTGTGCAGATAACTCATAGATAGTGATTTCTGCCTCCATCCTCAGTACAAGTTATTTGCGCCACAGAGACCATTGAAAAGTGTCATTGTGAAACTGACAAGACAAATAGTTTACATACTGGATCTAACTTCTCCCAAGAAATAGTTGCAAAGAAAACTGTCCACAGAGAGTAACCATGATTGAAAAGACACAGTGCTTACAAGATTTAGAAATTTTTAACTGCTTTGAGCAGCATAAATGAGATCCCATTCACCTTAGTTGCAGTGGGGTAAAAGTCATCAATCTCAGAGGCAGATATCTCAAAACCTCAGCAGATAATAACACAACTATGTGCATGGGTGAACTGACCATTTAAGGCTAGGGTAGGCAATTTATTTCAGAAGCAATTCATGTTATATTTGTTGAAATTATCTTTGCATCCCTACAGCAATCAATAAATCAAATGCTCTGACACAGACAAGTGTTTCCATGTGTGGTCGCTCATTCTGGTGGAAAACTGAATATTCACTTGAAATAAAACAGCCACGCAATTATGGACACAGGGCTGCTGGTAACTCCACACCTACCAGCACTTCCAACCACCAAAGACAAACTATGCACTCTGTGTATGTGTCCCGTGTGTGTGGCTGCATTTCTATGCCTCAACACAGTCTATAATTTCTGACACAGCTCTGAGGAGAGCCTGTGCGCGCGTGCATCCTCGTGCGCCTGCATTCGTGCGCGCCCAATGCTGGAACAACGTCTACTTGAGGGGGAGCCTGTGTGTGTGTGTGTGTGTGTGTGTGTGTGTGTGTGTGTGTGTGTGTGTGTGTGTGTGTGTGAGTGCGTGTGCGCGTGTTATCAGCAGGGGCTCCACTTCACTCAAAGAGCAGTGAGGCCGCGAGTCTCCAAATGCGGCATGACTCACGGAATCTGCGCGCGAGTGTGCTTGCTTGAGCGCGTGCAGCTTGCAGCACAGTGAAAACCTGTCTGCGGAGCTGTGTGTAGACAGAGGGGAGATGTGTGTGTGTGTGTGTGTGTCCTAGGTCTGGCACGACACACTGAAGCAAAACATTTCCCCTCCCGCGCCAGGGAGGCTATAAGATATTCTATATAGGAGACTCTTAACGAAACGCAAATTTTCAAGGCTCTGCTGCAAGATTTTATTTTTCGCTCAGGTTTGCTCCGAGCCAGGACGGGGCCAGTGGACGCACACACAAGGGACACACCTCCATTTGACATTGACACACATTATATCCCCTCGTCTGGCGCGCCAAGAGCCACAACACCGTAGTCGAACCCTCCTCCCCCAGCCGCTCCAAACTAACTACCCCCTCCTCTTAGAAAGAGACAAAAGCAACCTTTCTTTCACGAAAAAATACATTCCATGAAATTGCTACTGCTGTGGCTCTGTAGGGGCTGTTTTAAACGCCACAAAGGAAAAGCAATGATGCGCTCGTTGGCTGAAAGACCAGCCAGTGATTGGGGGGCGGGGGGTCCGGGATCAGGTTCATATATGATTCAAGTTCATGCGACGCGAAAATGTCAGTGGGTCGTTTATTGGAGAGTGGGGGGAGAGACAAAGACCCGCTGGATATGCCACGTGTGCGCGTCAATAACACGCACTCTCTACCGCACGTACACACTCACAAGGCTCACGTGCACGCAAAGCGCGATTTTAATAGTATTTATTTAAATGTGTGCTTGCAAACATACTTAAATATTAATGTCATGAGTTTAATGGGTTTTTTATTGATAGGCGGCCCGAGCAGAGTGTATCTGGATTCAATCAAGGAGGAAAACAAGGGGGGGGGGGGGGGGGGG
>NC_060161.1:24554524-24599428 GCF_021292245.1 Micropterus dolomieu | reverse complement strand
TGTGTGTGTGTGTGTGTGTGTGTGTGTGTGTGTGTGTGTGTGTGTGTGAGTGCGTGTGCGCGTGTTATCAGCAGGGGCTCCACTTCACTCAAAGAGCAGTGAGGCCGCGAGTCTCCAAATGCGGCATGACTCACGGAATCTGCGCGCGAGTGTGCTTGCTTGAGCGCGTGCAGCTTGCAGCACAGTGAAAACCTGTCTGCGGAGCTGTGTGTAGACAGAGGGGAGATGTGTGTGTGTGTGTGTGTGTGTGTGTGTGTGTGTGTCCTAGGTCTGGCACGACACACTGAAGCAAAACATTTCCCCTCCCGCGCCAGGGAGGCTATAAGATATTCTATATAGGAGACTCTTAACGAAACGCAAATTTTCAAGGCTCTGCTGCAAGATTTTATTTTTCGCTCAGGTTTGCTCCGAGCCAGGACGGGGCCAGTGGACGCACACACAAGGGACACACCTCCATTTGACATTGACACACATTATATCCCCTCGTCTGGCGCGCCAAGAGCCACAACACCGTAGTCGAACCCTCCTCCCCCAGCCGCTCCAAACTAACTACCCCCTCCTCTTAGAAAGAGACAAAAGCAACCTTTCTTTCACGAAAAAATACATTCCATGAAATTGCTACTGCTGTGGCTCTGTAGGGGCTGTTTTAAACGCCACAAAGGAAAAGCAATGATGCGCTCGTTGGCTGAAAGACCAGCCAGTGATTGGGGGGCGGGGGGTCCGGGATCAGGTTCATATATGATTCAAGTTCATGCGACGCGAAAATGTCAGTGGGTCGTTTATTGGAGAGTGGGGGGAGAGACAAAGACCCGCTGGATATGCCACGTGTGCGCGTCAATAACACGCACTCTCTACCGCACGTACACACTCACAAGGCTCACGTGCACGCAAAGCGCGATTTTAATAGTATTTATTTAAATGTGTGCTTGCAAACATACTTAAATATTAATGTCATGAGTTTAATGGGTTTTTTATTGATAGGCGGCCCGAGCAGAGTGTATCTGGATTCAATCAAGGAGGAAAACAAGGGGGGGGGGGGGGGGGGGGTGATTACTTTGACATCGGTTTGCACTGTGCATTATTAAACAGCAGGGTCCACCTTGCATCCGTGCACATTTCTAACAGAACTCCCCCGAGGAAAAACACATCTATTTTTCTCCTCCTTTTATTGCCTTGTTGTACGATTAAATGAACAAGGACAAATCTGCACAGGCTACTCCCTGACTTTCTCCGGGAGGACACAAAGAGCTAAAACACTTAAGAAAGAATAAACCACTGGTCAAGCATGCCATCAGAATAACAACGGGTTAAACTCACCTTTTAATCAGCAGATGGGGTAACAAGAATATCTTCACACAAAAGCAGGGACTTCAAAAAAAAAAATACAAGTCTCGTTCTCCACTTGCGCAATGTCTTGTTTGCTCTCTTTCCAGCCTGTCCCTCCAACGTTCCCGCTAATCTCCTGATATTTCACTTTTTCCTCCACCTCCTTTATTTTCCCCTCTGTGCTTTTCTTGCTCGCAGTTTCCCCCAGTGTTGTTTTTTTCTCTCCTTTCTCCAGCAGGAGGATCATTCAGCGCGGAGAAAAAAAAATATGGAGCGGTCAATCAAAAGGCAAGATGGAGAGGGAGTTTTCAGGGGTGGTAAAAAAAAAAAAGTTATCTGCCAGCAGGTCGACAACAAACATGACTTAACTGTTAAATACCATTTTAACCCAAAAGGTGAAGGGCTGTATTTGATACACCTTGTGACGGCTCTGGACTTGGACCAGAATAAATGTGGAGTCGATATCGGAAGAAAATAAAGCGTTTCTATTTCTGGCTCCCCCTCCCCTAGGTTTCACTTTGGTACAGTCCACCCTTGTTGAGCTCGTGGAACTGACGCGCGAGCGTTTGTACCCGGGCCCGAGCCCGAGCCAGCAGGTAAATAAACACACCTGGACGCGGCCAGGAAGGGAGGGGGACGTTTGACTTCAAGGAGCCCAACAATGAGACCTCCATCCTGGAGAGGTGTGGTGGTCCAAACCTTGGCCTTGAGTGGCCTCTAGGGGATCACGTGGGAGGGTTGTTCAGGCCACCTTGTCCCTTGGAGGAATGAGAGTTTTATTTCACTGAGTCACTAGCAGTAGTTCAATTTAATTCAGTTTGTTTGGATATATTTTATCTCATACAAAAGCAGTTCAAAATGCTTTACATGAAAACAAAATGATACCCTCACCCTCACACACATCTTGTAACTTTATAAGGTCCACTGGGGGAAAGCAGGGGTAACACCAAGAGGAAATAAAGTCTGTGTCATTAGAACAAAATAGTTAAATTGAAAATCTGATCCATGAATGTATGACATATACATTTTAGTTGACTACAGTGTGTGAAAAGAGCATTTATTTAATGTAATTACTGTTGGCAGGGTTCCTGAGGCAATGGTTTGCTCTTGGATTGTTGCTCTCCCACATTGGCAAAAGTCAAAAGAAATATGATCTTGAGCACACTTTATTTAGGCTTGGTGCTCACAGTCTTACTGCTTACTTAAACTTGGTTTAACAGCCCCATTTCAAGGTTTATGTTACATACTGTATATATACAGAAAGTTTAAGGTAACAGACCTAATAACTTATAATGAGACATAATAAGTACACATATAAACATGTCAGAGTTTCTTCTCTTTCTCTTCTCCAGTCCTCGCAGGCTCTCATGATACCAAACTCTAACCATGAAGTTGTGCATAATTCTGTTTTCTATGCTGGAATACATAATGGGCTCTTTCATAGAGGGGCAGAGGGGAAAACTAAACATCACACATGTAATCCCAGCTGCACTGTAAAGTCCTCAAAACCCAAAGCAGAGCTGCTGAGAACCAGAACATCCCTCATCAGGTCTGTGGTTATGTAAGTCAGGGCAGTTTCCCCAAGTGAAACACAGACTCTCATTTGTATTGCCATTGGTTGACAACACTACTTCCTGTATGCCCCTCCCAGCTGGTGGAACCATGTGGGGAAAACTACATTATGGATTTATAATGAATCCGTGGTTCTCAGCTGTGATTTTAGTGACGTTGGTATTTAATCCTACCAAACATATCATTACTATTTTTGATCAGGAATTTGCAGGAAAAGCTGTATCACTGCGACAAATAATAACGGCCCTCTACATTTTCTAGCAAGCAAAATTTGACCTTTGGAAGATAACTCACAAACGGTCGGATTTGGAATTAAACTCCCTCAATATGTTATCTGCATCATAGTTGGCAGTTTAAAATCTCTCCACTGCCCTAAATGAACCACCTTACATAAGGATCCTCCAGCTTCTGTCATGCTGCGGTGAGACAGATATTTGTTCCACCAGAGCACACTGACGCACATTTAAACAAGTTACTGTCACTGTGAATACAGTCCAAATCAATACATATTGCACACACAATGCCCTTACACTGGATTAACAACAGACTTACTCTAACACATGCTCCACCTTCTTTTGCATGAAAAGGAAATGATTTTTAAAAAAGCTACTGTTTTCGTTCGCTGCCTTCAGTCAAAGTGATTTATTACATTATTTGCTCCATTTAAAGGAGGTGCAGACTGGTATGCACTGCAGCAACTTCTTCAACAGTTAAGTTCAATATTAGCGGTCATTGCTTATCTTGGCCCTACAGCTGTGCAGCCTGGCTGGATTAAAGGGCTTTCAGGTGACGTAACACGCCCTCTTGCAGCCATACTGGAGGTCCAACATAAGCTGTGAATGTCTGATTGCTGTAGTAGACAAGACATGACTCATCATCACCAACTGTAAGGCATAGATGATTGTGCTGATGATTTTGACTTGACCAAACCTTTTACAAACAGAGATATTAAATAAGATTGCATTTAAATATTTGCAGTTAGTTAGCTAGCTCCTCGCACACAGCAACAACCATGTACAAGAATCTTGCAGATACTTACATGATCTTTATGTTAATGTTTTTATTTATAAAAATAACCCCCTTTTAGTTAGCTATCTATATAGCTTTAGCTATCTATGTCCAAGTTGTGCAAGTATTTACATATAAACAGTGAGATAAGTGGGTTTGTCAACACTGGAAAAAAGAATCCTAGTGCAGTACTATTTGCTTAAAGAGTAGCCTCACTTAACAGCCCTGATGATGTTGAGGTGTACTCCAGAGTGTGTCAGTACACCGTGTCACAATTGTTGAATGTGGTTTCAGGTCAAACAGACTTCCAACCAAAGAGGGCAGTGAAACGCTGCTTTTTAGCCTGGTGTTGTTGATCTTTGAAGCTGCAGTCTCCAACAATTTAACATACACTGCAAAACCACGACCTACCAAACCAACAAGTGCTTACAGCAACAGGAGGAGTCAGTTCCTCTCTGAAACAACATCCCGCGTAGGGCTCTCTTGCCAGGCTCTCTCTCCCGGTCCCTCTCACTTAGATTTGTCTTCTGAAAGACGCCCCTCCAATGCTTCACAGCCTGGGGAAGAGCGCCCCATGCTTCAGATGCAGCGGCGACAATTTCTAACAGTGCAATGAGGTGCAACAGGCTTGACACTTTCAACCAGCAAAACATAATTTTTCAGCCTGGTGTTAAACGTGCCAATGTGCACACCAAAATTTCTTGGAGTATCAGCACAATACAGTTAGTGGGGAGCTACTCACAAATAAGGTCAATGCCTGTGCAAAATCCCTAGCAACACCTCAGATAACAAAAAAAAATTACTACTAAGTTGTTAGCAAACAATTTTTGTCACATTTAAAAAGCTTAAAATTAGCAGTACAAAACCACAGCACATTCATTTATTGACTACTTCAGAAAGCAAAGAGGTGTATTTTCTAAAATGTCAAACTGTTCCTTTAAATATTATTTAATTTCTATGGAACACAGGGAAGTACAGTATTTTGAATATGTTTTTATAATGGTTAAATATGGACTCTTGGGAGGCACACCTTCAGCTAAAAGAGATCCAACCAAACAAATACAGGGAATGTGTTTCAAGTCTCTCCCAGCTGAGTAAATACAAAGTTGTATTCACATTGTAATACAATTTGTGAAATGTCAGACATGCTTTCGCCTGCTAATGTGTATCTTCATCAGCTCCATCAACAGTCAGTTTCAGCCACATTTCTCAAAGGTCCGTGGTATCATTGCTGGACAGCTGAGATTCATACAGCAAGATGTGTGAGAGTTTACCTCCGTCTGCTCTGAACTCTGTGTGACCTGAAACAACCTCAACATTTCATATCAGTCCTTGGCCAAGGCTGCTGTGTAAGAAATCACTCTGTCACAGCAGGATGGAGCACTTGTACTCTACCGAACAATACGTCTGTCGGTGAGGTCATGGCAAGCTGAATGGCTGATGAAAAGTTTACTTCTTCTCTACTACATCTACCAGTCCTGAAAATAAAATGTGTGTGTCTGTGTGTGTGTGTGTGTGGTCTGAAGGGATTTTTTTGGCACACCTCGAGCGAGTCAGCACTGGAAACAAACAGACAAATGCCTTTAAGTGTAAACATCTCATTTTGTGGTACAGAGGACTGTGTTTGGTTCTGCTGCCAGTAAAAAGGGTAGCAAGAGGAATAAAGTATGGCCACGAACTGTTATACCATACAAATACAAAAACAAAAACATTGGACACACAATGGATCACATGACAAACAGAGAACAATTGGCCTGGAAATTATTGTGTTTGTTTTCTGATAAAATACTGGCTGCTGTGCTACAAACACAAGCCGAGAGAATGCTGAGCAGGATATGATATTACAACTGGCACTGCATGCAGTATTATATTCAAACAAAATGCAACATTTACAATAATAGAGGTTAAAGTTGCACCCGGGTCACCTAAATTCATAATTTTGTATTCTGAGTAGGTTTTGCTTTTTTAAAAAACAGTTAACATCTCATTTGGACTTATTGTTTGTGCCGGATGTTGCTACCGCCCACCCTTCCATTATGCATCGAGTTCACCCACTGCATCAATCAAATACCAGCCTGTGTGGTGTAATTCACTATAGTGCTATTAAAATGATGAGATTTGAGCTTAATCAAAATTGAACCTCTGGGGAAGGAGCCAGGTAGCCAGTCATGTAATCAACCACAGGGCGGGGGAAAAGTATCCGTCACGCTGTCATCACCATATTTACTGCTCAGTTACTCTCCAGTATTCACAAGACCAGGATTTTAGAAATACTCAGATTCAAAGAAATCCAGACCATAAGACACTTTTGACTTGCTACCAAAGCAAAATTTTTCCAAACTGTTTCTATTGATAGTTTAACAGTTTAAAGCTGCAATAGCAGTACAAGATGGACGTGTCACGTTTTAAGCAGATATGGCAAACTTGGTTGCAAACACATATCCAGCAGATACAGATCAACATTAACATTCATTTAGAGTTGCGTTTGCAGTCCAGTACTCACTCTCCTTTTAGCTCCGTTTTGGTCTCCACCAAAGGAAACTTCTGGCTCTGTAGCTACTAAATGCTCAACAGCTAGTCGTCAAGTACGTCTGTCGCCCATTGCTGAGCAGGTAGTGCTGCTACTTCTGAAAACATCGCTGATGAGAAGCTGAACCAAAGTCAGATGATAATCTTTTGTAGGTTAATCGCTATGAGTGACATTTGATTAATATTTAATATACATATTTATCATAGCAGCCACTAACACTAACCCCGCCACTAACAATGAAGACTACTATATTGAGAGGTAATTAATTGAATATAAATACATTAAATGGGTATTGCAAAACATGGGGAAAAGGGCTTATAACATCGGTTTTGTGTGAATTTTATTTCCCTGCATATTGCATATTTGTGTGCAGTTGTAGATATAATCTCTTCAGGTTGTTAAAACCCCCAAATTCTCAAAAACATTCCTAAACACATGTTCGCAATACTTCTCTACAGCCATGTATCTACCATGTCTCTCTCTTTCAGGACGCAGCTGTTGCAAAGATTTGTCTTTCTCCATCCTGAGATCCTTCATGTGCTTTCATCCGATGAATTATCCAAAGATCTGAAGCAGTTATTTGCAAACATATACACACAGTACCTTAACTTCAGTCTTTGAAAAGAATCCACTCTGTTAAAGCGTTCTTCTTTAAATTCAGCTCCACAATCATGTCAACGATGACAGGCCCTCTGGCTGCGTTTGGGTCCAATCCCCATTGCCCTGCAAACCCATTGTGACAGTCAAGGTAGATTATAACTCCCTGAAATTGAACTCTTCTTCAATCTAATTCACACAATCACTGTTAGCTCAAAATCGGCGAACTCTGTGTTTCTGTTCCACACCACAATCAGCAGCACCGTCGGCCTGAGGGTGATGATCACCTTTATCGTCATCAGCTCGTGTTCATCCTCTCGTCCAGCGCTACTGACTTAAAGATGAAAGATGTCGGGTCATTTCCATTACTTTTAAATCGTCCGTTTTTCATGTAGAATGACAGGAAGAACAATCAGCAACATCGAGGCCTTTGATCCTTTGGATTTTCAGCTTGTAGTGTATCAACCAAATGTCTGGCTGGAAGCTTTTGTATCCTCCGTGCTGGCTGTTGTCGGGATGCTGAACCAGACCTATAGGAGTTTTAAACTTTTATCTCCTCCACCTTCATCTCCACGATGTCAACTCCTCTTCGGCATTTTTGTTTCTCCTTCTGCCCTTGTTTTTGCAAAAAAAAGCTCTTTGAGAATAAACTTGCTTTGATCTGCCTGCTTGCTCCCCGTCTCTTCCTCTTCTCTCGAGTCTTCCCGTCAGACTGGATAATGTGCTGCAGCTCCAGTTAGTCGCTGGTGGCCCCTCATCGGCTCCTTTTAATCACTGCAGTTGACCTCGTGACCCCAACTGCCCCTCTGAACAAACGCACACACACACACAAGTTCACATACAATCACACATCCTCCTCTCTTCTACCCTCCACACCCAACCTCCTGCTGGCTGCAGTGCACCAGGGTTAATGCTGATGGAAGGAGAAGAAAATGAGAGTGGAAAAAAGACCCTAATGATCCAAAGCCAGTCTGGCTTTCTTTCTGTTTTCCAAAAGAGTTACCTCTCGCTAAATGCATAAGAGCTAAAACATGGTCAGACCATACGCCCTTTCTTTGTTCCACAGAAACGATAGATTTCAGGAGAAACTTTCTATTATCATATCCTATGAGCACTTGTTTTTACATTTTCATACTTTATTTAAACACATTTGTTGTGACTTTTAAATTTTACTAAAAAGATTCTTTTTGAGGTAGTAAAAATACCTTGAACTTGGCTAAAAGACACCATATAAAAGTTAAAGCAGCTCAAAAGCACTAATTTAAACAGTGTCACTGACATTTTAAATAATTTTATTAATCTGCCCTTTATGTACATTGAATTGTGTTTATGAAGTTTTATAGTTTATCATATCATCATATCATCATATACCGTTAAATTGTACATAACGTTTGCTTTTCAGGAGCTGATCTGACACACTTACCCAGAGTGATCAACAGCGTCCACATTTACAGACCCACATTTGAGCGTGGCCACAGCCCTGCTCACACCATACTCTGTTTATGTTGGTGAGATAATGCTCTTAGCCAGAGTTGAGTGTAATTGAAGTGACATATTGTTGCTGTCTGGCGAAAACCTCGCAACTCTTTTGGTTTTGGTGATTTACAATGTTTATCTGTTGATTAAGGTGAATCCAAAACTCCCCATCAAAGCTGTTCAAAACTTCACAGAAAAAGAAAATACATTAAAAAACAAAAGTAATAACATCATATTTTTTATGTTTAAATGGACCCATATAAATTATACAATACTTATATATTGTATTATACAATACAGTACATGACTGTACTGTATATTCTGATCCAATGCTTATTATTAAGGACACTTTACAGAATCATGTACTCACCTTATAATTTGACTGGAAATAGACACAACCCAGCAAATGAGAAGGAAGATGACCAGTGTGTTGCTCAAGGACACTTTGACTTGGCACATATTCCTCTAACGGACAACTTGTTCTGTTCTCTGATTGATCTAGAGAGCTGATAGTAATAAGATGGGGACACTGTGTAGCACCACCAACACTGGCAGAGGCTGCCGACTTCTGACACTAAAAACACCCTAGAATGTTAAACACACCATCTGGTCTCCACGACTTTCCCCTAACCTCTATCTGAAAAAAAAGAAAAATACAATAGTGCAACAGTAAAAAAAACAATGTAAAGCTGCAGTAGTTGTTCATCTTAGATCCTAAGTGATTTTGCAAGTCAATAAATAGTAAGGGATACTTCAACATGTTGTTTTCACTTACAAATATTTGGACCTATTATGTCCACACATTTTATACGGTAGGTGCAATGTTACATTTTACATCCTTGTACAGATCTGATTTAACTTGTTGATTAAATGATTATACATATAAGATATGTTTTATATGACTCATTTAATCTGATTTACGAGTTAAATGAGTTGCTTGAACTTGTCATTAGTCTGCACATTTGGGATCCACCATGAGAACCTATTCCACTTTTCTCTCCGGCCTCACAAATGTTACACATGTGGCCCTCTTACAACTTGCTGTAAAAACTACATGTTGCTTTGTGTTTATTTCACTGTATATAGGTCTGTAAATGTGACCCTACCCCTGCCAACAATTGGTTATCCATGATTGATCAGGCATTCACTTACTTTTTTCAACTTCTCGGAATTGTCGACACTCCTGGAAAACAAGATCAGCACCTACAGTATCAGCTCTCCTCCGGATGTCTGGGCCATCTTACATCTGCCATTTTTTGTAAACTGAATGAAAAATCCCACTTTTAGACAGCACTTGGGCGAATGAAAAGTACTTGAGGAAGACTGGAGTTCACTTTCTACTGTGTGTATTCATTGAGACTGGAAACAGGAAATAGGGTTTTAATTTAGGGAAACACGGTGGCGGTCAATCCACTCGACCATCATGCCGTTTATTTACTTATTCCAAGGTAGTGCAAGTCATTTGACAATAACACTGTGATTACTGCAGCTTTACAAATCACATTCATTATCCTGATTAATTTGCATCTGAGGCCAAAACGTGAATATGCTTAGGGCTTTGTATACAAAAAACAGATAAACTCAGCTGTGCTTGTGAGTGATAATTAAGTTCAGAGTTAATGCCACTGCCTCATTATTTCCTCTTTCATCTGAGAATACTGAAGACAATGCTCTTGCTAATTTGACCTCAATGAATCAAGGCATAGCACGCAATATTTTTGCTGCTTTCTCTATACCTGAACACTATAAACTTTCAACTTAAGACTTTTGCCACATTAAGCTTTTCATTGACAAGTTTTCTCATCTTCCACATTACTCTACCCCCTTGCCTCAGCGTCAAAGTCTGTATAAACCTGCCACCGCTGAGACTCACACACACTCTTATACACAAACTCACAAACAAGACTTGCATGCGTCGCTATCAAGCCTTGATGAAGTGGATTTGTTTGATGCTAAATCAAAACAACATCAGAAATAGCTCCACCGTAGTGTGCAGCGCAGACGTGCTCTTTAGCACCGTCTGAGCGAGTAAAGAGGCTTTGGTGAGAGGAAGCAGGGGGGAGGAAGAATATGAAGAAGAGAGGGGGAAACAAGTCAAAGTCACTGCATCTCCTCTGGGATTATAGTAGTCTACTGTTACAGTCAATGTCAGTCTTTATAGCATCAGGAATGCATGCAAGCGCATGCATGTGTGTCTGTGATTCGAGACAGCTGCAGAAAAGGAGGGGGTTGCAGTTTATTTTCCTGTGGAAAAAGGGGTGTACCCCTGCTTGCGATTGGCCCAGTGGGCCGACTCCACTGTAAGTGACATCACAACTTCCTACCTGACCTACTTAAAGTGTCTGTGACGTCACCGCTGTCTCTTTCACCCTGTCTCTCTTCTTCTCTGCCCACTTCCTCCCTCTCTTATACAACTCATTTCCCTCTGTCTCTTTTTTTTGCATTCATCTTCTCCCCCCCCCCCCCCCCCATTATACAGAGGTAACAAACAGAAACAGAGTTAATAGGAGAGAGAGAGAGAGAGAGGAAAGAACCAGAATCTTCAACCATTGCCAATAACCCAATTTCTACAGATTAAAGCTATATTGATGAATATTAATGTGTTGGAAAGTAGCACTGGCCCTGACGACATGACAAAACGGGAAGGCAACCTTCCACCATATGGACAGAAAGACTCTGTGGGACCAAAAAGGGGAGATTTAGTGCTGATCTTGGTGGGGATTTTTTTTTTTACATATAAAGTTGTAGATGTACAGATTTGATTTCACACAAGTAAGCAAAAAACACAGAACACATCACTGGTGCAACTGTATGTAAACACAATCCTGCGGTGTGGGAATACTCAAAATGTTAGTAAAGTATCTGGTGCACTGATTACACATATCTATAAGATGTACATCCTTGTGACTAAATGACTATAGGGTATAATGTAGCACAGTGACTAAAAGCAATCCACTAAAGTGACAATATGAGGATAATCTAGCCCCGTGAGTGTAATCCAGTATATTGAGTGGGTGATGGTAATCTACATGATGTACAAGTATTGTTGAGTTGAGTTTATGTAACAAGTCCATTAGTTATGCTGCTATGCAAAGGTCATACACTGACTGTGTAAAATAGGATTTAGAACATTTCTTCAGGCCTTGAAAATATGGAGCGGAAAGGAAATGTTGCCCACAGTAAGCACTGATGACTTACAGGTCAAAAGTTAGGTTAAAACTAGGCTAAATGTGGTTGAAAGTTGTTTTTGTTTTGTTTTTTTACATGTTTTAGATGTGAAAAATGAGGCAGTTCTACAAAGTTTACAACATGCAAATTGCAATTTGCAACATGAGAAAATCCAAACCAAAACCATACTTGCGGGGGACTCACAAATCTACATGCGATTTGTGAGCGATAATCTTTTGTAAAATGTGATTTTCAGTACAAGCGGCACAAATTGCTTTTGTGAAACAAGCCCAGCGTCTTTTAAATGCTGCTGAAATAGTTATATTTAGTAATGTTACTTAATCAGGTTATCTTTAGGTAATCAAGATCTAGGAACTAAAAAACAATTACAATCAGACATTGATGCAACCAGCATACAAACACAACCAAACAGAACTAATTAAAACAATTAGAAGTCATAACAAACATCAGATAACGAAGCTTTAACATCTGCAGGGTAATGGAAGAATCTAGCCTGAGAGCTGTTTGCAGTTTCTTCCAATTTAAAATGGGCATATTACTTGAATCGAGTTCTCTTAGGTTAGAAGTAGTGTGCTGTGGATTAAGGGATATCTAAGTAATTATAGAATCAGGTAGTTACAAGATATAAATAGGAGAGAAATGTGAGGTAGTTTGAAAGCTTTAACAGCAGCGACCGATGACGATGTGACCTAGATGTCTACAAAACTTTAGTTTACGAGTCCACCTGGTAGTCCACTTTCCAAATCTGTTCCAGAAACAGTGAAAATAGAGTATATTCTTGAGCACGAATAAACTCTATAACATTGAGTATGGATGTTGTCCAGTGGAAAACATTAACTTTACGGTGCATTAGTGCCAGTCAAAGGTGAATAACTATTTACTAAAAGTTGTTTTGGCTATTTTGTAAATTTCAGATCCAATAACATTTACTTGACAGCTGTAGTTACTATTTACCTTTCGGATTCTACACGCAAAACATGATTTGTTTATAAAATATGATGCATTGTATAGGTTAAACTACTAAGGACATAAAGTAATAAAAAATGATTTTCATTTTGACCAAGTAGCATTCAAAGGCTGCTTACATGTTTCGCATGAGTAATACTAATCCTATAGTACTGTTCAAAGGTTTTAGGCAGGTGTGAATAAAATGCTGTAATTAAGAATGCTTTAAAAATAGACACGTTCAAGGTTCAGCATGTAATATTTAGGAGGATCTATTGACAGAAATGCAATGTAATAATAACTATGTTTTCAGTGGTGTTTAAACCTTACAAAAAATACCTTAAAAAATGAACTGTTATGTTTTTATTACCTTAGAATGAGCCATTTCTATTTACATACGATCTACGCTGTATGTTTGGGGTCATTGTCATGCTGCAGAATAAATTTGGGGCCAATCAGATGTCTCCCTGATGGTAGTGCATTATGGACAAGTACTGTCCTATACTTCTTAGCACTGAAGAGACCATTAATTCTGACTAAATCCCCAACTCCGTTTGCAGAAATGGATCCCCAAACTTGCAAGGAACCTCCACCATGCTTCACTGCTGCTTGCAGAAACTCATTCTTGTATCTCTCTCCAGCCCTTCAGCGAACAACCTGCCTTCTGCTGCAGCCAAATATCTGACATTTTGACTCATCAGTCCAGAGCACCTGCTGCCATCTTTCTGCACCCCAGTTCTTGTGTTTTCATTCATAATTGAGTCGCATGGCCATGTTTCCATGTCGGAGGTATGGCTTTTTGGCTGTAAGTCTTTCATGAAGTCCACTTCTGACCAGACTTCTCCGGACAGTAGATGGGTTCACCAGCATCCCACGGTTTTCTGCAGTTCTGAGCTGATGGCACTGCTGGACATCTTCCGATTGTGAAGGAAAATGTAAACTTGCTGTGTAGCATGCTGTGACTGTCATCTGGTGCAGTGAGTTTCTTTGGTTGACCACTGCGTCTACGGTCTTCAACATTGTTGGTTTCAAAAGAGTTTGGACAGCTCATCTGGAAACCTTGAAATTTCTGCCTGTGAGAACCTTGCTGATGCAGTATAACTACCTTGTGTCTTGTTGCTGTGCTCATTCTTAGCATGGTGTACGACCTTTGACAGTAAACTGTCCTCAGCAGCTTCAACTTGTTAGCAGAATTTGGCTGTTCCTCACCCAGCTGTAATCCTCCTACACAGCTGTTTCTGTTCAGTTAATGACTGTGTTTCAACCTACATATTGAATTTATGATCATTAGCACCTGTTTGGTGGTAATTGTTTAATCATACACCGGGTGATATATACCTACAAAATCCCTGACTTTGTGTAAGTTTATCTAGAAGAATTGAAAGAAAAGATGCTGTTTTGAAGGAGGTCACACCAAATATTGATTATTACCGGTATTACATTTTTCCTCTGTTCATTCACTTTGCATTTTGTTAATTGATAATATGATGTATTAAATAGTCTATTTTGAAGCATATTTACTTGACAGCATGCTTTCCACACCTGCCTAAAACCTTTTCACATTACCGTGTAATAATATAATCGTCCAAAAGGGTCCAATTTGCATCACAAGTGCATGAACTTTTAACAAATGAAGTACATTTTGCTTTTCCGTAAAGGAATAGTCCTATGGTAAATATGAGGGTGAGGTTAGCTTAGCAAAAGACTGTTAACTTGGGTGAACACCAAGTGTGTCCAAATCGTTGTTTGTTTAATTTGTACAAAAAAACACAAGCAAAAATTTGTGGTTTTATGGGGTGTTATGGGTTGGACTATTTCTTGTTGGCAGGAAATGATTGTAGACTCCAGAAAGTTAGTAGTCTGGGACAAGAATTTTCTAAAAATGATTATTTTAAGCACTTCTCGATTAGTATTTTTACATATTTTAAGATATTGTTACTTCCACTGATGTTTTTCCCACACAGTGCTCTCAGCCACCAGCCGCAGCATCAGTGTGGTGTACATGTATAAATGTATTACGATGGAAAACAGATGTATTGGCAGATTTTTTTTGTGGTCCTGAACACAAGCAGATTATCTGCTAGGAGCAGGGACGCTGAGGTCTGATTACAGCCGCAGGCTCGGATCTAATCTCAGGCTACAGTCGGTTCAGACAACGATCGCTGCACAGCGAGAGAGATAAAAGGAGGGAAAGGAGAGCGATAGTGTTTAATGGTTAAAGAAAGAGTGGAGGGAAGGAAGTAAAAAAAAAGGATGGAGATGGAAAGAAATATGGAAAAAGCAATGAAGTGTGGTGAAAATGGGAGGATGGAGGGATGTAGGGCAAGAGAATAACAAGCGGAGAAACAGAGGGAGAAAAGTAAATAGAGAAGAGATGTTTATAGGTTGCACAGATTGGAAGACAGAGAGACAGACATAATGAGAGGAAAAGATAGGGAGGGAGATAATCCAACTTTTCCTCCCCGTGGTGAATATGGCCAAAGGGAGAAAAAGAAGCAGGAGGCAAAACAGCCTAAAGCAACAATTCTTCCTCTCATCCTCCTCCTTTTCTTCTCTTCTTCCCCCTTTGTGTTCACTGGAAAACCCTCTTTCTCTCTCATTTATATTCACACCAGCTATGGGGCTAGTCACAGGGCAATCACTGCACAATACTGTTCTCACGCACACACGCACACACAGAGTTACAGTCAGGCTCTTCTTTGTAAGACTAAATTAAGTGCAACCAAGTGCAGCCACAACAGGCTGATCCAAAAAAAGAGGAATTTTCTTTCACCACAAACATGCTGGTGTTAAATGGTTTGACAGGAGGTGATCTTTTCTTTTTTTGCATTGCACAGCTCTCACATGCAGTATGCACTGCAAAGAGAAAAGATGAAAAAGTTGTTAAATATATATATATATAAATGAACAACAGGGAGGGAGTTTCAGGTAGGCAAAACTGTCAGAAACATTGGCAAAAATCTGGCACTATTGCTGGAACAATCAAACTTCATCAACATCAGTTTTGATGTTCATTGATTAATTGTTACACCATTATCTAGGAGAAAATGCCCCAAACTGATATGACCCAGAACCATAACACTAGTTCATCAAGACATCATGAGTTTGGGAACTTGTCATGAACATGTCTAACAATTATAGTGCATTTTATTAGAGTAAATAATGACTAAAAAATTCTAAGACATTAATAACAAATAATCACTTCACTGTAGTTCCAGCCCTATCTGGCTCACCTGGTTGCTAGCAATGCCAGAGACTGCTCCACAGTCAACAAGGATAAACTGGTCACTGTTCAAAAGTTAGCCAAAGTGCTAAATTAAGCTAAATTAAAACAGTTTATTTTGTTTGTTTTACATTTCCATCATCACAATGTTAAAATAGTGATTTGTTCAAAACATTGCTGTTGTTTTTGCTGTAAATAATCAACCCATTCTCATCGCAGGACGTCCAATTCCCAATGCTTTCAGACAGCGTGACAAAGCTAAAGCGTCCACAGTTTGCTACGTCGCAGCAACACAAAGGAGACTTTTCAACTTGTTGGGTTGCAGTGGTGGGAAGCAAGTCACCGCATCTATGTTAGCATTTTTATTAGTCACTACAAACTGTATCAGTATCAGTTCAGTTCAGTTAATTTATTATAAACCCAAATGGGAAACTCGACTTGCAGTCAGGGCACACGATAAAAAAGGATCAGAAGAACAAAAAAATACAAAAATCTGACCAGAACATAAACAGTACACACTAAAAACACCATAACAACTTTAAACAATCTCTAAAATGTGAGGTTACCTGTAATGATTTAGCAGGGTTACTGCACAGGGAACAAAGAAGATTTTGCTCCAATTGCACTTGAATCGTGGCACTCTAAATCTAAGACCTGAGGGAAAAGTTACAGACTCAGAATGGAGAGGGTGGTTTTTGCAGTCTAGGTCAGCAGTCAGGGGAATCTGTGAGACACCTATAACCTTACCAGCCACCTTCACATTGTTGTTGAGGTGGTTTTTGTTCCTAATGTTCAGGTTACCATACCATGCAATCATAGCAAAAGTCAGAACATATTCAATGAAAGACTTGTAAATCACATATTGTCAACATCAAAAACATTTAACTTCTTGAGGAAATGACCCTTCTAACAAAATGCATTAAATTAGCTTAAATTTTTAGGTCACTATCAGATAAATATTTATACTGTACAAACTGTATAAATTCAATGCCAGTTCCTTTAACTGAGGTCTGAGGTTTGGATGATTCTCTTCTAAAACCAGTAATCAAATCCTTGGTCTTTGTAGCGTTTAATTGGAGGAAGGCCTCCTCGCACCATTTGACAATCTCATCTACCACCGGCCAAAGCTCAGATTCAGTCTTATTGATGATAACTGCATCATCAGCAAATGTCAGGATGTGCCTGTCCTCATGCTGCTTCTACAGTCACTGGTGTAGAGATTGTACAGCAGAGGGGACAGGACATCCCTGAGGAGAGCCAGTGGAAGATATTTAGTGTGAACTTGATCAATGTGTGTTAGAAATACCACAGATACAATTACCCCCAAACCTAAAAAACGTTTCACAGTGCAGCCCGTGTGCACGCTGTGAGTCAGCAGTCAGTGCAACAGTAATTACTAGAGTTAATGGACGGGGAATTAGGTGTAAATTGGTGTTAAAATTGGTACACTAAATGTCATTCTTGCTATTGTTGCTTCCACACACACAGTTGGCAGCCAACTTTTCTCTGTCTATGTTTAAATCGTTTTTTAATTCTGTTTTCTTTACTCTGTCTCTCTTTCCCTCTAACACACTTTAAGATGCTTCTGACACACTCACATATAGAAATTGACTCAATTTATTTTATGGGTCTCTTTCATCTCTTTCATCCATATACATTCACACAAAGAGCTCCCAGCAGTGACACTGATAAATCACCCTGGAGACTTACAGCTCCGTCCCCCCATCTCCCATCGTCACCTCCCTCCTCTTCCTTTCCTCCGACTTCTCTGCAGCCCTGTATGCTCTTCCCTTTTATCTCCCTCCTCCTTCAGCCCCTTCCCCATCCCTCGCTTTCTTCTTCCTCTCTCGCCATCACAGCCGTGACCTCTCTTTGGCTCACATTTCTGCAACGCTTTTTATCTTCCCTCCATCTTTCAGCTCAGTCTTCACACCTGCTACATCGTTCGCTTCCGTTGCGTTTTATTTTTACATCAGATATTTGGCGGCATAAAAATATTGTTACACTATGAGGCTTCTACAGAGAGCACAGACTTTGAAAGGTTGACTGTGTTTACTGGAAAAAGGATAATGTCCTCCACAAAAGGATCATGTGACAGACAGTAACGACTATTATAATGACAGTGAAGTAGCATTATGTTGCAAATCAGTAATAGACCTTTAGTTGAGAAGTGAAGGTTTTGCAGCCATCTGTTTCAGCATTTCTTTGTTGCCTTTATTTTAACAGGTGGTTAAGACCTGTTGTGAACGTTGATACCACTCTCATTAGTTTAGCATTTTGGTAAGTATGCTAATTCTCTTTCTTGCCGGGAACTAGATGAAAACATTGATACCACTCTCATGTCTGCATGGTAATATCTTAGCTTAGTACAAAGACCTGAAACTGGGGTAAGCAGCTGGCCCGCAACTGGTTACAAAATCCACCTACCATCCTGTCTTTGTGCTAAGCTTCCACTGAGTTCTCAGTGTCGAAGTAGTGCTTGTTATTCACGATGTTTCTTCCGCGTCATCATTTGAGTGTTTTTAAAGACATCATGCAATTTCTGGATAACAAGGTGATAAAGTGACATTTTTTAAATGTATTTTGTTATTACATGGCTCGTACTGTATATTCATGAAAGCGAAAAATTAAGTATCATTAACTCTATAGGTGATGGAGCAATAATTATTAATACAATTACAAACTGCTCTCATGGTGAATGTTTAGACTTTAAACAGCAGGAAAACCCATGATGAGGCTGCACACAGGTGTGACTAATAACGTTATTAATGGCTTGGCTACATTTAGTTGTGCCAGCTGAGCGCAGAGGGCTCAGCTGGCACAACTAAATGAAACGAAGCCATTTTTAATGTTATTAAAGGGTTTCCTGTTATGACGTGACAAATTGTCCACCACGAGAAAGGCCTCTTTCAGACAGGCACGTGCTGTTTTGTTGCAGTCATTTTTTTTAACCTGTACACCTGTTATCTCCTTATAGAAATATGGAAAATACAATCTGTTAGTTCAAAACAGGAAAAAAAAAAACCTTGTGTGTCTTTTTTTATATTATACCCAAATCAGCCCTATGATGTAAAAACTTTCTTCAAGGTCTCATTCTGCCACATCACATCATGCCTGCTGAAAAGTAAGTATGTAAACTTCATATTTTAAAGCACTTTTTGAAACCAGAGTTAGAAGCAGCCCACAAAAAGTTTTAAACAGGACATAACAAGAAATAGCAAAGAACAACAACCACGTATCTCCATGAGCAGAGAAAAAACATGCCTGTTTTCAGCTTTGTTACACTACATTTTTCTGATGGGTTTTAATATGCTTTATTTTGCTTAAGTAGCAGACAGTTATAAACCCATTAAACACCTGTCAAAACAATTGCTAATTCATATATTGTGGAGGTACATGGTATTCAGTGGAAAGTGACATATTGTCCCATTGCTAAATTCCAGTGTTTGAATGTATGTGTGCAAAATGTCTAACATGTGTTTCGATATGTATACAATTTAACAGCTTCATAGCAAATGTAGGCTACGTATGTGGAACTATGTAACAAAGCCAGAACAATAGTGTTTTTGTTTACCGTGTTTGAGGGGTTTTCTATACTTTGTCAATGAGATTTAACGAGATAGCAAGACAAGAGTGTGAGTGAGTTCCTCTGTGCTACTGATCCATTGATTCCGCAGGACTGGGCAATGTCCCCATTGTAACAGTGATCACACTCCAGTCACACATTAACCTCCCACTGCACTGTGCTCACTTTCTTTTCATTACAATGTCCATTTAGCCACAGCCGGGCATGTTTTTGCATCATATGGCACAGCCTGTAAGATGTGAACAAATGTTTCACAGAATTCTTTCAGAAACACCTTGCTTGACACATATGGGAGGTAATCGCTGCCTTGTCGGAGAAGTTAGAAGTGCCTACTTTTAAATCCACCAAACCGCCAGCGTGATGTTAATAAAACCCTCAAAATGCACACAAATTTTCGTAAGAAGTCAAGTAATGAAACGTTTTCCATGCAGTAAAGGGTCACACAGTGCTTAGACGACATTTTGGCAAAAAGGTGCAGCTCTGCAATCTCTCACTTTTTTAACTGTTGCATGCCATGTTCTACATCCTTCATCCCTCCAGCGCACACCACAAAATGCTTTTCCGCTCGCCCCGTCTCCATCTGTCGGCTCTTCCATCTGTTTCCACTCCTCTGCAGCCTGTTCATCCATCCATCCATCCATCATCCTCTCATTATGCACCCCCCTCCGTCTGTCTGTTGTTCCCTTGTTAATCACAGCACACCCTGAACACTGCTTCTTATTGATTAGTTATTCCTATTTCCTCTCTTTGCCTCTTTACCTCTTCTTTACTCCTGCTGGTTCCCTCTTCTTGCCTTCATTACCGAGCTCCAAGGCCCTCGCAGACTCCTGGCAGCATAATGTATGCTGTGTATTGGTCATTGGTAATCAAGTTCTGGACAAACAGGTAGATTCCCATGTTTAGCTTTTACAACATGGAAATGTTTCTCCCTTCCAATTGTACAGGTACAGATTTAAGTAATTGATAAGGCTCAGTTCACCAAAATTACAATTTAACTCATTTACCTCAACAGATATTTAGCTGTGCAGAGTTGAGTTGCAGTTTTGCATCATTTTAGACTTAGAATTTCAAACTGTGGAGTGTTACTCCCCAGGAGGGAGCAGGGGAGTCGAAGGCAGAGAGAGAGACTTATACTGCCTGAGGTGAAAGGCAATTAAGGTAAATTTCGTACCTCCTCAGATTCATAACTCTGTTTGGAATCGGAAGGCAGACACATATCTTTAGATTCAGTGTGACTTCAACTTCACAGAGGATATCATTACCGCTGATATCCATCGCAAATAAACATCCTTAAATGTGTCTCGCTATATGAAAAAAGATGCTGCTTATAACCATAATGTACCTGAGAAGTTTTCTTCAGTATCAAAGCAACCCAGTGACGGTTTTTTCTACATCCATGTGTACATTGCAAACAGGAACTTCTATTCCCAATTAAACACACTTTAATGGTGCCAATTTGCCAAAACTTTGTCTGAAAGGGGCCCCACAATGTCAGATTTTTAAGTCTTCTGTTTGGAGATATCTTCCAATTCCGATATTCGCCTCCTTCCCACTCTGCGACAAATATTTGAAAACCTGGGCAAAAAAGCCAAACTACCTGCACGGTTGTTTCTAAAGCTATATGTGAAAATACCGGCCCAGCAAGAGTTTTTGACAAGGTAATAAAAACAACTCAGTCCAGCCTCAACTTGTACGCATGTACTGTGCTTAACGGCTAAACCCATTTATGTCAATGCACACCCTCTCGCACAACTCATCATTTCTCTGTTCTCTATCTGCCTTAATGGCACGCCAACGACCCACCGCCTCACGCTGTACCTGAATTGTACTAAAAGGCACAGACAGGTTCCAACTTGGAAAACATGTTTATTCACTTTCATTACTGCAGTCGAATGACAAACAGAACATCAACAGAAACAAGACAAACATGGAGGAGCACTGCATTACACAAGTCAAGGTCAGTTAAGGTCGCAACACCTCAGCAGCAAACCAAACTGTTTTCAGAACGATGAGGATTTTGTCTGAGCATTTGTGCAGTCCGACGTGAGGTTTTGCACATACTCATGTTGTTATCAAACAGGCAGGAAGGGAAGATTTTCTGACAGAAATAAGTTCCTGTGGTCTTCTGTGTGGCTTTTGTGTTAGGACACACTGCCACCTGCTGGTTTGAGGCGGCTCGGCAGCAGCTGGATCGGGAATACATTTTTAATTTTATACATTTTCAAGTTGTAGTACCATGTCTGGTATTTTGTCTCAAGACTAACCCGTTGCACAGGAGCATGTTTTTATTCCGGATTTGTTTCAAAGTCAGCCACTGCCTGGGGTGGTGATTTGTTGGTATCAAGTCCAATCATCTAAAAAAACAATTACCGATAGCGGCTTTCCTTCAATTTTTTTTTACACTGGAATGGCTTATAGCCCTGAGTTTAAACATACAATGTTATACAATGTTACATCGATCCTCAACTGAACTTGCATTTTGTTTAAATGTAACACATCAGAGCTTACATTTATCCAATTGCAGAAAACATCTATAAAAAAGTCAACAAAAATAAAATAAAATCGGGGGGGGAAAAAAAAGGGGAACATCAAATTACCAGCTTGAAAGAAAACTGTAAAATCATGACATATTTATGGGTTTCTGTATGTGTGTGACAGAGAGCAATATCTACATTACACTGTATAGAAATGTCCAGTCAATTCAGCAGATATGAGCACATGATCACCGTGTACAGGTCTGGTGTGGAGATACAATCATACACAATTTGTTTTGTGTATGTGTGTGTGTCTGCCTGTGTAATGTTTAGGAGTCGTCTCCGTTGGCACTATCGCCGTCATCCTCTCCTTCCTCCTGCTCGCCTTCCTCCTCCTCATCTTCCTCCTCCTCCTCTCTCCCTCTGCTTTTCATCTGCAAAGAAGGAAAAGTGGAAACAGGACAAATAACCTCAACCTGGGAGCTTTCTTTTTGAAGTTTTCATATCACATAAAGGATATACAGTGCTGTATGAGTGACTTTAACACATACACATCAGAAGATATTCATGTTTTTAAAAATAATGTAAATGATTCGTCAAAATACAGGTTCTGGGAAATCGTTCAATATTTTCTGGTATTCATAGACTTATCCAACTCACTGAATAATCTGCAAAAGTCATTGATGCCTTAGCTCTCGTCCTGGCTCCCTCCCTCTCCTCCTCCCAGCTCCTCACCTCGTCTTCGTCCTCCAGCAGGTCGCCCTCGTCCTCGGAGTCGTTCAGCTCCTGGCTTTCTCGGTCCCGTTTCAGGCTGTCGTCTTTCTTGCTGGAGGTGGAGGAGTTGAGGGAAGAGAGCTCACCTGGTTCCGGTTTGCTGCTTTTCATCTCTGAATGAATGGAGGGAGACGGCGGGGGAGAAAAAAAGTGATACAAAGAGAGAGAGAGAGGGGGGGGGGATACGGGCAGGTGAGCTCAAAAGCAGACCACAAAATGGAAACTGGAATTGCGGCTGTTGAGGATCATTTTTCCTTCTGAATGCTTCCAACTCACAAGGGAAAGGGAGGAAGGGTTTGTTAGATTGACACCCAGATACAAGCATCTAACTCCATCCTAACTGGTACTAGCTGGTTAGCTTGATAGACCTGGAGAATATTAATGATGGGGCTGGTGGGATCACGCTGAAATGAAACCCTACAGTTCGTATGTTCTATTGGCTGAAATTATATACTTGAAATTTGCATATGCCCCTTCATGACTCATCTTAGAGCACTGTGAGTCAGAGAAGCCTTCCTTTGGTGTTAATCACACATTAGCAAGTAGAGTATAAATGTGCGATGTGTGGTTGTTTCTTGTTTTAAATGGTTACCTCTTGTTTTTCCAAATACAGAGTTGTCAAATTCACTGTTTCACTGGTCGTTTTATACATTTATAATAAATATGATTGGTCAGGAAACTCTTAAAGTAACCACAAATCTGAAAACAAAAAGGGTTGTCCAATTTAACTTATCTCTGCACCAGAAAAAATACATTTTTTTTATATAGTTTTCATTCTGCCACACTGGTATAAACTCTCATTAAGGCCCACCGGACTTCTTGCTGTGGTCCTTCTCCATGCGCTCTAGGCTCTCCAGCAGGTAGTCCACCTTGTGTTTGATCTGCGTGAGCTCCCTCTTGATGGTCTGCAGATCATCTGCCTTCACTGTGGGGAGAGAAACAGCACGAAAGTCTTTAGGACTGTGATGCGGGTGTGATGGAGCAGCAAGGGACAGCGGCCATCATGACAGAACTGTGGGTACCTACTTGCACGGGAAGTCCTCTGGCTGCTCTTGGAGGAGGAAAAGCTGGTTTTGGTCCTCCGGCTCCCTCCTCCGCTCAGGCTGACTCTGGGACGCTTTGAGGGAATGACAGCACGGGACAGGGGAGGAGGGGGAGGGGGCACCCGGGACTGGTAGGAGTACACCCTGAGACACAAATGCACGAGTCGAACAATTGTCTAATGTCAGTTTCTCAAGCTCATTCAGCAAAACGTTCGTAATCTTAACAATAACAGCATACACATTAATATACAGCTCATGAGCAATTATTCTAACAAATTTAAGAAAGAATAGACAGCTTACCTATCATAGTAATCTCTTTGAAAGTCATAGTCCAAATCAAGAGATGAACTGTAGAGAGAGCAGAGATTTACCTTTGACTTGATACTTTTTCTGGCTTTGCGTTTCAAATCATGTCTGAATGTGGAATTACAGAAATGGTTACACTGTTGTATTTGTTGTTGCTGTTGTGAGCGTAAATCAGTGCGTACGCACCTGTACATGTCCCCTGCAGAACGCTTCACTGTCTTTGATCGGTGAGGTTTCGGCTCACCTGCCAGGTTGATGTCTGACGGAGGGAAAACAAGGGAGGACGGGGTGGAAGCAAGAGTTAAGAGTTGCCAGGAGTGGGAGAATGCGCCAGAACATGTCATGGGCAGAAAGTGTGAAATTTCAATTAACACATTTTATCTCTCCTTCCCCTCCACCTGATGGTATGTTATTTCGGAAGACTAATGCAGGTTTTACCTCTACAGGTGGCAATTGCAAATAATTACTCATATTTATTTTAACTTGTGTGGAGCCCCAGATTGGTCAGAACATTTTGATCAGAAACAGCTGTTTTTATGTCTTTACTTTGATGTGATGCTTTTAAACATCACTTGTGCAAAATAATGCTTTAAAATCCTACTTTCACTGTTGTTCCTGGTTTTAAGCACTAGAGGGCAGCACAGAGGCTCTGCTCATCTGTGGGTCTGAATTTGAAGGTGACTGTAAATTGTGACGGACGTCAATGTTTATCCGTTTGCGTTTGGGCCCTGCAACAGATTCATGGCCTATCCATAGTGTTTCCTTGTCTTTTGCCCAGTGCATGCTGGGATAGGCCTCTACACTGCTGTGACACTGAATTGAAACAAGCGCATATAGCAAATAGAGGCACAATGTCCACACCCTAAACACTAAGCCCTGGACCCTCACAGACTTATTTGATGTCACCTGGTAAGTGATGGAGTGCAAGGGCTCAAAATGTTACAAATAGGAATGGGACAGCACTGAATGAATGACTGACTGGTTTATTTCATTTTAAATTATTATTACTTTGTGACATCATCATGTTACCTTCATTGAATTCTACTCTATTTTTTCTAACCATGTTAATGTCACTCAGGGTTTGTTGCTACTTCCATGCTTGTTTGTTTACCGTTCTTCTTTCTTCTCTTATAAAGGCGGGTTTGCTGGAATTTTTCTCTCGCTTCCGGGCTTTCCCTGGTGCCCCACATGTTTCACTTCACAATGTAATGAACTGTGGGCAATTCCCTCAGGCAAAGTTTGCAGAAATGCGGACTCACTAAAGGGCTCAAAATGTCTGCAAGTGAGCCCTCGCACACTTGACGATTTGACAGCGGGACGATCCTAGGTCCTCACAGACTTGACAGGAACGCACATCAAAGTCTGAATATGGACATCGAGACTGGTTCAGTTTGAAAATTTAAAAGTTTTGTATCTCAACTTGCAAAAAGCATCTTGTGTACAGAGCTGTCTCTATTTACACACACACATTTCTTAAAACAAGACTTAAAGTCTGCAGATCCCAAGTATTAACATATTTTGATTTGCATATTTCATAATAATTATTACAGTTGTTCAAACTATGTCTTCAGGAAGGGACTCTAGCACCGATTCTAAGACTCTGTACTGGACTCCCTGACTTTGTAGCTCCATCCATGGAGCTCACCCCACCTCCCCTCACCCACCTCACCTAGCACCTGTCCCACGATCATGCGGCCGTCCTCGCCGGCCACGGCGGCCCGTGCGTTCCTCTCATTGGAATACTGCACAAAGGCGTAGCCCTTATGGATGGAGCAGCCGACGACCTTGCCGTACTTGGAGAAGATGGCCTCCACGTCGGCCTTGGTGACCAGCAGGGTGTTGAGGTTGCCGATGAAGACGCGGGAGTTAAGGGAGCGCGGGTCAGTCTTGTTGGTCACGTTGCTGCTGGCCATCAGGCTAGAGATGAAGGACAGGGGGAGATGAGGACAGGTGGAGATGAAGGAGAGGTGGAGATGAGGACAGGTGGAGATGAGGTGGAGACGGCAGATGGAGAAGAGGAGGGGGAAAAGGACATAAAAGATCAGGGAAACATCCTTTGAGGGGAGGGATCTTCTGGGAGACAGGAAGAGTTAATTCACTATTCCATAAAGTTTCAGAAAAAGCGCTTCACAATTTTACAGAGCCGAAGTTGGCATCTTCAGATTACTTGTTTTGTACGACTAACAGTCCAAAACAAAAATATTGTCAATTTACAGTCATGTAGAGAAAAGCAGCTATTTCACACATTTGATCATTTACACAATCAATCATAACAAACTCTTGTTAACTGTCTGTCCATCAAGTAATCTATAAATTGACCTATAATTTGCGCACTAATGACACGTTATGTTCATTTACTAATTTCAATATAACCACATACCCTTATTTTAACAAGATGGTTTTGTAATCATAGACATGCAAATGAAAATTCAAAGTGTGGCTCCTACTTTCTACCTCCTTCTACAGTACAGGTGGAGTTCAGCATCTTACACACACACACACACACACACACACACACACTAAATGTGTGTTTGCATTTTCAAAAGGGAGACACAAGTCTCTAAAAGTAGATATGGGACAGCAGAACAGAAAGTTTGTTGGGGTCATGAAGCAGCCAGCACTCACTCCATCATGTCTGTACTCAGGTCGCTGGAGGTCTGCCTGCCTGTCTGACTCTGTTGGAGAGAAGAGGGTCATGGAGGAACTATGAGAGATGGGGACACATCTACTACACCTCCAAAAAGCTTGATTTTTTTTCTCTTCTCCCACTCTTGGATTTTTGGCAAAACCAAAAAGTGCTTAGAAAAAAGATAGAGGGCCCGGTTCAGGAGGTGGTCAATAAAATGTTTTTTAATGGAAGTGGTAAAAGAAAAAACCTGTAGGATAAATGTTTGTTATGACAGAACAAGATTTTGCATCAACGTGAGAAAGCTGCTTTTGACAAACTGTTTTACTTTCTAAGTGTGTATTTGTAAAACTGATTTTTAGAAACAGTATCCCTGCAGTAAACACCACTTTAATGAAGCTCATAAGTTCAGATTTGTTGTGACATGTCTCTTTCAACCGTTATCATTTTTGCAGTAGTATGTAAGGTTTGTCAGAACAAAGGGGGGGGGGGGGGGGGGGGGGGGGGGGGGGGGGGGGGGTGTCCTTCTGGCCTAGTGGTTCAGCCACAGACTACATAGCTGCTGTATCCTCTGTTTGATTCCCTCTTGGGGACTTTAAATGTCGTCATGATTTTTTAGACTCGTCTCCGCTGCTCCTCTTAAATCTACAGTTCAGGCAGCACTTGTAGTAAATCCCAATTACAAAGAGGCAGCTACACAAGCAAGTCGCATTAGCGTGTCGTACATTAGCGTAAAGCACGTCTGCTTTAAAAATGAGAGGCCATACTGTTGCTGCTGGTGCATTAGTGGCAAAAGCTGCAAACTTATGTAACATTGGGGGGGGGGGTCTCATTAATGATGTGGCAAACACAGGGAAGCTATAGCGAGAAAGAATTACAGCTCTCACAAGCATACCCTCACCACCAGCACCAACTGTAAGACACTTCACTTCTGCTTAATAAAATTACTATGACATGAAAAAAGGCCATCATGCACCATCAGAAATAAAAGATTTGGCTGAATACATTCCTGGCTGTTTTTTTAGCTTTGTGGGATTTTCTTTCAGCATCAGGACATAAACCCTCCCATGTGTAAACACTGGCTTTACTCATTGGCCTTTTGAGTGTGTCTTGTATTTTCGCTAATTCCCTCCTTCCTTCATCTTATCATCAACCACTTCAGCCACCATAAAGCCATTTCTCACCCTCCAAAACACAACACAACACTGCAACCAGCTGGGCTAAACTGTAGCCCGGCAGCAGCCTGTCCCTCCCTGGCCAGTAGCTACTAGCAGGGGATTACATGGTTTTCAGCAGGCTGCCTGGCCAAAGCTTAATGTCCTGCTCTCCTCTACATGATTTGGCCGGGATGTTTCTGTTGCTTGGCAAGCTGACAAAGTGTCTACAACACCGGGTGTGTGTGTGTGTGGGGAGGGGGGGATCACAGGCCACTTAGCAAATGTTTGTAATTCTTTGTGGAATGTTGGGGTTCACGAGGGACCATCCAGGGTTTATATCCAAGCGCTTATGGCTGTGCGATTCTAATGACAGACAATGATGTTGAACGCAACCAATCAGGCAGTGTTGCTGCACAGTAAGAGAAACATTTATTGGAGAATTTGGTATTCATTTACACACTTGGTGGCCAAAATACCAGTAACATCTTGCATGTAATAAATCGCAGGGTGGGGAATAAAAAAAAAATGGTGAAGTCTATAATGTTTGTTTGTCTGTTATGTGGCTGTTTTTTTTGCCAGTGACTGCAAGGGCCCTGTACTGTCTGTGTAATTTAGGTGTATTTGGCACATGGCGTCCACTTTTTAGGACTTTTCTCCATGCAACACGTGTCGGCTGCCTGTACATCACATAAGTGTGACATTCAACGTGTTTATTAGTGACCTTTTTTATTTTGGGGCCAAAATCCAAGCAGTGAAAAAAGGCCAGTTTAAACAAGACGAGCTTCACAGAGGTGATGTTTATTGCTAGGTTATTATACTGCATTATGTTGTGAGGTCCCCATCGTATTTATCATTTCACATTCAACATCCTGGGTTACTGTCACCCCTCATTTACAGTGCCCATTCATGGCAGTGTGAAACTGAATGTGACATACACCAGCAGTGACTTTTCCTATCCTCTGTTTCAGCTTGGCTGTCTTGTATGGTGGCCTAAAGTGTTCACCGGAAATCTGTAGTTTCACTGTGACTGCCAAGTGGGTTCATTGCAACAGATCAGTTATGTGTGAGTGTTGGTTTAATGTTTGTGCTTCCACTGTGAACGACACTGCGCCTGCAGCTCTCAGGACTCATGCTTGAAGGCAGAGGTGACAAAATGACTTTGCAGTTTGTACAGACGTGTCTGGAGCTGTACGCCGTCTGCGTGCATGTACTCAATAGCTTTCTGGAGCAAAAATTGAGAGGAATACAATCTTAAACTCTGATGTTTTAAATGCCGAGTCAGTGTAACTGATAATTGGTGTGAGAAATGCAACCTCATGTAGATTGTAATAAAAATATAACAGTATTAGTGATAAATGAACAAGTTAGTGATTCATAGTATTCAATAGGCATGCTTATTTTAATGGGTACAAACTTACTATTCGGGGTGATAATGGTGACATCATTATTATCAAGAGCTGGTATCTTTGTTTCTGTGGGTAATGGACCAGATTTGACTCCATCAAATGACATGCATACTCAAAAAAAGAAATCACATTACAAAGCAAAGGCAGCAAAAAACAGGACTTATTTTGCCTTTGTCAGTGCCAGCCCTAATCCAAGGACTGGCTGCAGGAGGGAGTCAAGTGAGTGTTATTCAGGAGTTAGCAACACATTGGGCCTCTTATAAAAATCAACACTGAACATAATGCATTTGATTATCAGAAACTGGGAACATGGGGGGGGGGGGAGCTCATGTAAGAGGCCACTAGTGTCAAACAGTCGATTTCTACTTTCACAGCACAAAAAACCCCAACAAAAAACACTACATGCTTCTTGCTCTAGGAAATCCAAAAAGGGTGAGAAATGGGCGGAATCACAAAGGGGTGAAAACAAAAGTGGAATATAAAAAATAAAAAAGTGATGCAAAATTTGAGGTGAGAAAAAAAAACAAAAAACAGAAGGTTGAGACCAACTTACGATTTGCCGCTGTTCAAAAAAGTGGCTTCAAAAACTAAACAGGGGGAAACAAAAACGTAATATTAGAAAAGATTTTTTTAAAGGAACTAGAACTATTATTACCACAAAGCAGGGACGTATGGAAAATGTGTCGAGAGAAAAACTAAACAAAATCTTTTAGACATTTTGCAGGCAGGCTACTTTAAGAGTGAACTTGCTTTTTCCAGGAACAAATTAGAGTAATTATTTAATGATAATTAATAGACAATTATCATACTATTCTGGAACTGGTTTGTTGTGCCTCTAATTCTACTACTGCTCCATACACTGACGTTTGAACTGCAAATTTTCTAAATAAAACCACTAATGATCCAGAGTGGGAGTAAGCCAGTGAATATGGCACCAACCCTGTTAAGAATGCGCACGGCTAGGAGTTTAACTGGGAATTCAAATGGTCATGCAAACAAAGAGGGAATGGAATGGGTTAAACAAATAACTCATACTTCATCTGTAAAACTCAAACCTGCTTATTTGTGCTCAGACTTCTACAGAGATATGTAAACTGGCATTGACAAATGTGAGCAAGGAAATCATCAGACTGGTGTCAGCTTTATAAAGGCCACACCAGAGCATCACCAGTCTAGGGGGTTGGTGGCTCATTATTCTTTCCTCCTGCCTGCCCTCCTTGTAGGGGCCAGAGTAAAGGGCCGGCTGTACAACAGCAGCAGAACAGCGCCCCTGGAGCCAGGAGGTGCTCAAGGACACTTCCAGAGGACACACTTTGGGCCAAGGGGGGTGGGGTACAATAGGGGTAAAACGGATCTTGCAGTTTTGGGGGCCATTATCAACAGCACCCTGCCTTCCTACTGTAAACCTTTGTTGCAGACTAGATATACACTACGTTTTTCCACACACACACACAAAACACACGTATGCAACTGATCCGTCAAAAAAAAGCTTTAAGATGATGCATTCAAGAAAGGAACAGAGCAAAAAGGTGCAGGCCTGATTACAGCTTATTGCAGGCTCCTTTGTGGGCCTTCCTCCTGGGTCTAAGCAGCTCCACAGCTCAGAAAAAAACTGATCTACGAATAAACTTAAAAATAGTATTTCACAAAATACTAAATTACACAAATTTATTTGCACCAATGCTACAGAAACTCCAGGTCCATGACTGCACAATACATTAAAACACTGTAGTGTTAATGTTCCTTAAAAACGCGCCCACTTAAGGAAAAAACATCTTGCCTCAAAAATTACATCACTCCTGAGAGGTTTGCAGTAGAAAATACACTGCCTCAGCACAGCGAAAATCACAATGAAAATAGGAAAAACGTATCTTATGAGTCACTGTCAACGACTGCAAATCAAGTTACGGGTGGGGACAAGGCACAGGACGAGAATAAAAAACCTTTTAAAAACAGATTTCCAGAAAAAGGGCGACCCGTTTTGAACACTGTCCAGAGAAGACTGGAACAATCTTCCATATTTCTTTCCTCGAAAATACGACCACACTCAAATAAACAACACGATAACACAGCGGGGGGAAAAATTGAGGTTTTCAAATGTCTTATTCGAAAAACAAAAGCAAAAATGTTGTTGTGGAAGCTACTTAAAACTAGTTTCTGCGCAGCTCACACTGCCATCACAAAATGTACGCCACTAAAGCCAACACAGTCTCAGGAATACCAGCCAGGAAAAATGCATTAAAAATAAAAACAAAAAAGTCCCAAAGACGGTTCAGGAAGTCAGGAAAAAAATAAAAAAAAGATAGGGGAGAAAAAATCTCTCGGTTAAAAATACTCACCAGGAGCTTAATACAAAAATGAGTAAAATTCAACGCTGTTTTTACTTGAGTAGGTAAAGATCCGCTTACGGCTCTGCAGGCTGATTGTATCACCTTGAAACCAGTGGACACGAAATGGCGTCGACTCATGTACGCAAGAGAAGAGATCCGCCCACTTCTGCGTCACAGTTTCTGATTGGATGTTTGAACCTCCCTTTGTGGTTATACCCTTTAGGGATTGGCAGACGCGCTTGTCAGTCCGGCTCACCAGTGACGACATCGGTATATGCAGCACTCGTAGCTTATTTGTTTGTATCAGAATGACACTTAAAATCAAAAAGGGACCATTTATCATAATGTAGCATGGAATATAATGTAATGTAACAATGTTATTAACTCTTAAGAGGAGGACATCTATCAGTCTCTAAAGGGTTTTTATTTTCATCATGTCATGGCACATTTTCTCTTTCAAATGTTGCTACATTCATTTAGATTTTACACATTTTATTTTTCATATGGCTGTTTTTATTGTTCATTTTAATGCATATTTACTATACAACTCAATTGACGCAAAATCCCGTCCATTCTCTAACTGTTAAAGAATATTGTGCTGCGAAACGGTGCCTTTTAACAGCAGTCAGTCATAAATAACAATCACAAAAATTTTTTTTTGCACCAGTGACCGCATGGCTCCTGAAAGTAATATCAACGGCGTCACCACTTCATTTTCCGTGAGAAAGGACCTGAGGAGTAAACAAATATGGGTTCAGTGTAACACATTTGATAAATTAAAGAGGTCATGGTTGAGCTTTTTTTAAAGTGTGTGTGAATAACAAAGTACTTTGGAAGTCAGTCATCCTCCTGCGGTTTCGAGGCAGAGTGACGTCCAGTCTTGAGGTGGATTCAGGTGTTTTCAGCACCTCCTCCAGCCTACGCTGCTCCTCATTTTCCTGGAATTGGCAGATAATGAATTAACAAAACCACTCAATCCTTTTGTGGTACTTTAAGAGCATCTGAAATAAGAACCTGTGTTGGCGTTTCTTGACGTTTCCTTCTGGCTGCGGGAGTGTTAGGGCCTGGGCTTTCTGCTCCACTTTTCTGCCGTTCCTTCTCTCTCTGCAGGAGGATGGTCTGCCGTGTGGTCCTGTACTCTAACGAAAAGTTACTGATGGTTTTACAGAAGTCCTCCTCTTTGGTGTCCCTGACCATAGCCCGGGAGTAGCCTAGGAATAAGAGGAAAGAGTGGAACCTGGAGGAGCGAAAATTAAGAGGAAAACAGCAAGTTTTAACTCAAACAAAAAGGAAACCTTTGGGCTCAAAATGACTCCAATTTGAACTTAAAACATCACATCAAGGAGGTGCTAAAGATGTCAACAAGAACTATATAAACCATGTACTTGCAGCACACCTGTTAATAACCCGGCGATGGACGGCTCGCAGGACCTTCAGCCTCTCCTCGCACTCTTTCAAAATCTTCGGCAACCTGTAACGGAGCGAGGCCTCCGAGGCCAAGGCCTCGTCTTCTTGTCCTCTCCTCTTCTCCATCTTTCCTCCTTTCCTCCTCTCCTCTGCCTTGTCCAGCACCTTCAGCTGCTCCCATGATGCTTTGCACAGGGCCTCTAGCTGGGTGATGTTGGACTGGACTAGGGAGTAGTCACACTGCAAAGACGAGAAAATAAGGGAAGTGCATTTCGAAATGGATTCACAGTGGATTTGTTATTTGGATTTATTGTAACTGAATAGTTTACTGTCTGTTTGAAATAGGATTTGTTTTTGTTCTTGCTTTGGACGCCCTTTATGATCTTGTCATGATGAGTTGGAATC
The DNA here is from genome assembly GCF_021292245.1 of Micropterus dolomieu. Classification (NCBI taxonomy): domain Eukaryota; kingdom Metazoa; phylum Chordata; class Actinopteri; order Centrarchiformes; family Centrarchidae; genus Micropterus; species Micropterus dolomieu. The sequence goes on along the minus strand of NC_060161.1, from coordinate 24,566,048 downwards.
AATCATGGTGATCTTTACTTCAGCCTTTTTGTTACTGTACATCCAAATAATCCTCCCTCGGGCTCACAAACACACACACATAAGCGCAGCTACGCACCTTGCCAGCTTTAGTAACAGCAGTGATGTCAGAGTAGAGGTCAGACGATTGCGGGTAGAGCTGCATCAGTAGCACACACACGTGGTGCAGCAGGGGCTGGCGAGTGTGTGTATCCCTCACCTGGGACAGCTTTCCGAGGTAACTCAGCTCAAAACCACGGGCCTTGGCATATTAAAATATGTTGTCAGAGGAGGGGGAGGAATATGACTCACTAAAGCTCAAAAGTGCTTTAACAATGGATCACAACGCACTCACCTTACATCCATTGAGAAAGTTACCGATCGCTAACACTGTTGCTAGAATACATCTGAAGGTCTGGCTGGCTGCGAGCTGCTCCATGGCCAACTTCAGATGGAAGAGAGGCTCAGCAATTTCCTGTTAAGAGAAAGGACACATTTAGAGGACAATGTGGGTTGTGACTCATACAGAGGTGAGCCCTCAAATCCACGTTTTATTTTTAGATATTTGTGGTGATAGGAAGTCACCACAGTGGTGTTTTTGGTGCTGCATTCATACAGGGATTACTTGTCATTCCAACATTACTGTGACGGTTGATTTTATGATAATGCAGCTTGTGTAGGTGGCAGCGTGGTGGTCACACTAATGCTCATGCAAACTACCTAGATTCTGCTCAGTTCAAATGCAAATGTAACAGTTTCTACCCTGAGAGGGTAACAAAACAGACATCTATCTTTCATCTATCATTTTAAAGGTCCAGTGTGTAATATTTAGAAGGATCTATTGAGAGAAATTTAATATAATTTCTATGGATTCAGTGTTTTTATTACCTTGGAATGAGCCATTTCTATCTACATACTGCGCAGGTCCTCTTACATGGACGTCACCATGTTGTGCCGCTGTGTTTCTACAGTGGCCCAAACGGACAAACTGCTCTACAGAGCACGTTTTATCACTACGTTGAATATGTACAATGAAGAAGAAGAAGAAGAAGTCGTTTGGTTTGTTAGAAGTAAGAAGAGAAGTGAAGTTTGAACAAATGGAGGACCACACGTAGTATTTAGTAAAAGAGCCGACAGAGCGTGCTGTAGCTTCTCCTACATTGCAAAGGTAGAGGGGATCGGTGAGTGAGACGACGGTTACAATTTGCAACCCTCACCACTAGATGCCACAAAACACATTGAACCTCTAAATAGCAAAACAGTTTTCCATCCCATTCCATCGCATGCTTGTTTGACTTTCTCTTACCCTTTCTAGGGAGTCGTAGTCCAGAGCAAAGGCCCACAGCTGAAGCCTAGAGTTCAGATGCGGGATTTCCCCCAAAGTGAGCAGACAAAGCTCAGCTGGGGCCAGAGGGGAGTGGGGATTCTGGGCCTTGGCATCCTTGATCAGACAAAGTTCCTCTTCTGTTGGCATTAAAGCTTTAAGCCGCTGTTTTAGAAGGGAATGTGGAAAGAGATGAACCCATGCTGCAGGACTCCTAATGGGACTTTTTGCTGTTCGTATCTGCACCCCGCTCAGGTTTCACTTTTACATAATAACAACATGGCAAGGGCAACAAATTGCCTTTCCAAACAAATGTTAACTTTAGAGGTTAATCAAATGCTGAAGCTCAAATTCTGGAGGACATGACCTCTACTATACCTGAACGTCCTCTCTGTCCAGCACACTGCTGTCCATGCTGTAGATAGCAGGGGGGAGGAGGCGGGGAGGGGGCAGACTGCTCAGGGCGATGGTTATGATGTTGCTCCGCTTCATCCCCAACACCGAGACCAACGGCTGCTTCTGTGTTGAGATATAAAGAAATCTGAAGCCCTTTATTCAACTAATAGTCAATAACACACCAATCAGGATAAAAATCCCTCATTCAGGAGAGTTCATACCATTTGTAAGGAGCGGTTTAAATATTTTCAGCAGCATCTGGATGAATGCCAGATAGAAATGTTTGGTGTACTGGAGAAATGTTGTGCCACATGCCCTGATGTTCATGCTTGCTACTTAACATTTTGCAATTTCCATAAGATTCAAAATCATGCAGCAGCAGATGACTCACCTTATCAGAAGTGTTAACATAGAAGTAAATTCAACAAAAGTGCTAAGGGCAAAACACTTTTTTGTCACAATCTGACAAAATTACACTGCAGTTTGTTGTCTGGATTCATAAATCTGCATTTTCCACAGGAGAAAAACAGATACTGCAAAATGTAGAACACGTTTGTAAGCCCAATCTCACGACATCCCTGAGGCATCTTTCTGTCTCATAGGTCTTACCTGCCTTCCAGAAACCACATTAAAACTGGTGCTATGGCCCTTAGATTCAAACAGGTACTCCAGTCGGTTTGTATCCAAGTGGACTGGCTCAAGTCCGGACCAAATAGTCTGCGTCCCAAAGCGGGTCATTCTGGGAAGGGGAGCCAAACTCTGCAGTTCCCTCCAGTGGAGCTTCAAGGTGCGAGATTTGATGGTAGCATCTTCATGCGAGGCCGAGGGCAAAGGTGGGGCAAGCGGAGGAGGGGGAGGAAGAGGAGGGGGTGCTGGAGGGGCTCGGAGACAGGTTGATGGTACAGTGGTTGAGTTGGTTCCCTCGTCCTCTGTGCTGTCTTCCTCATCCCAGAGGTCTGAGAAATCCAAAGTGTTGACGCGAAGACATGCAGCTGGTTTTAGGAATGAACCCCAGCATTGGTCGAGATCCCAGGACAGGGGGTTATCCCTCGTCTGGTCCGACTCCTTCATCGGTATTTCAGGGTGGTCCGTGACTCCAAAAGTTCTGTTAATATTCAACAGCATCACCGTGATAAACCAGGGTATAATTTATTTTTTTGTGCATGAGAAAAGTGACTCCACAAAGCATCCTCCTTCTACATATTAGATAGAAAACAAGGCCTTTTTAGATAAGTTTTGCTTTCATCCATATTTTCCACACTGCAGCTGAATGTGATCCCTTCCTTGTCTCTTCTTCTCACTGTGCAGTCAGCAAACCCCTCAGACAATATGTATACAAATCTAAATGTCTGTGGATGCTCAGCCTCACTTGACGACCACAGAAGTGCATAACTCACACAACCAAATCGTAATCTTTGAACCACCACTGGGTGTTCTCACAGCACCGTAACCTGCAATTGCCTTGGGTGCAGTTTTTGTCCGTCAATTCTAAAATGACAAGCCGAGTCTGACACTTTGATCCAAAAGTCCGCTGTTTTCCTGTGCGTGTGCCAGAAACCGGTGACCTCAGTCAAAAAGAAGGAATCCATATGAGTTTTGTCGGGTTGTGTTCAGTCCTGTAACCAATTCTGATGAGAAAATCCAAGGAATGCCTTTCTGCAGCACTTCCAGAACATCTAAATGTCGTGCTTCTGCAGCTCTCCCTTGGCTTTCATCTCTCTCTCTCTCTCTCTCTCTCTCTCTCTCCATGTTTCTCTTTCTGTAAAGTGACAGCACAAAAGAGAGGGAGCGAGGTGCATTGGTCCGTTGGTGCATTAGTCCTGGTTTATTTGAGTTGCACCCTTTCCCTCAATTTCCTTATCGGGCCTGCATCTCCTGTTTGTATTGCTACTTGTGTGTACACAAATCTCCCTATCTGCCACTAAAGATCTTTTACTTCCCTCCTTTTCTGCATCCCCTTCTCCCCTGTGAGCACATAAAAAAGCGCAATTGACCAAATTTGCCCTGGATCTCTTTTTTTTAATTACATGCAACGTTGTGGACGACACATCAGCGTACTATAATCAAGCAATAATCAAAGCTTCCTTGATGAGCCGAGACTTGTGCCGACACACATGCAAGCCCAAATCTTCAGAAACGCTGGCCTTAAAAGCTTGTTATGCAGCAGAGATAAAGCTTATGGGCAGCAGTGCTTAAGTCGTGGGCAACATCTTTAAAAGGAAGAAATATTCTTTGATAAAACATGAGGGTGAAGTTCAGCAATTTTAAAAACATACTGGGTAACTGGGTAAAACAAATTATAACCAAAAACACTGGGTCTGTTGAATCACTCCAAAGCAAGCAGTATACAGTTCACAGGGGTCATTTGCATGGTCGACATGCCGCAATAATGAGAATCTTTCCCTTGGCCATTAGGTCTCCCCCTAATTACACTTTATCTCATTCAGTGGGGCTCATGGGACGTTTAGGCCAAAATGAGCTCTATTTGGAAAGATTTAGCTCTTGTTAACATTTATATATGAACAGGATTTTTGCTGCTGCTGCAAAAGAGGATTTTGAAAAAACTCTTTTTCAACTTATCTTGATTGGCACATCTGGGAGTGGTCACGCAAACACAGGCATCTTCTTCTTTGACTAAAATTCATACACCTGGGACATTTGGAGTTTTTAACCCACCAGAGACGCCGATCACATTGTGATGTTATCTCAATTTTACCTTTTATGTTCATATTTGCAATATTTGTTTGCATTTGCACCCTTTAAAATGCTTGATCAAATGTGTTGTGTGGTAGGCGATACAAAGGCAAAATGAAAGGTATTTTAAAAAAGGCCAATCAAGCCCAAGACCTTTAAGGGTTAAAATCTACTGACAATGTGTGATAACCAATATGTGTTCAATACATTGAAATGAAGACTGAGCAGGATTTGACCAAGATACACTTACTAGACAGAATCGCAGTTACTGAAACAGACAGATTTCCCATGGGAACAGACATTTCCGGTTATTTTCTTTGATGAGCCTTGTGTGTCTGTGTGTGTGTGTGGCAGTGGTTGTGTATATGAATGTGTGCATCTCTTTTCATCTGTTTCTCTGTCTGTCATACCATTTCCACTGAATGTAATTCAACTCTCTCTGGGCCTTTACAGTGCAAGATAAAGATCAAGGCAAAATTACATGTAATCATTCCCAGTTTGCTTTGAGAATAGTAACAGTTTTTAAGTTGTGAGAGTCAAGGACCACAGCTTGGATTTTTTCATGTAAAGCTCATTTTTGAACTACGACACTCACCCTGTGCTTACAATGAATCCTCTTAACAAGAGGGTTTTCACACTGGCCTACAAGTTCTTCAATTTATCACAAAAGCTCAACTGAGTTATGCTTTGAACAAGATCTTGAATTCAATTTAAACCACTCAGTACACACCATTGAATGTGCACCATTTTTAAACAACCAAACGTCTCATTTTCCTAAAAGACAATTACATACCGGTGTACCACACTGCTATGCACCATGCATTCATTGCAACAATACAGCGGCAGTTTTGACCAGTGAAGGTACGTAGGTTCTCTCCTTTGGACATGATGATTGGTGGGTTCACAAAACCACTTTCAGGTCATGGTCCAGAGGTAAGAACCCAGCCAGAATGAGAAGAAGACCAAAAACAAGCTTTTCTGAAAGTGTGCACAGCTGGATTACCAATTGGAATTTGAATTATGTGAATATGCACCACTAAAGCACAGTATCAGCTAACATGATAACATCTTTTTTCAAGAACTTCACTATTTCATATTTGTGTTTATATTTAGCATATTCATAGATATATGTGTTTAATCTTATTACCACACAACACATCTGATGCCAGGAATTGTTCCAGCATACTCACACACACACTCTACACACTGCAAATGGAATGTGAAGAACCGAGGTAACCAGGGGCCCGATGTGATTCTCTTTTTTCTATATTTCACTGCTGTTTGCCTATAGGTTAAATATGTATGACCTCGAGTTGATCTATCTATCTATCTATCTATCTATCTATCTATCTATCTATCTATCTATCTGTCTATCTATCTCATAGACTATATATAAAAAGATCTATCTATCTATCTGAATGTAGGCCGTATATATATATATATATATATATATATATATATATATAATGTAAATATGCACTAGTGATTAAGTAGGCTAACCACTTTTTGACTGAAATTCAGTTAATCTTCTTCAATTTTGTCATTTTGGTTTGTTATGAAGCCATTGAATCCAGCCTGAATGTAGGCCTGCTTGAATGCATATATACATACATACAGTACACAGCATATTCAATCCCTTACCTCTTGTTTGACTTTCTTCAATGCTGCCTTTTATTTTGAAAGTCCCGAACGGAACTCCCTCCCTCCGTCTTCCGCGCTCCCGAGATGTTTTGGGAACGTACGGTATCCCGGTGAGCGCGCGCTTCCCGGACTGTAGCTGCCTGTCATCGTTGGGGCTGACATCACACAGAGGATTTGCTACAATGTCAAACACTCAGAAGCAGCGCGAGCTCATGGCTTCCCCGCGCCACAATGAGAAGCACCGCCGTGTCCTCCTGCTCATCCTCTAAATACAGAAGTCCATTCACTTTTTATGGGTTTGTTCCATGTTCCCGGGCAGAATGCGTTTGAGGTAAGATGGGTTACTCTTTCCTGTTTTATTATGGCGTGGAATTAAGAGTTGTCTCCGTTTTTCCGTACATGTCTGTATGAAAATAACAGTACTTGTTTGAGTATCATTAGAAAACATAATCAGTCAGTGTTGACAGCATCTTTACACCTCGCGTCGTTATCTGAAAAGTTGTCCGGCTCTAACATTGACTGTCGTAGGTTATTACGTAATGGGAGTGCGGACACTACTGAGCAGATGTTACTGTGAGGTGAAGTGATGACAAATCTCTGACAGCACGACCCCACTGCTTGTGTAAAGACAGCATCCTCTGTACACCACTGTGACACCGAAGATTTCTCAATACTAATGTTTTCAGTGTAACTAGGGAAAATTACAAAAAATGTAAATGATGCACCATTATTATTGTTCCAGCTGTATGGGAATTGTATAAACATTAAGCCTATAGCTTCAATTAAAAAAATCATCAAAATAAGTTTAATATGACTCAATTACCACAGGCTGATTTTTATTAATATATGTGTCAGTGGAAACTATATTCACACACTGTGGAACATTTTATTATTCTTAAACATAATGTTGTTTTTGTAAAAAGCAATGATGCTATAGACTTACTTCTATGGACTGTAAAGAGCTAGTAAAAGTCGATATCACAATATTAATAAAAAAAATCTTGTACCAATAATAAAGCCGTTACTTTTCAACCCTTCCATTTTGAGTGCCTTATTAGAAAGTGTTACCAATTAGAATAAATTAAAATGAATTATAGTTGATACGATTGATGATTTGCTTCATAGCATAAATTGGGACAATATCATTTTGTAAAACAAAAATATTGATTGATTGTATGATTAGATCATCACAACCTGATTTCACTGATAGTACTGAATTATCGCCCAGCCGAAAAGCTGGTGTTACAGAGCTTGCTTTTTTTTTTTTTACTAAAATGTTTAGCATTTGTAGATCAATAAACAAGCCTCCCAAACCTCAAATCTTCAATGTTAACAGAGAAAAAAACTTCCTCAAAAACCCTCAGTTAATGTTACCGAGCTACTTCCACTGCTGTTTATATGCCCTGGCAGGTCTATGTGAGCGTGTGAGCAAGGTCAGAGGTCATGCTGCGGAGGGAATCTGACTCCCACGGCCTTTTTTCCTCCGGAGAGACGTCTGACAATGACTGTGGGGTGAGGTCATTTTTTTTAATAACTGGTACCTGCGTGTACCGTGTGAATCTGTATATGACACAAAAGTATGCTGGGAATCACATTTTGTGGCCTTTAATTGACACAAAGTTACAGTTTAACAGTAATCTAATGATGTTACAACATATGCAACTGAAACATCTGGTGGACTGGTATTATACCACCTCGTCTGTGATTATATCTCTGATGTTATTTACTTCTTTGACTGAATCACATGGATTTATCAGCCCTCGCAACTCAAATGTCTGGCAGTGCCAGTTAACCATCCTCCACTTTTGAGCAGTTTAAAATGTGAGTAGGTGGAAAAGGTTAAAAGCCAGAAATCTCATCACCGAGCCACTGACAGGGACCAATGAAATGAAGACTTGTGCTCATGATATCTCCATGTTCATTCCACTTGATGCTGTTGTACATTATATAACTTTGTGTCCTTTAAAGCGTCACTCTGTTCCTTTAACTTACTTTGCTAATATGCTGCTGGCTGAAGATAAAAGGGATGAGAGGCTTCGCACAAGTCAACAGATCACAGTTGTTTATCCTCTCTGTCTTTGTCTCTGTCTCAGATGGGGGCGAGTTGTGGAGAGGTAGATGTAGTGTGTCTGTGCGAGGCCGGTCCCTGTACACTTTATTCAGAAGCACACACGCCTACGCCGGTGAGTGCTCAGGCTTCCCACTTAAATGTCTGTGGCCATAGCTCAGAGTGTTCCTTCATCTGTAATAGTGCTCTAAATGCACGGCTTTAACTCACTGCTGACCTCGCTATACCTCTGCTGCTGTTTGTGTTTTTTACGGTTTTTAAAGGAGCTGTCCACGGCGTTTGTTTCAGTCATATTTCAATAATTTAATTAATCTAATGACGTCTCTGCTCTCTCCATCTTCTTCTCTTTACTTTCTGCTCTCAGGACTCACGGCTGTGTGAATACTGTGGTAAAAACAGAGTAATGATAACGAGATACTCTGAGGGATACGGCACAGAGGTAATGTGTGACATACATTATGTTTGTGTTTCTTCACAACAGGCCTGTGTGAGTCCGACCTGCAGGTGTCTGAAGCTTTGATATATGTGTTGCATATGTGTTGCCTTTATTTTGGCAGGCAGCTGTGGTTTTTCAGTATGTTAAAGGGCATACATGACTAATGCAGGGTTCATTACATGTATGTAACCCTGAAATGTTTGGGCACTGATGTTTATTTTTCTTTCTTGTTAGTCAAAAAGCATCTGGAAGAGTAATTTCAGTGCACACAATAGTGTACATGAAAGCCATATTACTACTTGAAATAGAACTGGGAGTAGACCGGTTTCCACTGTTTTATTTAAAAGCAGATACGCTTATTTCGAAAGTTAGATGAGAAGGTCGATACCACTCTCAGCTGTAGCTGTTTGTGAAATCTGAAGCTACAACCAGGAGACGGTTAGCTTGGCTTAGAATAAGCTTAGCCAAGAAAGAGCACATAACTCCTGGTAAACCACAACATGTTGTTTTTACACTTCGGTTTAAATACAGATAAAACATAAGTGATATAAAGTGTTAATTTGTGAACTTTAGAGGTGTTAATAGGCCAATTTATTTTCAACCTTCAGACAAAGGCAGACTAACTGTTTCCCCTTGTTTCCGCTCTTTGGGTAAGCTAAGCTAAAGCCAGACCGATATAGGATTTTTAAGTCCAATTTCGATATTTGAGGATTTTAAAATCTGATATGCCGATATATCGGCCAATATTCTTTTTTCCCTTTATTTGGGGGGGCATTAGCTCAGTCTGTTAGGACTTGGCTTGGAAACCAGTGGGTCTCCGCATTGGGTGCAGCACGAATCAATGCCGTAGGTGTCCCCTGAGCAAGGCACTGAACCCTGGACAGCTCCCCGGGCGCCGTACGATGGCAGCCCACTGCTCCTAAATAGGATGGGTTAAATGCAGAGAACTAATGTCCCCTCCCCCCTTCCCAATATAATACTACTACTAAAAATAATAATAATACCATATATCATCTCTCATGTCATTGCTATCATAATAATGATAAATACGGCTCTCCTACATAGGGAAATAACTATATATATATATATAGTCATGCAGCAGTTACCTTACATATAATCTGCTACAATGACTACTTTCTACATCTAGTTAACCACCAGCACTCTGTTAATTCTATTCAGTGCAATGAGAAACCATTTCCTAACCACCATCTGGCTCTAAAAAATGCTATGATACAGTGACCCAGATGAAACGCTGCCCTTGAATTAATCTAATACTACATGACGGTCTACAACGAGGACCTGCAACTTTGACATTTCACACTAACTTTTCACATCTGAAAGCCGAGCCCACTTAGATAACTTTGTTAGGCAGGAAGCTGTGTTAGACACTTGTTCAGCTTACGTTAATCATTTCTGACACGCCATTTAGAAAACGTCAAACACTATAGTTTAATCGCTCAATAACGTTAGTGCTCCTCCACTGATAAACATGACATTAGCTTTGTGGCTGATTTAGCAATGGGCAACATTAGCTGCTTATTTAGAAGTAATAAATTAAAGGCAAATGAGAGGACCAGTCAGTCGAATTGCCACACTGTTTCAGCTGCGAAACCTCCAACACCAGCTAGCGTAACATTAAACACACTGCTGTGAGCCTGGAGAGGGCAGTAAAAAACGGTAGGGTTAGGAAGTCTGGTATGGTAAGAGGAGAGTTGATGAGAGCTATTAAAGACCAACTCACCAGGATCACTGAGTGTGAGAGCTACCAGGAGCTACTCTTCGTAGATCTGGTAGACTCAGGTCAGCTGATGTTTTGTGCTGTGGTGCTGCAGTGTTGTTAACAGAGGAGCTGCAGCGCACCCTCTGGTGGGCAAACTATGCAACACTCATGCCATGAGGGTAGGATCCAACTCTCTGTTTCTTTTTTAATAGTCATATATCAGCTGTTTTAAACGCTGATGCAGATATACAGTGGGTACGGAAAGTATTCAGACCCCTTTAAATTTTTCACTCTTTTTTTCATTGCAGCCATTTTCCAAAAATCAAAAAAGTTCATTTTATTTCTCAGTAATGTACACTCAGCACCCCATCTTGACAGAAAAAAACAGAAATGTAGAAATTGTTGCAAATTTATTAAAAAAGAAAAACTGAAATATCACATGGTCATAAGTATTCAGACCCTTTGCTCAGTATTTAGTAGAAGCACCCTTTTGATCTAATACGGCCATGAGTCGTTTTGGGAAAGATGCAACAAGTTTTTCACATCTGGATTTGGGTATCCTCTGCCATTCTCTGCCATACTTTTATAGGAGAGCTTTTCCCGATCTTATTTGACTTTATTTTATCCCTTTTATTTTATTGTATTTTACTAATTTTATATTAAATTTTCATGCTCTTATCTTTTTTTGTATTATTCTTTACACTTGTTAAAGCACTTTGTAACTTGTTTTTGAAAAGTGCTCTACAAATAAGGATTATTATTATTATATTATTATTATTCCTCCTTGCAGATCCTCTCCAGTTCTGTCAGGTTGGATGGTAAACGTTGGTGGACAGCCATTTTCAGGTCTCTCCAGAGATGCTCAATTGGGTTTAAGTCAGGGCTCTGGCTGGGCCATTCAAGAACAGCCACGGAGTTGTTGTGAAGCCACTCCTTCGTTATTTTAGCGGTGCGCTTAGGGTCATTGTCTTGTTGGAAGGTAAACCTTCGGCCCAGTCTGAGGTCCAGAGCACTCTGGAAAAGGTTTTCGTCCAGGATATCCCTGTACTTGGCCGCATTCATCTTTCCCTCGATTGCAACCAGTCGTCCTGTCCCTGCAGCTGAAAACCCCCCCCACAGCATGATGCTGCCACCACCATGCTTCACTGTTGAGACTGTATTGGACAGGTGATGAGCAGTGCCTGGTTTTCTCCACACATACCGCTTAGAATTAAGGCCAAAAAGTTCTATCTTGGTCTCATCAGACCA
>NC_060161.1:24550167-24554424 GCF_021292245.1 Micropterus dolomieu | reverse complement strand
TCTGACATGCACTGTGAGCTGTAAGGTCTTATATAGACAGGTGTGTGGCTTTCCTAATCAAGTCCAATCAGTATAATCAAACACAGCTGGACTCAAATGAAGGTGTAGAACCATCTCAAGGATGATCAGAAGAAATAGACAGCACCTGAGTTAAATATGAGTGTCACAGCAAAGGGTCTGAATACTTATGACCATGTGATATTTCAGTTTTTCTTTTTTAATAAATTTGCAAAAATGTCTACATTTCTGTTTTTTTCTGTCAAGATGGGGTGCTGAGTGTACATTACTGAGAAATAAAATGAACTTTTTTGATTTTTGGAAAATGGCTGCAATGAAACAAAGAGTGAAAAATTTAAAGGGGTCTGAATACTTTCCGTACCCACTGTATCTGCAAGCAGCTTATATCGGCCGATAATATCTGTAAAACGATAAGTCGAGCTCTAATATATTATTGTGAAACCAGAGTTGAACAAAGGCACAGAGTGAGTGAAGCAGATTGGGGAGAGCTGTGCAGGTAGCACAAGCAGATCCGTGTCCTTAGTGGATGGTTTGGTGTGGCGGAGAGCGAAGCAGGTGACAGGCAGCGCAGCAATGGAGTGAACCTTGTACACGGGGAAAGTCCAAAAACCCAAAGAAACATTGCAACTATAGGAGAGCTAGGCTGGACAAACTGGCGAAGACTGGAGTGAAGAGCCGGGGTAGATGTAATGCAGAGTCTTTATTAGTGGCATGAGTCACAGGTGTGCAGGAGGCAGGTAGCAGTGGAGCAGGAACAAAACGCATTCCACTGACGGACACACACACAAGCACAGAGAGACACGGACAGGGAAAAGTGAAAGGAAAAAACAGGGAATGAGAGAATGGACCATGACAAAACATGTTTACTATTTTGTTGATTTAAGCCAAACTTCTATATTTTAAATATAATCTAAACACAAGCAGTACTTCATCAATTAGTTATAAGTCTTTGCATTTGATTGTGTTCTGCTAAGTCAAATCAGGCAATAGGAAGCAACCACCAGATTAGGTGTCTCTGAGTTCATTAGTCATGTGTCGAGGTGTCAGCTTATTCATGCATAATGGCGATGGTGGTAATAAAGAGTGACGCATGTGAACACTCACACAGACAAATACCATCATCACCAAGTGTCGTTGTTTTTGGTTTAGAAATAGTGACAGTCGGTGATGATTCACTGGGGCTTGTTGGTGTTTCATTCAACGACTACAAAATAAAAGCCCCTGTAGAGTAGATGTGGAGATGTGGAATAAAAGGCTTTCTCAAAAACATACTTTTTAATGTAACAGCTTCTAACATATTATATGTATATTTTATTGGACTTTTTTTAATACTGTCATTATTTTATTAGTTTCATGTTTCATTCCTCTGCAGGAAGAGTGTGTATTATCTGACCCTCAGGGAGAAAGTGATGCAGATGCTGATATAGAGGATACAGATTGCAGGTTTGATGTGCACTAACACAAATACGTGCATGTTCACATCTCTTTGTGTGTAGTTTTTCCCTTGTAGTTGTCTCACCTTCTGCCTTTAACATGAATGGTTCAGACTTCAGGAGCCAGGTTCTCTCCAGCGAATCAGCTCGCGGAGACGTAAGCGCCCGAGGGTAGCGCGGCAAGACACCACCGAGAGTGAGGACGATGGTGGGCGGAGCCACAGATCACATCGCTGGAACCTCAGGCTCAGTCCTGACAGAGCGCCTAGCAGGACCATACTGGAGGTAAAAGACACAGCAATGTAAAGACTTGTTAGTATAATTTCTTTACGTCTGCCCCACTGCACCACTTAAACACAACACAGAGGCTTGAGATGAGAGGCGTTGTTACAGTACAGCTGTACTAGCTTTGAAGTAGGGCTGCAACAGAGACAATGTCCTCTTCTTGCTAATTGTGATCCTGTAGATTTCCTCTGTTTGGTTCTGGTTTGGTTGAAGGGATACAGAAATGTAGGAATGTAAAACGAAACCAAATAGTCAGTGCTTATGACTGTAATAACAAAAAAGGAAACTTGTCTAGCTGTATTTGAGTTTTCACTTTTTTAACAAAAAGTCCCTTCAGTAAATAATCTTATGTTATGATAACTTACTGTTCTTACATTTGTTAACTACGGGTGTGACGAGATCTCGTACCACAAGCTCTCGCGAGATTAAAATATGATGATATTTCTTGTCAGGTATTTTACATGTTTTTTACTTATCGTTATATATATATATTTTTCAATTTATGTATTTTATAAATTTTTTAAATGTACATAACTACTGGTTTTATTGTAAAGTGTCTGAGTGTCCTGAAACGCGCTATAGAAATAAAATGTATTATTATTATTATAATTATACATACATTATGCATACACCCTGATAGTCCAGACAGCTGTGACGAGCGGTAACGTAGCTGGTAGAGTTTTGCAACATAAACATCTAAAAACTGAGTTGCAACCTTGCTCTGGTTGGGACTGTGAGCTGCACTTTATGATCTGCTTAAGTTAATGGGTGTGGATTTGTGGTGAGATTTCTGCCTGATCGCAAGTGTTTCAGTTACTGAAGGGGATAATGTTTCTATCAGCGGATCAATAACATAATGTAGGGAAGGTAGACTTCTCATTAAATGATGACGTTAGTCTGGTAATATTCTGCCTTTTCTCTGGACAGGTCAGAAAACCCAGATATGTGGGAGAGATTCTGAATGTGCAGACAGTTTTGACCATGAGCGGAAAAGCTGCTGAAACACCGGAGCTAATAATGTCCATGGGTTTATAACTGAATTAAAATTAAATAAATTATTATTGGGGTAAAAAGGTGGAGGTTAGTCCCACAAATAAAGACACAAAAGAGAAGGGAAGAATAAATCATGATAATATTAAATAAGTTGATCTACAGGAGAAACACATCTGATAGCAGCACAGAATGACTGAGACTTATATTCTGTTACAGTTAGAGTATGAATTGTCACCTGCCATCTGAATTTTGTGTCTCTCTTTCTATGCAGAAAAATTCATCAGAATGCAGGAAATAAAGTGTTTCATGCTCAAATTTTTATATATAATTCAGCACTAAAGAAAATAGTTTTAAAATCTCGTCTCGTCCTGTGGGTTAAGTGTCTAGTCACACCCCTATTGTTAACTGAACTTGACTAAATAAACTTTGTTGTCTGGCTTAGTATCTAGCTAGCTTAGCTGTGGTTTAGAATAGGTTAAGTTACATGAACCCTTTCTCACTCCCAAGTTGTCACATATAGACGCATGGTCAAGACCCCTTGGCATCAGTTTGTAACGCACTGGGGAGCCCCTTAGCATCATAGTTCAGTGCACTGAGGGAAGCCCTGTAGCGTCATTTTGTAAAGCTAAAAAAACCATCCATCTCTGGACTGAATGACTACAGGCCTGTCGCCCTGACATCTGTAGTCATGAAGTAATTTGAAAGACTGGTGTTGGCCCACCTGAAGGACATTACAGGCCCCTTGCTGGACCCCCTGCAGTTTGCCTACAGGGCTAACAGGTCAGTGGATGATGCAGTCAACTTGGGTTTGCATCACATCCTGCAACACCTCAACTCTCCAGGGACATATGCAAAGATCCTGTTCGTGGACTTCAGCTCGGCGTTCAACACCATCATCCTGGACATCCTCAGCACCAAACTCACCCAGCTCACTGTGCCAGCCTCCACCTGTCAGTGGATCACAGATTTTCCTGACTGACAGGAGTCAGCAGGTGAGGCTGGGGAACATCACATCCAGCACCCGGACTATCAGCACTATCATCCCCCAGGGGTGTTTGCTCTCCCCATTGCTCTTCTCACTCTACACCAACGACTGCACCTCAGGGGACCCATCTGTCAAACTCAAGTTCGCTGACGACACAACGGTCATCGGCCTCATCCAGGACAGTGATCAAATCCTTCAGGTTTCTGGGATCCACTATATCCCAGGACCTGAAGTGGGAGCCCAACACTGACACTATCATCAAGAAGGCCCAGCAGAGGACGTACTTCCTGCGTCAGCTCAGGAAGCTCAACCTGCCTAAGGAGCTGCTGATCCAGTTCTACACAGCCATCATCCAGTCTGTCCTCTGCACGTCCATCACTGTCTGGTTTGGATCTGCCACCAAAAAGGACAGGAGCAGACTACAACGGACAGTCAGGACTGCAGAAAAAAATAATCGGTGCCAACCTGCCCTCCATTCAGGACTTATACATTTCCAGAGTCAGGAAACGGGCAGGAAACATCACTGCAGATCCATCTCACCCC
>NC_060161.1:24547463-24550147 GCF_021292245.1 Micropterus dolomieu | reverse complement strand
CTCTCACCTGCACTCAAGATCTGTGAAGAGGACGTGAGCCACCTCTTCCAAAGGCAGAAGATCAGGAAGGCTCCTGGCCCCGACAGTGTGTCTCCATCCTGCCTGAAAATCTGTGCGGACCAGCTGGCTCCCATCTTCACCCAGATCTTCAACAAATCACTGGAGCTGTGTGAAGTTCCCTCCTGCTTCAAACGCTCCACAGTCATCCTGGTCCCAAAAAAACCCTCCATCTCTGGACTAAATGACTACAGGCCCGTCGCCCTGACATCTGTAGTCATGGAGTCCTTTGAAAGACTGGTGTTGGCCCACCTGAAGGACATTAGAGGCCCCCTGCTGGACCCCCTGCAGTTTGCCTACAGGGCTAACAGGTCAGTGGATGATGCTGTCAACTTGGGTCTGCATCACATCCTGCAACATCTCGACTCTCCAGGGACATATGCAAAGATCCTGTTCGTGGACTTCAGCTCGGCGTTCAACACCATCATCCTGGACATCCTCAGCACCAAACTCACCCAGCTCACTGTGCCAGCCTCCACCTGTCAGTGGATCACAGAATTCCTGACTGACAGGAGTTAGCAGGTCAGGCTGGGGAACATCACATCCAGCACCCGGACTATCAGCACTGGCGCCCCCTAGGGGTGCGTGCTCTCCCCACTGCTCTTCTCCCTCTACACCAACGACTGCACCTCAGGAGACCCATCTGTCAAACTCCTGAAGTTCGCTGACGACAGAACGGTCATCGGCCTCATCCGGGTCAGAACAACCTGGAGCTTAACACGCTCAAAACTGTGGAGATGATCATGGACTTCAGGAGGAGCCCCCCCACTCTGCCCCCCATCACCATAATCAACAGCCCTGTGTCTGCTGTGGAATCCTTCAGGTTTCTGGGTTCCACTATATCCCAGGACCTGAAGTGGGACTGACACCATCATCAAGAAGGCCCAACAGAGGATGTACTTCCTGCGTCAGCTCAGGAAGCTCAACCTGCCTAAGGAGCTGTGTACATGTGTGCATGTATGTGTACCTGTATATCATATCCACCTTCAACATGTACATAATGAGAATAATAGTTTACTCCTGCATCCTTTGCACTCTGATCACTGCACTATTTGTCAATATGTCTATATTGTTTTGTTCATAGTGTGTATATTAGTGTTATCTATACTGTAGTTTGTGTCTGATTTTATTATTGTGTTTATTATTGTGGTATTTAAGTAAGCACATCATGAGCAATGTACAATCCTGAGTCGAATTCCTCGTATGTGTACACATACCTGACAATAAAGCGGATTCTGATTCTGAGAATCGCGGCATTTTACTGGTATCTGTATCGACTAATAAATTTCTGGTATCGTGACATCCCTAACAAATACAAACAATACATCCTAGCATATAGTAAAACCTGCTCTTCATGTAAACTGATGAACAAATTTTTTGCCAGTGTTATCAGGTACGAGGTTACGGTAAACAATCTCTGAAAGTCCTCGTCTCTGCACAAAGATTTTTCAGTTAAAATATGTGAAAACATTTACTGACTTTTGGGCATTACCAACTGATGTAGCTAGACGGGAACACAGTTAACGAGTAACATATGTTTTTTTTGTAAATAAACACTAAGGGCACTGCTGAGGGCTCAGCTGTGTGTTCACCTGACAAAAACACACAAAAAAACCAGTTTGTCACGGTTTAGCCATGTTTTTCATTCCCTTTCAGTGTAATGCACCTGAAACGTTTTGAGTTCTGAAATAATTTCTGAGTTCAGAGCAGTCTGGAACACAGCATTAGATCACAGTACATTTACTTGTCCGAAGCGCAGTATAATCTCTGTCAAGGTTGTCCAAGTATTTAAGCTAACACACCAGTTAACTTTAGCCACCATTATAAAAGATCCTTATTTTAGAATGAAGCATTAAAAAGGTAAACTAGTGATGGCATTTCAACTAACTCATGGAGCTAATATTAGCTTTATTAGCTAGTTAGCTGAAATCAAAGAGCCATTCTTCTAAAAAAAATGGTTTTGAATTTGAATGTCCCTAAAAAAAAAAACAACAACAACAACAACAAAAAAAAAACATCTGCAGCACATCCCAAACTGTAAAATCACCCAAAAAAAATGAGCCCTAATAACAATTTGTCTGTGAATGTTGAGAGTAGGGATGAAACGATTACTGTTTTAACGGTAAACCATGGTAAAATTCCTGCCGGTTATTATTACCGTACACATTTTATGATAACCGGGTCCGGTTAACCGCGCTCTTATAATCTCACGTTAAACGCTGTCCAGCGTCTCCCAGAAGCAGGCGCGCATGCGCAGAATGCAGCGTGGGTTTGTTTGGGTCAATGACAACATACCGAACATACTCTGAAGTCCGGTCGTATTTTAGTTTTGATGACTGAAGAAAATGACCTTACAGTGAACGCAGGGCGAGCTAACTTTTAGCTTTGGTTTGTCTCTGACTTGCTAACAGCGTGGAAACTGAAGCTCTCAGTGTTGCTGCTCTTGTAAAAACGCTACACGTTGTTCTGCTGCTGTGTGCGTCGTGCGTCTGCAGAGTCTATTCGTCCGCTGCACATGAGAACACGTTACGCTGTTCAGTCAACCAACCAGCAGATCTAGAAACGCTACAGACTGCTCTGTATTTATGTCAGTTTTGGGGCTCATTGCACTTACAATCACTGTCTTC
>NC_060161.1:24503319-24547363 GCF_021292245.1 Micropterus dolomieu | reverse complement strand
TATTAGTGTTGTCTACTCTGTAGTTTGTGTCTGATTTTATTTTATTATTATTATATTATTATTTTATTATTGTATAAGTAAGCACATCGTGAGCAATGTACAATCCTGAGTCAAATTCCTCGTATGTGTACATATACCTGGCAATAAAGCTGATTCTGATTCTTATAAGACGCTGCCTTTGGTGTGAGAGACCTGGGTTTAATCCCCCACTGTGACCCATCCACCATTGTGTCCCTGAGCAAGACACTTAACCCTTAGTTGCTCCAGAGGTGTGCAATAAATGTGTGACATATATAGCAATTGTAAGTCACTTTGGATAAAAGCGTCAGATAAATGTAAATCAATTAGTGTCTATGTATTAATAGTCAATGAGTTTGTTAACTCTCATGTGGATGCACTGAGGAGGCTAAATACTGAGCCATGGGGAGCAGAAAAGAACTGTCAAAAGACCTGTGTAACAAGTTATTGAAACTTTATAAAGATTGAAAAGGATATAAAAAGTTGTCCAAAGCCTTTCAAATACCAGTCTGTACTGCTGTCTATCACTTATTAAGAAGTGGAAAATTCAGGGATCTCTCGATACTAAGCCAAGGTGAGGCAGACCGAGAAAGATTTCAGCCAAAACTGCGAGAAGAATTGTTCGGGAGCTGCACTGGAAAAAGACGGTGTGGTTGTTTCAAAGAGCACAATACGACGATACTTGAACAAAAATGAGCTGCATGGACGAGTTGCCAGAAAGAAGCCTTTACTGCGCCAATGTCACAAAAAAAGCCCGGTTACAATATGCCCGACAACACCTTGACATGCCTCACAGCTTCTGGCACACTGTAATTTGGAGTGACAAGACCAAAATGGAGCTTTATGGTCACATCCATAAGCGCTATGTTTGGAGAGGGGTCAACAAGGCCTATAGTGAACAGAATACCATCCCAACTGTGAAGCATGGCGCTGGCTCACTGATGTTTTGGTGGGGGGTGTGTGAACTCTAAAGGCACAGGGAATCTTGTGAAAATTTATGGCAAGACAAATGCAGCATGTTATCAGAAAATACTGGGAGACAATTTGCATTCTCCTGCACAGAAGCTGCGTATGGGACGCTCTTGGACTTTCCAGCACGATAATGACCCAAAGCACAAGGCCAAGTTGACCCTCCAGTGGTTACAGCAGAAAAAGGTGAAGATTCTGAAGTGGCCATCAAAGTCTCCTGACCTTAATGTCATTGAGCCATTCTGGGGAGATCTCAAAAATGCAGTTAATGCAAGACGACCAAAGACTTTGCATGAACTGGAGGTATTTTGCCAAGATGAATGCCACCTGCAAGAATTCGGAGCCTCATAGACAACTATTACAAAAGACTGCACGCTGTCATTAATGCTAAAGGTGGCAATACACAGTATTAAGAACTAAGGGTATGCAAACCCAACAGGGGTTGGTTATTTTTTTTTCTCTGTTGCCATGTTTTGTTTTATGATTGTGCCATTCTGTTATGACCTACAATTCAATGTGAATCCCATGATATAAATAAAAGACATGCATTTTTCCTGCTCGCTCATGTTTTCTTTACACATGGTATAATACCAATTCTCCAAGGGTATGCAAACTTTTGAGCACAACTGTAAGTTATTTTAAGCTAAACCATGACCTTTTTCTAAATCTAACCAAGTAGTTTTGGTGCCTAAACCTAACCAAATTGCGACGTTTCACAACGTTAACTATTAGTTTTATTTTAAAAATTATCCGAACGTTGCATTATTATCATTGCTAACTTGACTGGACATTGAATACTTTTTGTCGCTAACTTGACCGCGGAGCCCTAAACGTCGGAAAACAGCGCTAAAGGGATACCCAGGGTGTTAAAAAGTGACGCCATAGGGTCTTGACCAAACGTCCATATGTCACGAGTTGGGAGTGAGAATGTGTTGACTAAACCAAAGTTGCACAAGTTCAGCTGGACCACAGCTAAACATCTGTTAAACCAGATGTGTTAAGATATATCCTCAATAATTCTGGGGGTGATTCAGAGATACTTAGCTAAGGCAGCTAAGGAAAAACTTAAGAGAGGTACAGTGGTACAATATGCAGTTTGTTTGCATGTGTATCAGTGTAAAATGTGTAAATGTACATTATGTAGGACAAAATGTCCATAAAATAACAACTCTGTCGTCTCATCTATTTCTTCTTTGTCTTACAGGAGAGTGTATCACAGGTCAGGCCACTGGTCATCTGCCAGCCAAATGTCGAGAAACAAAAGAGTCCAGGCGAACTGCCCCGAGGCTCCAGACGTCTGATGTCACTGTGGCCATCTTTCCTCTCTCTCCCTCTCATCCTCCTTCTCATGCTGCCCCTCTCCCTCTCCCTTGTCATTGTGATTGTGTCTTTCTTTCTACCGTGGGCCAGCGCTTGACCCAGCATTTATGTTTCAAGAGAGTAGTTTCATTCCAAAAAATTATAAAAAGCTCCACCAACTCCTACAATGTAGTAGATAGCACAGACTGGAAACAAAGACATGGTGCTTAACACAGGATAGTTGATTAACTTGAGATGTTTTAATAGACCCACCATGTTTTTTCCCTCCCAGGGTTTACTGAAACACATTTTGGAAGGATTTCAAACATTTTTGGGGACAGTTTGCCTTTTAGATGCATTAAAGCCAGAAGGGCACAGGTTCAAACATCTAGTCTTTCCTTCTGCACCACTATACATCCAGAATCTGTTCAAGATGAAAACAGCATACAGTCAGTGCTTGCTTTTGCCTCATAGAATCTCACCTTCCGTCTCACTTTCTCACCCCCTCGTTGGTAAAAATAGACCCCTCATCTCGCTCCTTATTCTGAGGAGCCACTGGAGTGATACGTGGGGGAAAGGTTTCAGGGCTGCGCAGGTGCACTCAAAGAGGAAAATAACAGGCTCAATAGGAAAATGGGAAAAAGACGACACTGCTGAACTATGCAATTCTTCTGTTCCTACCGCAGCTTCGTAACTGCTGTTAAATAACTCCTTCTCTGTCTCCAATTTCCTTGGCACTGTTGTCACCTTCTTGGCCCTTTCCCATTTCTCTCTGAGGAATACACTCTATGAATGCAGGGACTTATGATTCTAAAATAGAGCATGACCTATTTCAAAAAGCAATAGCAGGAGAGATCTGATATAGCTCCCATTGCATATGATTTGCAGAACATCTGGTGGTTTAATGAATGGATTACATGGATTATTTTACTTGTTGCTGACAGATTAAAAAACAGGTGGATGCGTCTGCTTCTTCTTCTTCCTGACTGCACTTGTGTATGTTTTTAGTAGCCAACCTCATAATGAATTGAGCTTTAGTGAAACTTAATTATGTTTAAGCAATTAAACACTTAAAACAGTCTTACAGTTGAAACATTACTATCATGTTTAATAATATTTAAGTTATATCTATATTTATGAATTACTATTTAATTTAAGGAGAAAAGTGAGCGTGGCAATCAGTCATGCTACTACTCCAAACTGAAATAATTGGAAAAAGCCATTTTGTCATGGTTTTTCTGTACTGTATGTTTGACGTTACGTTGTGTTTTGTATATTTTTAAAGTTAAGATTCTTTTTTTTCCCACACCACAATGGAGTTGCTTGCTTCCTTGTAGAGAAATGTTTTTTGAGTTAAGATCAGGTTGTACTGTACTATGAAGTAATTTGATTCATGTTTAATAACCTTTTCTCTTCCAGCCTGATGTATTGCTATTGTTAAATCTTAAATTTTATTTCCATTTGTATGTTCACCTCCGTCTTTCATGGGGCCATAGAAGTTCAATAAAACTAGATTGTATTTTGACACAAAAAGGGATCCCTTGTGTTTATAGCAGCAGCAGTGTGAAAACAGCATGTTGTTGATGTTGGTTTTGTTAGAGGTTATGTACAGCAATATTTCTTAGCCAGGCACAGTGACTTTCTGGACCCCGCACCCCATCACTTGTTTTTACACTTCAGTTTTTGTACAGGTTAAAATGACTGAGCTTTAGATGTGCTTGTAGACTGATTTTGTTGCCAGGCTAGCTGCTACCCCCTTTTTCCAGACTTCATGCTAAGCTAAGCTAACCGACTGTTAACTGTAGTTTTTTTTTTTTTATTAACCATACAGACATGAGAGCCTTGCATTTCGCAAAACCTTTCCATAAAAGTTTTTCTAGAGTGGCTTTCATTATAGAACAGCAAAATAAAAAAATACAGATAAATAAAGACAATGCTTCTTCTTCTCCCGCTGCCATTAAAATGAAGAAGTTAAAGAGAAAGGCTGCTCAGCCTGACGTCCCAACCAACAGTGTTTTTCTGCTCTTGAGGAAAGGGCCTGAGGGGGAGGGTCCCATAACGAGGTTAGCGCTCTTCACTCCTCCTCTCACCGCGTGTGTCGTCATGGTAACAATCAGCACTGCAGTAGGAAACAGACTTTTCATAAGTAGATTGTGAGCTGCTGCCCAGAGCGAAACGCTCACTGTGGGTGATAATTTGAATACACCAACATCTGCTGTGTTACAAACTCAGGATGTGAACAAACAACAATGCTTTGTAAATGATAATCTGCTCTACTCCACAACACCTCATGTGGCACTTAGCAGTAGTATCATTTACTTTTTACAAATACAGTGGCTGTATAAATTTATGCTTGCACAGGACATTGTCAAAGTGTCAGGTTGTCCCTAAAAAAAGCAAAAGAGCCTTATTTGTGCAGATTTGTGGATTTAAAGCAATTTGCAGGCATATGAATGCTTACGTTCAGTCTGGAGAGAAATGGTCTACCACACAATGTTTCAGAATGTAAAATATTTAGCTCAAGTTTTCAATCCATTTAAATGCATTCAACTTCTCTTTTTGCGTGGGGTTGAATAATGAACCTGACTCACTTGTCTGCTTGTTTAAACCTCCCTGTGTATATGTACAGTAAGTACGTGTTTGTGTGCGTGTTATGTCTCACACGTGAATGGCTGTGAAAAGAGCAGAGTCATTGTGTCCTCAGGTAGGAGTGTGTTTTAAAGCGAGGTGTTGCCCACCAGTTTCACTTCCAACTCACCCACGCTCAGTGCTTTAACTTCAAAGCATTTCAATAGAAATTCACCCTGTGTTGATAAAATTAAAAGGCTGTTTTTGAGAGCATTTAGGAGGCAAGAATTTCTCAAGGTTAAAGAGACAGATCTTCAGCCAGTGGACTTGATCAATACGCACCTAAAGTGTATAACCTGGTAACAGACTTCAGAATTCTTATCTTAGATTTATTCAGTGATGACGGCTATTTCTGTCAGTTGAATAAACAGATCATAGCGTTAACCATGAAAAAAAGCAGTGAAATTGCCTCTTTTTGCATTTTCACAAAAACAATAAAAGGTTTTACAAAGCTTTATTATAGTTTTGCCTTAAATGCTTAACAGCTTTCACAACAGTAAGAGGTCCAAAATCGGTCGCTCAACAATGGATGTTAAGTTTCCCTTAACTTTTCCCTTAAGGGATAGTAGCCTAAGTGATTTTGCAGAAGGGTTATTGATATTTGAACTCAACTGCAAAACAAATACAGCCCTCCGTTTAGTGCTCCCTCAGAAGCTCCGCCCCCCCCCCCCGCCAAATTTCAAATCTCTGAGGTTTCTCAAGCGTTGAAACGCTATTGCCCGTGCCTGATCATATAACTTTCTTCTCTGTTCATATTCTTCAGGCCTTTTCCGTTTTGGCTGTTTTTCAGCCATCTCTCCTTCTTCACAGTGCTTGGAGTCCAGCATGTTCAAATGTGCCTGTGTATACAACTATCTGTCTCACTGCCCCCTCCCCCCACCACTCCTGTGCACGAGCACTCCCTCAACCTGTTGCCCACACCACTTTCTTTATTCCCCATTTACAAAGCCAGGGCTGTATTGGAAAAAAGGGACTTTTTTTTTCAGAGCTCAGACAAAACGGACGGCTAGCAAAATGAGGAAAGATTCACTGACTTTAACAAGGAGTGTATTGGATTACAATCACATACTATCCCTTTAGCTGCCGAATCAGAAGTAGCAATTCTGAAGTTGACTTCAGCATCGTCCAGGTGCAGCTGTTGTAGCTATAACTAAACGACAAAACCAACATTAGTTTGCTAATATGACCTGTCGAAGAGTAAAAGAGGTACAAAATCTGATCAACACAAGAAAAGATGTTTATTAATGATGTAAGCTAGGAAGATTTCAATTTACATTTCACAAAGATATCGGAATATACATCAAATAACAAAATGTTACGCTAATTAAACTACTAGTTTGAAACTAGGCTGTTGTTAAGAACTTGAATATACTGCATACTGCATATATACATTTTAACGATGTGGTAGTACCTGAACCGGATCTACCATATGGGCAATCTGGGCACGTGCCCAGGGGCCCTTGGCCAGAGAGAGGCCCTCTGTGATGGAGATTGTCTTATTATAATTGTCTGTTTTATATGTCAGTTTGATGAGTATGGTCTAGACCTGCTCTTTTATGAAAAGTGCTGTGAGATAACTGTTGTTGTGATTTGGTGCTATATAAATAAAATTGAATTGAATTGAATGACTGGCCAGGTATTGATTGGAGAAGCCACAATACATGGTGATTGGCTACTGATAAAGGTGGGTGGGCATAAAGCAGATGGATTACACCGTAGTGATTCACGATCCATTTTTGTAAGAACAAATTGAGATTAAAGCAGTGGAATTAATTTGTAACTGATCCATGGTCAGACAGCTTGCATCTGCGAGTGTAACGTTAGTGTTTGGGGAAATGGATGTAGTATCAACCGAAAGACAACGTGCCAGGAGAAAGAAAAAAATGGCTAACGAAGAGAATGAAGTGGCAGCAATAAAAATAAAAGTCCTGCTAATAAGTAGCTTTTTCAAAAAAGGAAGAAATAAAGAGGAGGATGTTGAGCAAGCCAATGTTAGCTTGGTTTGTCTACACTACCAGTTTTGCTCAGCCTCAGCATGTTAAGTTAACTGAAAGAATCGGAAAAAGACAGAGGTGACGCCGGTCAGCAAACAGAACAAGCTAACACCACCTAAAGCTCATCGGCAGTGGCAGGTACCATCAGCTGCACTGTGAGGATTGATTACAGAGAGCGTCCTGGAAGAAATTCTTCTCAAGTGATCCTTGTACTACTGTAGTTCAAGGAGAGAACATATTTATGGTCCCTTGTCAGCTACTTGTGACCGGTGAAACTATTTTTGAAGTCAAGTTTACAGTGTGACCCAGCTGTTTGCTTTTGCTGTCAGTACACAAAGGGACAGGTGTAAATCCCTTTGTTTTGTTGCCTTTACTGCCTTCTTCTTTCTCTCATGCCTCTCAATCCTTGACCCAGATTCCACTGTGTTTGGACCTGGAGGACCCTCTAGGCATTTAATACTGATCTCAGTCATATGGTCCAAGACTAAAGACGACTGCCAAGACTCCTGCAAATGTATTCGTACACAGAGTCGGACAGGCAGAGATCCAGATTCCTCCAGGTCTAGATCATTCCCTTGTTGATTACTTGCAGTATAAATTTAAGAACTGTAGAACAGATCACTACAGGAATAGACTGCAAAGTGAAATCATATAAAGTTGGATAAAATGCATGGCTGTTAATATACTTTGTATGATATATTATGAAACAGCAAACTAAAAATAAGGTAGCAAATTGAGAGATCAACAGAAAGGGGAAAAAACAATACCAACAATAACAAATATGACCTTATATTTAGTGCGTCAGCCCCTCACAGACCTTTGTTAGGTCTCCGACTGACACCCAAAACAGTCTAGAATTTCAATTCCCTCGTGATATAGTATGCTGGATATAGAAACTTGTTTGGTTATCCGAAGAATCATGGGCTTGCACGCCACTCTCGGACATTCGCATACAGGAGGGGAGAGAGGCAACAAATAGTCTGGTGTCTGCAGAGGGTAAAAGAGGCAAACCTACTTGCAGGACTAACATCAACATCCTTTTTTTTTGTGCATTCTTCCTCAAAAATCGTGCGAAAAAGTAAGTGATTTAAAATCTTTTGGTTTCTAGAGGTGTTTTCTGAGGGATTAAAGGGATTAGTACAGATTAAATTGATACTGGACAGTATGGCAGTAGCTAATCCATGCCACCAGAAGGAGTGGAATGAATGGAAGGAAGAGATGGAGGAGAACAGGAAGAGGAGATGGAGGGAGAAGGTGAGACGTTGGGCTAAGGTGGAGGTGAGCTATGAGGAGGAAGATGGGGAGGAAGATGAGGCAGAAGACACAGACAGTGAGGAAGAGGAAGTGAGCAAAGACGAGGAAGAAAATGAAGCAGGTGAGAAGGGAGAAGGAGAGGAGGAGGAAGAGGAAGAGATGGGTATGAGGGAAGCAGAGGATATGGAGGAAGAAGGAGAAAATAATGTAGGGAGAGGGATTAAGGAGACAAAAAAGGGAGACAGAGAGGTGGTTGAAGCACTTGAAAAGGTAGACATGGAGGAAGAAGGAGAAAATGCGGTGGAGAGTGAGGTTAAGGAGAATGAGGAGGTGGATAAGGATGAGGAGAAAGAGGTGAAGAACGTAGAGCAACTGGTGGAAGGGGAGGAAGGAGGAGAAAATGAGGTGGGGGCGGTTAATGAGGATGAGGTAGTGGAGGTGGAAGTGGAGAAGGAGGCAACAGAAGCGGAAGAAATGGAGGAAGAGGAGATTAGGGTAGAGAATGAGGTTGAGAAAGAAGTTAAAGAGAGTGGGGTGGTAGAGGAAAAGGAGGTGACGGAAGCAGAAGAAATCCAAGAAGAGCAGAATGAAGGAGAAGATGGGTTTGAGAGGGATGTTAAGGTGAATGAGGAGGTAGGTGAGAAAGAAGACAGGCAGGTGAGGGAAGAAGAGCAGGAAGAAGGTGAAGATGATGGGGAAGAACAGCACCAGGACCAGGAACAAATTGGACAATATCACCTAGCAGAGCAATTCAGAGAACAGGTGAGAAGAACTGAGGATGAGAACATTCAGCAAAACAAAGAAAGTAGAAGGGAAGAAAACAAAACATTCAATGAGGAAGAGAAATTGTCAGATTCAGTGGAATCCGATAATGAAGATTCTGACTTGGTGGGATCTGAAGATGAATGTTACAACTTTGAAAAGATGAAGGATGGCAGCAACCAACAACAAAAGGATCCTGAGGAACTGGAGGATCCTTATGAAAAGTCACAGAGGAATGAAAGCAGCATCCTAGGAGCGCGGAGTTCTACGGAAAGAAAAGAAGAGGAAAGTGAGAAGTTGACAGATCAGGAAGAGGCTGTCGCAGAATCTTGGACAACTCAAGATGAAGAGTTTCAAGATGACGAGAAAAAGCTACATGAGGAAAAGGAAGAGTCTGCTGAGGACGATGAAGCAGAGCATTCAACAGACGAAGACGCAGATAGTGATGATGAAGATGTGGTAAAGATTTACTGCAAAGAAGATTATCACACAGATGTATTCGGCACCTTGACAGAGTTCAGGGACTCCTTCCTTCTGACCGACCTTACTTTGAGGACAGAGGATGGAAGGAGTTTCCACGTACACTCCCTTGTTCTGGCTGCTGTCAGCTCCCTCATCCGGCAAAGTCTCAGTAGAAGCGATGTAGAAAACTATAGAGTCAAAGAAAGAAAAGACAATGCTACAAATGTTGGAGTCCACAACTGGTCAGTGACTCTGGGTCCAGAGGTAGATCATGTTGGATTAGAGGCAGTTGTGGAGTTTGCCTATACTGGACTCATATCGCGTTTGAACAAGGACACTGTGCATCAGATAAAGGCGGCTGCTCAAACACTGGGTGCTCCCAGGGTGCTGGGTCTCTGCATTGAGGAAGAGGAAAAGTCCACAAAAACTGAAGGGCAGAATACAGAGGAAAGGATCTCGGCTGCAGACCAAATGATGATCAGTCTTCAGTCAATCAAACAGTTGTGGATGGAAAGAGTGGGCTGTGATGTCATTCTGGAAGCTATCAGAGGATCGCTTCATGGTGAGTAGACCACCAATGAGTCGAGTATTTATGCACAAGTATAAGCCTCTTTAGAGGACATAATCATTTGGTCCCTGGTTGCCCAACTGAAATTGTCCTGAAAGATGTGATAAATTTTTTTGCGATCAAGAAGGTTTCTAAATTCAAACACACAATCTCATCAACTGCAGCACGTGAGCTCTCCATCCAGAGATAGCTTACTTTAGAGACACATTCATTCACTGCTTTCTGAAGTCACCTTACATGATTTCTTGATATTTTTTTTTTTTATCTTTGCCAAGATTATGTTTTCAGAATATATTAGTTTCATTAAATTAAGAGGCACAAATGTCATCCACTCTTCACCAACTTTGGTGAAAAGGTTTTTTGGTAATAATGTGGGTTTTTTTTGGACAGGGTTCAACATAAATTCATTTTTTGTATTCAAATTCATGTGCACTTTAACTGAGGTTAAAGAGTTAAAATAATCACCTAAATAACAATGTCCATAGGAAACATGTTTTATGGCATTAGTAAATGCAAAACACAATAAAATCCTGTAGTGTCCCATACATTTTAGTTTGAATTGAAGTACACTGTCCTTATTACTATTCTCCCTTCAGTCCACAGAGTCATTCTGGCTGCGTTGAGTGACTATTTTCGTGGCATGTTCACCTTGGGGATGAAGGAGTCCCACCAGCGCTGTGTGAGCCTTCCCTCCCTTTTGGCTTCAGAGCTGGAGGTTCTGATTGACTGCTCCTACAGCGGGGCTCTACCGCTCAGCTGGAGGTGCGTCTTTGAGATCACCAGCACTGCTCTCCAGCTCCAGTACCAACCAGCCCTCTCCTTGTGCCTTAACTTCCTGCAACAAGAAATAAATCCTCACTCCTGCCTGGATGTGGCATCTTTTGCTAAGGCTTATGAGATGGTGCAACTTCTTGAGGTTGCAGAGGATTTCGTCTTGCGACAATTCGAAAAGGTGGCATGCACCGCAAAGTTTCAGGACCTGCCAGCCAAACAGCTCCTAAAGTACCTGAACAGTCACTCGCTCTGTGTTCCATCTGAGCTTGTTGTATTCAAAGCAGTGGTGGCATGGATCCAAGCAAAGCCCAAGTACAGACTGAGGCTTGCTAAAGAACTTATGAAAACCATCCACTTTCCCCTGATGACATTCAAGGAATTCAAAGAAGTCCGTTCTCTGAACATGTGGTCTGATCACAGCCTGGCAGAGCTCTATGAAGCAGTGTTTGAGGATTTCTGCTCAAATGAAACTGCACCGCAGAGACAGTGCCGCATCTATATGCCGAAAGAGAGTCTGGTCTTGATTGGAGGTGATCAGATATCTGTAGACATGTATCACCGCAGAATTAGTAGAGAAATCTGGTTTGGGAATTCCCTAAAGAATCATACAGGTATAATAAAGGACATGGAGTGGAGAAGGTTGGGAGAGATGCCAGAGCCAGCGAGGTTCAAACATGAGGTGACTGTGCTCGATGGACAACTATACGTGTTTGGAGGGAAGAAGTATTATGGCATCAGTGACACCCTGAATTCTGTTTACAGGTGAGACAGAGTAATCTAAAAACAATCATAATCATACAGTTTTAAAGACATGTTTAAATGCCTCTATTCTTATATTTGTCTCATTCTACCACATCTGAAGGTATGACCCCCTTCAAAACAGCTGGGAGAGCCTGGCTGAAATGCAGGAGAAGAGATGCTCTTTCTCTGCGGTTGTGCTAGATGGAAAGATATATGCCATCGGTGGACATTGTGACCCTGACTGTAGAGAGAGTGTGGAACGATACTGCCCCACTGCAAACTCATGGAGGTACGTTGAAAGGGATATTTTTCAAAGCGATGTATGCTTTCTGCATCAAAGGTATATCCGTGCTAAAATCCCCCCAACAACCATAGCTACCAACTTGGTAGCTCGTACTATATTGAGTAGATGTGGCTAGCTAACATCTGTATATTGTGTAGTTCTGGATGGCTGAACAGATATTATGATTTGCTTGCTATAGAATAGTAACTGGAGTTGTTGAGAGGCTGAAGATTTTGTGTAAGTGTAAGATTATCAGGGATCAGAGGAGGACAGATTGAAGAAGTGCGTTTTGGCAGGGGGATACTGAACAAACTCTACGTTTTAGCTAGAAACTAATGAAGGTTGGCTGGTGTTTCGAAGTTAGAGAAGGTGATAAAAATAAAAAGAGTGTACAACAAGAGGATAAGAAAGAGGTGGCTTCAGGCCAGCCTTAACAGTGTGGACAATTAGAATCAGTGGAGGCTCTACCGCTCAGAATCAGTGGAGCTTCGGCAATCATATTAATTGTTGAGGAATGGTCATGTGATGAAGACGTTCCAGCCATGAGAGAAACACCTTAGTTGACAAAACAGATTGGACTGATTGGATACTTAGTATTTTTCTTCAAAATTAATGGAAAGCATTTTGGATAACGTTTTAACTGTTAGTTCAGGCTGAATTCACCAGAATATCAGCTGAAGAGTAACATCCAGTCATATTCATATAGGTTTACAACACGATCATTATAACCGGACACTTCTCATTTGCTATAGATAGTCAATTGTGTGTTTATGTGTACTGTGAAATTTACACTTTCAGAATATTTAAAAAAATCTTCTCTTTCAGGTTCACCTGTTCCTTGGATCTGCCTCTGAGTGGCCATGTAGCAAAAGTTTTACAAGGGCAGATCTTTGTCTCGGGAGGGCTGAACAACGACCAATGTCTTTCATCTATGTTTCTGTATCACCCAGAAACAGGAAGCACTTATTTGGCAAACATGGCAAAACCTCGAGCTCATCACTGCATGGACGTCCTCGGTGGATGTCTTTATGTGGCAGGTGGAATCACCACAGATGATAACATGACTTTTGTTGACCAGCTAGCTTGTGAGGTGTACAATCCAATGGCTAACTCCTGGACTGCCTTCACATCTCTGCCAGCGCCACATGTAGGAGCAGGAAGTGCAGTTTTGGAGGGAAAGTTTTATGTGCTGGGTGGGTACAGTCAGGAGGATGACAGTGACACGACGAGGGTCCATCGTTATGATCCCACCACACAGAGATGGGAGAACATGGGCAGGATGCCTGGGCCGAACAATGACATACGTGCGTCTGTGCTGTGTTTGCCATCACATTTGCGGTTGTAAGATGTGGTGACATGCCATTGCTATTGTTGTTTTACATAAAGTTTAATGATGCTGAATTTCAGCTGATGCTTATTGCATATTAATAACAGTGATGTTTTTGTAATTTAGCAAACATTTATGCATGCCAAATGTGGGATGTAATAATGTACATTTTTGGTGCTCTTATATATTCAGATTAACTGTGTGGTATTCAAAAGGTGCCTGTAATAAAAGTGTCCATGTTTTAGTTAGGGATGGGATGATAATTATTTCTACAACAAAACAGAGATTACAAATATTTTTACTTTTTTTTTACTCATTACCACAATAACCAACTATGAACACAAAAGCGAGGCTTCTGAACACATGTCATTTCAAAAGGTGCAGAAAGCCTTGTTCACTTACCAGAGACAGGAAAAGAAACAATAAAAGTTTATTGTCTTGGTGTTACCGTTCTGAAGAAGGTTCACATTTGTATTTTAATTAAAATGAACATGAAAATGAAAAACATACATTGGGTTTTTGTGATTTTTCAATGAAAGTTTGAATTAATTTTCTTATTAAGAAAAGTAAAGAGGTAATATTCATCCAGGATCTATATATATATTTATATATATGTACTAATTTCTCAGATGACACTATTGTTTCATGTGAGTCTCTTTCTGTGTAAAAGCACATTGTTTCTAATCATTTATATAGGGAAGACAAGAAAACCACTGAAGATTGTGTGCCCATTCAGGTTCTCAAACACTAGCAGACGATTGCAGAACAACAGCGTTACTACTATCTGAGCTGAAGGGTTATCATAGGTTGAATTTTAACGCAAACCTTTTTTTAAGAAAATGGCTCTCCCATGAAGGTAAAGTGAAGCTGAAGTAGTTGACACCGTTCAGTGCTGCTGTGAAGGTTCCTGCAACAGAGCAAAGACAAGCAGCTGCAAGATGAGTTAATTGAATTACAAGTAGATTTGAGTTTTATTTCTCAGCAGAAGAGCTACTTTGGAGGCAACTCTTAGTAGCCACTGAACTATGACTTTTCAGAACCTGGGTTCATTTATTTATCCGTTCATGATCTATTATAAAATTAACAGAATATAGGCTATGAAATACACTAGAGACCTGAGTCAAACAGGACAGCAATTTTATCTTAAAAGTATTTTTCAAATGAATTATGTGATATTGACTGAGACAGGTTTCTGTGGCAAATGCTTAGAAATATGTTTAAAATAAATGGTAACTATCTACAAGCAAATAAGAAAAAAATATAAGGGAGTAATCATGAATCTTGTACCTTAATTTTCTTTGTTCAGTCTGTCCACGTCAGCTTTTTGTCTCGTCACATTGAGCGACTGAGCTTCAACACCATTCTGCCATCTACATTTTCCTCAGATATCAGTGAGTAAGCAGTTTTGAGGCCCTCACGGACCCCAGTTCGAGTCGTATCCCATCAGGCCAACTGGGAGATTTTGTGAGCATGTTTGCCAGTTAAATACCAACAATGAATGCCAAAAAAAGAGAGAAATTAAATTTCTATACATTTTATCACACAATGTCAACATGAGCATTTACTACCAACAGTATAACATTTTTTATTTTTAGTATTACTATCAAGGGGCATTTCATATATTACATTATGCTGTGGGGTCACAGGTTACATAAATAAAAAGCCCCATTCACAATAGGACATCCTCTGTGAAGTGAAGTATGTGGACATTACATACTAAACATTACACCCATACTGTATGTGATTGGAAAACATCTCATTGCAAAGCCATGGGCATGAATCTGCTGCTTTACTCTTCTGGGGAAGCTTTCCTGAAGATTTTTTTAACCCGGCTACAGAGATTTGCTCCTATTCAGCCACAAGAGCATCAGTGGGGTCAGCCACTATTGTAGGGTGATGAGGCCTGTCTCACAGTTCATCCCAAACATGTTGAATAGGGTTGAGGTCAGGTCTTGGTGCAGGCCTGTCAAGTTCTTCCACATTAAACTTTGACAAGCAGTTTCTTTCTATGGCCGTCACCTTGTGCACAGGGATATATACCTGAATCACCTGATGCTGGTCTCCAAACCACGTTTTGTCAACAAAACACAGGTGAAATGTGAAACGGGAAATGACGCGAACCTACACATAAAACAGCTTTTATTTGTTATTATAAAAGATACCAATGATAAAGACAAAAAATCTGTGTGAAAGAATGGATTGGCACACCCAGGTAACAGAGATCGTCTGAGCTACAGAGAGAGCTGGAGGGGAGGAAAAAGTGTTTTGCAGTGAAAAAGTAGCTGCCTGCTCTGCCAGCTCTCTTTGGTTGGATGTGGATGTCGAGTCGGCTGACTCTTCAAGATATTTGGCATGCTTAGATAGGGTATCTGGCAGTCGTAGTCGATGTGTCAGAAATGTGTCGGGGAGCCGTTTAGATTCGTCGTTAAGTAGTTCACACATAACGACTGGCAACCGCAGATCAACTGCTGATTAACCCACACAGCCTGACGGTCGCCGAGCGGCAAATTGGACTAAAAATAGTGTAGTGTGAACTAGGTTTAAGTGTGAATATATTTTTACAGCGGGGGTGTTTTAAGAGCCAGAGTTTAAATATAACAGCATGAAAACAACAAATTGTCTGATGTACACAAAGATACAAAATTATACAAAAAAAGCCACCAGACCATGGCTATTTCCATGGCAGCGTTATGCAGACATGACATGGAAGGGACTAGGTATTTCTGGGGTTCCTGCAAACCACAGAGTGCACTAATTTCATCACAGGTCAAAGGAAGGCAACCTTTGCTCTTGTTGTGCCATTTTGTTGTGTTCATGTAAATGTGATGGTGTTACCCAGGTGCTACACAGAGACTGCCCCAGTGCTCTGTAGGCCTACATGGCCTGCCTGGATACAGATGCAGAGTGGTTACACAGACTGCACTGACCTGGGTTGTTCAAAGGTTCCTGCCAGTATGCATCTATCAGCAGCTGCAGACACTGAAAATCTGACTACACCAATATGAGAAGTCTTAGTAAGGTGCTGAGCCACCATGAGCCTCCAGAAAAGCTTCATTATTCCTTGGCATAAATTCTGTTTCTGGAAGGGATGAAAACCGTTCTTCCAAAAGGTATTACCTCATTTGGTGTTTTGATGATGGTGGTGGAGAGCACTGTTTAACATGTCACTCCAAAAACTCCTGTAAATACCAAGTTGAGTTGAGATCTGGTGTTTGTGCAGGCCTATGAGCCATAGCTTAATTATATAATTTAGTACACCCTTATTTGTGTCTGCATCTGTCTATGTGCATGCTGTGCATATACACTGTACAGTATATTTGTGTGTATATATACATATATATGTGTACATAAAATATATATGAATGTTGAAGGACAATCAGAGATTAAGTTAATATTAGCAGATTTTAGCAAATCTTTCATTACATACAGCATTTATTGCAAAAATAATATATAGGACAAATGTAATATAGGTAATAAATAAGTATACTATCATATCACTTTAGCAATGTAGTTACTGAGCCATTTTTACATGGCTCATTACACAACAATTGTTCCTGCTGGGAGCAGGGCCTAAGTGTTAAGGCTGGTAAAGAACCGAGAAACTGGAGACATCAACAAAGCATATAGTTTTGACAAACGAGGCAGGAGGGAGTGATGACTGAGGCAGGTCAAGGAACTGTAGGCAGAGGAGAACAGGAATAACCAACCAGAGAAATATAGTGGAACAAAATCTAGGTACGTGACTGACTGAGCATCCAGAAAGTGTTGAGTACAGGTATTTGAAGCAGAGCAGGATTACGATGGCTGGCAGCTGGTGACCTGACTCCGGTGCACCTCACTCCACTCCTTAAACACACACACACACACACACACACACACACAAAGAGGGAGGGGAGAGAGGCTGACAGCTAGGCAGAAGTGGAGGGCCTGACACTAAGGCACTGAGGTATGCAGTACCTTCGACCTTGGGGAATATTATTTGTATGTCAGTATTTCAACTTTACAGTAGATGTAACTTACTGTAAAGTCACTTATACAAGTAAATTGTTTAATATTTACGTGATTATTTCACTGTAAATGATGTGACTGTTCACAGAGGCTGACGGTTAATTTTAATTTATGTTAAGATGTGCCAGCTGTGTCTGAAATTAGAACTTTAATAAAATTACATAAATAATTAAAATAGGACAAAAACATTGCTGGCATGGCAATAATCCTAAGTACCTTCAGGGGGTAAGATTGTCTTTGAATTATTACTAGAGCTCAAATATTGATTCTTACGTAAAGCAAATTCAGATTTAAGATTTTGTGACAGCTTTTCTTTCAAAATGTATTAATGGGAATTATTTGTAATGGCCACATTTTGTATAATGTACATTTTATCTGCTTAATACATTGATATGAAGTTAAAGTACAACTATTCTAAAGACTTACTCTTGTCAACAATTGACAGTTTCCTGACGATAAAGAAGTGAAACATCAATATTGTAATATTCAAATACTAAAGTCAATATAGCGATCAGAGTGTAAACAAGATCAACTGAAAATTGTGAGCAGTCTCCATCAGCACAGAAGAGAGAGACGTCAGAGCAGAGTGAAGCTGAGGAGAGCACGAAGAAGAAGATGTAAGTTAAGACTGCTGTATTATTTGAGATTAATGTTTGTGTGTGTACAGATGTGGACAGTTTATCCAATATAAGATAAGATAAGATAAAAAAAACTCAAACTCTTATTAATATATTCAGTTCTTCTATTCATGCCAGTGCATGTGAAATCTAATTTATACAATGGAATTAGTTTTTAATCTTTTTGGACAAAAATAACTTTTACAGTAAATACTACCTCTAGAAAGCCTTTTGATGTGTCCGAGGGACATTTTAAATTCTAACTATATAGAACTTCTTGAACAGTTTTTCATAACCCAAGAAATTTTTCCTATCAAAATGCTGCCTGATTCTTTTGATAATCCCACATAAAATGGGATCATGAGACAACTTATAACTATATTATTAGTATATGGCGTTTGTGGAAATGATCACACACTTTGCACATAAAAGTATATCATCAAGTGTCTTTTGTTACCTTTGGCATGATCAGTGCTCTTTTAACTGAGGGCCTCATCATGCTTATGCAATAAACTAAATAATGGAGCTCATCAGATAAATAAGCTGAATAATAAAGGTCTGAACAACAGAAAAAAGATTAAAATCCATTTAAGACAAACAACAATATGAGGAAAAGGCAAGATTGATCATTATACACACAGAAGACAAAAGCACAAAAAGGTTTAGGCCACAAAATAAATGAATAAAGTAAAACAGGAAAACAACTTGCTGTTAACACCAATGTGTGCAAAGCTCCCTCCTCTTTTTTATATGAATGAATATGACATATAACCATGAAATTGTAAAATAATTCCCCAAAAATGGTAAAAAAAAAAAAAACCAAAACAAACACTTATATCATAAAGTTGTTATTTCCTCCTGCTTCATTTTACAATAACTTTAGAAGATAAGTTAGACGTGAAAAAAATCTATGCTTTGACATTTTACATGGCTTAAAAAACAGGAAAGAAGACATACCAAATTATGCCTAAATGTATTCATCAGGCTCCTCACAATATTTTAACCTGTATTTTACTGAAATAACACATTTAACAACTGTCAAATCTGGTTGGACTATGACTTGCATACTCCCCACTAATATTATATTTCTCTTTCTTAGTTGATCTCTGCCTAATGTTTGAGCCCTGAGGGAATTTGAAAGTGTTCTTTACTGGACATTTAAGCATTTGAGCATATTTCTGTAAACCTAAATTTCTGTTTGGTTCACTGCACAAAAAACATTGCTAGCATGACAGTAATCCTAACTCAGGAGAAGGTAACAATTTTTACCGTCAATCATCGCTCAGAATCTGCTAAACATGAATTAAATTAATTTCCCCCATGACTGGCTGAAGAGTTTAAAATGATGCTTGTTTACAGTTACCACTCCAGTGTTTGTTTTCCATCGCATGATGTAAATTAAATATCATAAACTGATGTGCACTTCTTATGTTCATGACTCCTTCTGGCAATGACATACATGTAAAACATTTGTATTTTAATATTCAAATGTTGACTTTAAGGTGGCTACAATTGATCGCTGTGTTAGCAGAGCATATCATATTTATATGTATACATATATCTGCATCAGCACATCAAGGAGACATCAGAGTGGAGAGAAAAAAATCACCAGAAGTTTAGTTTAAACTCTGTTGTGTCACTTCAGATTTCATGTTGTCTGTGTAAAGGTGGACAGTTCAGTATATCCAATATAGAAAATGTTCCAATAAGTGCAAGTCGTCCTAAAGTAGTTCTATTTAACATTTTGTGTATAGAGTCTAATATTATGAATTGAGCTTTTTCATTTACCACACTTGATTTTATAATTGCATATATAATTGCAACTTGGCATTTTATTATTTTGCCTTCACAATGTTGAGTTTTCATGACTCCATGTTTGTTTTGAATTAACTGTTGTAGTTTCATGACACGTCTTGTTTTGTGTGTCACCTGTACATTCATGATCATCATGTTCTACACAGAAACATTTATTTCAAGTTCTTGTATCCCACTATTTTTAATCTGTATTTTACAGTTACACATATAATTAACTTTAATGGGCGAAAAAAAGGATGTTTGAATGTGCATTGTTTGACTATGTTTTACATATTTTCTACCATCCTATATTCCTCTTCCTTATTGGACTAATGTTGACATACAGTATGTGTTTAAGTGCATTTCATCCAACAGAGACAAGCTGTTAAGTCATTGTGTTTGGTTCACACTAAAATATCAGTTTCCTCTAACAGAGCAAAGATGCAGTGGAGTCTGTTTCTGCACATTCTGATGGGTAAGTGGGTAAGTATTTACCAGCTCTACAGCAGCACTACTGCTGTTACTATGAATTAATCTAGAGTCATAAAACAGTTTGGAAAATCTCTCTTCTTATCAATGCAATGTCAAGAAAGGGGACTTAAAGCCACATTTAAATTAAGTGGATGGTGTAAGATGTGTGTGTGACCTGTGTACTCATGATTTTGATTTAATAAACAGATGCCTGTAATGCTGTCAGCTCCAACACTGCAGTATTTTCTCTGGTTTTAGGTCAGTGGTCCTTCTTCACTTGACAGCTCTATGAGTATCACTTCATTGGAGAGAATAAGACCTGGGATGAAGCACAGAAGTATTGCAGAGAGAACTACACTGACCTGGCCACAGTGACTAACATGACAGACGTGAGGAGACTCCTTGACGCCACAGTGCAGCAAGGAGAAGCCTGGATTGGGCTGAAGAACCAAACAAATGCCAACAAAACTTGTGATGATGAATGTTGTGAGATTGATTCCATCTTTTAGTGGAAATTTTTTTCTCCCTTGTTAAACAAATTGGATAAAAGGACACTTTTGCACATGCTCACATAAAGCATGTGCTGCAGTGTGTGTGCATTCTGGCGTTTGATCCGCATTCATAAACCTATGGACACTTATTTTCATTTCCCTGAGAAAATATTCAGGGGAATACAATCACATGTTTACTGATAGCTTTTTCAGAGGTGTTTCAAGCAAGCCAGAGACTCTTTGAATTGTCCTTCAAAACTCTTCAAAGTAAAAGCTCTTAATAAACTCGACATGAAGCATTGCTGCAAAAGACGTTCTTGCGCTTTTATTTTAGAGGCAGGAAAAGCACCAGCCATTATCAATTTATTCATTTTTTATTTTTCTGCTATCAAAGCAATCTGGCCACGAGCCAGATATTATTGCTGGCGCGCCGGTTCTGGCTCGCGGGCTGACCACTGCGGTAGAGTGAACTAGATGTCTGCGTGTTGTTTACATGCTTTAATAATGCTTATCCAACACATCTTTGAAGTAGAGTGCATGTTGATTCCACATTCAGACTTTAGAGCACATGAACACACACTGGACTCGGAAGAACAACTCCACAATTCAGGAAATGGGACCGTCTGAAGAGCACGTGAATGCACCGTGAACCATAGGTGTCATTTACACTGGGGACGCTGGGGACATGTCGCCACCACATTTTAAAATGACTGATTTTGTCCCCATCACTTTTTGAAAGGATTGGTTAAAACGTCCTGAAAAATAACTTGCACCAAGAAATGTTAACTAACAAATGAAAATGCTTTGAGAAAGGTTGATTTGCACAATAAGAAAACATCCAATGCAATATAGTTTTCCCTCAAGACATTTCCACTGTATGGAGCAGAAAATGTTTCCAGAAGGCAGGAAATTACGAGTTTAATGTTGAAAATCTGCTGGGAGAGAACCCCTTAACCCCTGCATCAAATATTTAATCTAAATACTGCTATAAATCTTCTTGTCTTTTTATTGTGCATCGTCACGTCTAATTGATATTTGTTATTAGCAACAAAACATATAAACAGTCTACCTGAAGCAACTACCTGAACAAAGCTGCTGATCCTGATTTTGTCTCAATTCTTTCCATGACAGATAAAGTGATCCTGATCAAAGAAAGCAAAAACTGGATGGAGACCTTAAAATACTGCAGAGAGAACTACAGTGACCTGGTCTCCATCACTAACCCTCACCAGCAGAGATGGGTCCAAGAGAGAGCCAAGAACGCAGACTCAATTAAAGTCTGGATGGGACTGCGCTACACCTGCACTCTGGATTTGTGGTTCTGGGTCAGTGACGAGCTGGTCTGCTATGAGAACTGGGCCACAGATAAAAAGCCTAATGGGTGTGACCTGACTGCAGCCATGGACAGCAAAAAACCACACAAGTGGCACAGGAAGCGCGAAACTGTGGAGTTTAATTTCATCTGTGCTGTATAGAAAATATTAAAACCACCCTAACTCACTGCAGACTTTCTATTTCTGCTGTATTTTCCTTTGCTACAACAAGCTTACACTAACAGTGTACAATAAGCATCTGTTCTCTGGGTTTACTGAACTGCAATATGGCAAGTGTAGAAATCACGAGTTTGGGAGAAACAAAATTACTAACAAACACTAAGAGAAAGTCGCTGCACTGATGTGTTTCTGTTTCCTTGTCCTGATTCAGGAACATGTAAATGACTTTCTTCATTATTGCGGGATTACAGATAACAATGAAAGTGTTCTGTTGTTGTGTTTTTTCTGGATCTTTCATACAGAAATAGAACATGCGAACTCCACACAGAAAGGCTTGTGCATCCGATCTTCTTGCTGTGAGGTGACAGTGCTAACCACTGTACCACCGCGCCGCCCTAAAATAATATACCAATACTAATAATTGTTACATTATTTAATATAAATCTTGATGCCATCTAAATCCCAACATAATAGTACTACCAACAGAGTCAATAGGCAGCTTGTGAAAAGGTCAAAATCCATAGTAGGAAATCTGCATTTATAAAAGTAAATGCTCTGTAATTGTAAAGCCTTTCAGACCACTCAAAGCGCTTTTACACTGTAGTGCTCAAAAAGAATCTTACATTCATACACTGGCAGAACAGCCACCAGAAGCAATTTGGGGTTCAGTATTTTGCCCAAGGACACTTTGACACACAGCCTGGAGGAGCATGGGGATTGAACTGCAGACCTTACGATTAACGGGCAACCTGCTCTACCTCCTGAGCCACAGGTGTCCCGTCAATAGGAATGTTGTTGACACCTGTCAATACTAGGGGGCTCACTTAAACCAGCTGTCCTGGCTGCCTGCTGCCACTGGAAACAGGGCTGATAGGCCTGTAAGGGTTTTTACATATACTGAAAACTTTACTGTCTATATTTGTTGAATTGTATAGTTGTTTATACACAAATTAAATTATTTTACTGTGTTAATATTTAACAACTGTGATTATCTTGATTATGATATATTTACAGATAGTCTTTTTATTTACATAAACACATAATG
This sequence comes from Micropterus dolomieu, assembly GCF_021292245.1. Taxonomy (NCBI): domain Eukaryota; kingdom Metazoa; phylum Chordata; class Actinopteri; order Centrarchiformes; family Centrarchidae; genus Micropterus; species Micropterus dolomieu. Next base: position 24,524,365 of record NC_060161.1, on the reverse strand, counting down.
TATATAACGATAGGGATTTGTAAGGATTGTAACTGTAAGTACTGTATGTACTGAGAAGTGTAGGAAATATTTTCTACTGATCATAAGTGAAATAAAAATTATTGTTGCAAAATAAAATAAATCTTGAGAAATTATTAAAGGGGCATTATGGAGTTTCCAGCAGCCACTAGCAGTGCGGTGCGCCTACCACTTGAGAGAGACAGGTCCCGCCCCAGCCCATCAGGGAGGCGTCTGTGAAGACCGAGATATGGGACATGACCCTGCCCAGGGGAACCCCGACTGACAGAGAGAGGGGGTCCCGCCAGTAGGCCAGATTCGAACCCACAGACAGAGGAACAGGTGCTATCTCTGGGTCGACATGCAGGCAGATGAACCACCGCTGCAACCTCCTCATGTGCAGGAGGCCCAGGGGGACCAACCACGTGAGCAGCCGACATGAGGTCCACAATCCTCATGATCGACAGAGCTGTCACCACTGCCCGTGGGACAACACGGCGGAGCAACTCCACCAGAGCCTCCACCCTTCTCTGAGAGAGCAGCGCTCCCCAGAGAGAGGAGTCGAGTACCACACCCAGGTAGGTGAGCCTCTGTGAGGGGAGAGGAGCCCCCTTCTTCCAGTTCACCATGAAAACCCAGGTGAGACAGGTGTGCGACAAGCTCGGCCGTCTGCACCAGTGAGTTGTAAGGTACCATCAAATAAAATGTTTTATTATTTTATATTTATTTACATTCATGTTTAACAGTAGAGAACAGAGTGGGGTGTATTTTTGCAAATGTTTAAAGTCTGTGTATGCAACCAACCCATTCTCCCTCCCATGGTTTAATTCAAACACCACACAAAGTGAAATTGATGTATTTTGTTGATATGAGTGTGTACTTCTACTGCTAAGAATTTACCTAAATAAAAAAGACATCTATTATGTTTCAAGTAATATTTTTCTTAGCAGTAGATCATATTGACAATCCATAAAAAGTTAACAATACATTTTGGGCAACAAGCAATAAGGTAGATGCAGACATGCAGAGATTCATGTCATCATATTGACAAATTATTTTGAGTATTAATACATAACTAATATATGGGATTGTATATATTTGATTTTACTCTTTAGTATAGAGAAAGAAAATCTGGCATTTACATTTAAATTTCAATAATTTATACCACATCTATGATAATAAAACAGACCTTTAGCTCAACCACATAATGCTAATATTACATTGAACATCCAAACGTGTTGACCAGCCAGTTTAAAGTCTAAACCCTAAAATGTTGGGGCAGTCGGAGCAGACACGCCCGGATGTCAGTAACAGCCCCGGGCAGTTTGCCCATGATCTCCCATCGCTGTGTGGTGGGATCGAACCGGTGGACGAGTCCAGACTCACTATAATCATCCTGGCAGTATCCTCCCATTATATAGATCTTCCCTTCAAGGACAGCTGATGCTGCACCCACATGGGGCACAGGCAGTGATGCAAAAGCAGTCCAGGAATTGGCCACAGGATCATACACCTCACATGCTGGTTGGTCAGTGTAAAACTTCCTCAGGTTACACACACCACCTGCAACATAAAGATGGCCTCGCAGGTGCTCCATGCAATGCTGGGCCCGGTCATGGGTCATGTCTGCCAGGTAGGTGCTTCCTCTCTCTGGGTGGTACAGGAACATGGAAACAAGACACACGTACTTACAGTTGAAACCACCAGAGATGAAGATTCCTCCATCTATGACGGTGACAGCATGGCCACTCAGAGTCTGGTCCAGGGGCTGGACAAAGCTGAAAAATGAAACAAGCAGACAAGAATGTAATGGAGGGGTATCAAACATCTTGAAAGTCATAACATAAGTCACTACTGTGTAATTTACCATTAAACCTTATGACAAACATTTATAAGTAGAATGAGAATGCATTCATGTAGTCGTTTGTTTGTAGAAATATTATCAGTGATACAGCCTCAGTTTGACTGATAGGACAGTATATATTTATTTTTTTTTATATCCCATCATTTCTACTAAGAATGTTTTGTTGTGGCCTCCACCAGCTGCTTTCAATGCCAGTTTATGTTTTGTAACATCAGCAGCGTAAGTTAGTAACGACAGGCCCCAGTGCAGGCTATAATGACGGGTCCTTGTGTTGGCACAACGTTTGCAAATGTGTGTGCCTAATTTCCTCATCGTGGACAGTTTAACAGATAAGATGCATGCCTAACCTACTTAATTTAAAACTCCTAAACTCTGTAACATATCAAATTGAACAGTTCTCTTTGTGTGCGTCTCTCTCCAACACACAGGCGCCACCACAGCTGTGCTGCCTGCGCCACGGCAGTCTAAAGTATGTGTTGGATTTTACAGTTGGTATGTGTAACCAGGGCTATTGTATTTGCAAAGTACAGAAGTGATAGAGAAAGTTATCAGAAGCATGGCCACTGCTGTCACTGTCAAAATCCAGAAGCGTGACTACAGACACCTAAATGCAGGGAAGGTGTAAGTAACTATTTCGGGCATTTTTAGTACAATCACAAGTGGACATTACCACTGTTGCTTTTGTTTGAGGTGTTTCGTAAGGAGGGACTACTTCCTGCAACACCTGCAAAAATGTAAGGTGGTCATTGGAACCGCAGTGCCAGTGAACGGCCTCGCAGTGCCTTCGTCAGTGAGAAGTCCTCGTACCTTTGTGATGTGCTCTGTGGGGCCAGTAATGATACTTCATTCAAGAGTAAAGAAAACAGCATGTTGCTTTTGTAATTTACAGTAAAGGGGAAAAAAACTTGAAGTTGAACATTAAAAGGCAACACTTCTTTACAATTGTCAAAATCAACGAACATATGTGTCGGCCTTCGATGTGTATTGATGCAAAGAAGCTGTAGCAAAAACTACCACTGGGCCTCGATACCCCATTCAGGTCCAGAAGTGCACATGGGGAAAGGACCTTATTGTTACTTGTGAGTTATATAAATGCAAATAAGCACATGAATTCTCTCAAAGGAGTGGACTCATGGGATTTGAGTGCTCCCATTTGAGGTCTTTGGCATTCTTTCCGAGTAGGCTACAACACAGACATTACACTGCATGAGGAAGTCCTTAGAGAGATGGTAAAAACTAAATGGTGAGGGTACCATGGAAAAATACCTCCAACACAAACTGATGTCAGAGACAGAGGAGTCCGCTTTAAGTAAACAAATTTGTATTGGAGAAGAAACATCACAGGTCTATATATCAGTCTTTGAACCACAGAGCTCCTTCAGCTCCGGGTTGGGCAGAGTGGCGGTCCATTACTGGCACTGTGCTTGTTGCAAACCGACGACATCCTGTTTACATAAAACTATAACAAAAATGGCATTTGTTTCAAATGCATCCCAAACTATTTAAGAAAGTTAAGACAACTGAAAACAACGCATCTGAAAATTAAAATCTGACATGCCGATATATCGGCCGGTATTCTTTTCCCCTTTTATTTTAAGAGAGTGTGGGGGCCAGCAAAACAGAAACTATAAATAAATACCAATATAGTACTACTACTAAAATAATAATTAGGGCTGGGCACGTTAATGCTTTATTATCGCTTTATTATCGTGTTAACGCATTAATTAATTAACACCGACAATTATTTTACCGCAAGTTAAAGCAGTTTTTTTTAATTTGCCTATTATTATTTTGAAAGTCCGTTTCTCACTGCCTCTGAATACACATCGGCCTACAGTCAAACCATCGGTCACAGGAGAGGGAGGCTTCGGCAGACTACGCTGGATGCAGCTTGTGGGAGAAACAGGCTCCACAAGTAAACAACCCTCACCATGGCAACGGCTGCTGTGTGCTTCACAGCTGTAGCCTATTTAACTTAAATTAAAATTATAGCCAACTTAACTTTACCTGATAGGCCTACATCTAGTCATGCGAATTCCCTCCTGCTGATGTCTTGATAACTATTTAGTACTATTAACCTTAGCGCTCTTCCAGTGATAAACATGGCATTAGCTTTGTGGCTAATTTGCAATGGGCAGCATTAGCTGCTGTAAGTGATGTTAAAGAACATTTAGAAATAATACATTAGAGAGAAATGTGAGGATCGGTCGATAGAACTGCCACACTGTTCAATCACGTCTATCAGCAGCGAAGCCTCCAAAACTGCTGTGTACTCTGCTGGGAGCCTGGAGATGGCAGTGGGAGTGTTAGCAAGTCTGGTCTCCGAACATGAAGAGTGATGAGGGCTTTTTTTATTATTGTTTAAGTCATGTAATTGACATTATACGGGAACACAGAGCGTGGGAGCAACGAGGAGCTACTCTTGTAGCTCTGGGAGACTCCGGTCAGCTGATGTTTTGTGCTGTGGTGCTGCAGTGTTGTTAACAGAGGAGCTGCAGCGCGCCCTCTGGTGGGCAAACTATGCAACACTCATGACATGAGGGAAGGATGGCTGTTATAAACACCGATGTAGATATATCTGCAAGTAGAATATCGGCCGATAATATCTGCAAAAAGATAAATCCTGATGACAGAAGCCATTTTAAGCTCTGACAGGAACTCTCTCTCTTCACTCTACCTTTCATAACATGTACCAGTGTAAAACCTGTGTTCGTATATATAAACCTTTAAAGAACTTTTTGTCTTAGCAGTATTAGTAGGAGTGAGAAGTTTGAGCCTTGAACCTTTTTCTACTGTTTATTTTGTAGAAGACTAGATTACAGCTTTGTCTTTGTTTTATAAAAATAAAACTGCTAATTTGTAATTCCCTTTGTTCTCTGGCATTGCTTGGGGGTGAACTGTGGATTGACTGCACTGTTTATTAATAAAGTAATAAATACATCGCGATCACGCAATGCAGAGCTGCAGTGAAAACGCAGAAAAGACAGATGCATGCTATTTTTGACTCTCAGGTGCAGTGAGTGGGTAAGAGTGTCATCATTAAGTGAAATCCCAAACACGCAGCTCCGCTGCTCACCGGAGCAAATGTCTCGTGACTTTTCTGTGGATAGGCTATTTTTTGTACTACTTGTAACCAACCAGATGGGGCTAAATGGAGTGATACGAGCGGCAGAGAGGGAAGCTAAAGGTTTTGCATTGTTTATGTTCAATTTGTGCCTGCAGCTTGAAGGTGAACTGCTACATTTACATATGAACAACTAACAAGCAATGCCTGTGCTGGAAAAACAAGTGGATGGCACCAGATTGACAACTGAGCTCCTGACACAAATTCTAGCCTTCTACTAAACCACCTGCTTCTCACTAAATGTCCTACTTTCGGTCTGCACAGGAAGTGATGCAAAACTACAACCGTACAGATGGAGTCGCTAAACAACATAAAAACATAAGAATAGAGTGGAAGGCAAAATAAACATCACTAATCTTACCTCCAGGTGTTATTATCTGGGTTGTACATCTCAACGCTGTCTACGTTGGTGTTGATCTCCTTATCTCCACCAATGGCATAAAGATGCTTCTCGTGTACCACCACTGAGAAGTTACTCCTAAACTCTCTCATGTCAGCCAACCTCTTCCAACTGTCCTGCACAGGGTCATAACTAGCATGTGTGGGGTAAAGGTAAAGATGGAAAAGGTGAGACCACAGCATATGTGTGCCAATCTGACTTATTACAAGAATATTATATTTGTGCACAGTCTCTTTTTACCTGTAGGTGGATTTCATCATATCACCCTTGGTGTAGAAGTAACACCCTCCAACCACATACAACCTTCCCACCATTGCTGCTACTCCATGCCTGAACTTTGGCTTGTCTGGCATCTCACCCAGCCTCCTCCACTCCATCTCCTTCATAAACCCTGTACCACTGCGTAGGGAGTTTGCAAACCACAGTTCCCTGCTTGGTGTGCGCTGACCCACATCTGGGTTCAGTTGGTCTCCCCCAACCAGAACCAGAGCATCTTTGGGATGCCGGACCCGGCACTGATCCTGGGCTTTTGGAAGACTGAAACCAAATTCCTTGAGTGCGGACCTATAGAGTTCCACCTCCTTGTTTCCGGAGCACTCCATGCGGAGGTTAATGGCCCTGACTTCCCTGAATTCTCGAAAGGTCATGAGGGAAAAGCGGACTCCAGTCAACAGTAAGCCAGCCTGGCTCAATCTCTCCTCAGGATTTGCCTCAACCCAGGAGATTGCAGCTCGAAATACAGCAAGTTCTGAGGGCACACAGAGACCATCACAGCGGAGGATGTTTAGAAGCTTCTCTGCTGGTAGATCCTGAAACTTTTCCGTGGCTGACACGTCCCAGAAGTTCCTCAGTACAAAGTCATTGGCTTCCTCAAGGAGCTCTGACATCCCATAGGCTTCAGCAAAAGATGCCACATCCAGGCAGGAGCTTGCATCCATTTCCTGTTGCATGAAGTCGAGGCAAAGTGAAAGGGGAGCCTGGAACTGAAGCTGGAGGGCCATGCAAGTGATCTCGAAGACACATTCCCAGCTAAGTGGAAGGGTCCCAGTGTAGGAGCAGCTAATCAGAGCCTCTATCTCAGAAGCTAACAGGAACGGAAGTGCAACACATGTCTGATGGGATTCCCTCATCCCACAGGTGAACATGCCACGGAAGTAATCACTGCTTGCTGCCAGGATAACTCTGTGGACTGGAGACAGAAGAAGAGTTCAAACTTTGACCACTATCAAATAATCATCAACAAGATGTCTAAGGACTGTGGTCATCGGAATGACATAATGTCTACTAACCATGGAATAAAGTCCCATCCACATCCAAAATCACATCACATCCCACTTTCTCTGCCCACAACTGTTTAATTGACTGAAGAGTAATCTGCATCTGTTTCAGAGCAGAGATGTTTTTATCTTCCTTCTTGAGACTTCCACCTTCCTTCATCCTCCCCTCTTTGTTGCAGAGCTCCAGGATTCTAGGGACCCCCAGCGCTTGAGCTGCAGCCTTTATCGGAGCCATACTGTCTTTGTTCAAAGACGATACAACGCCAGTGTAGGCAAACTCCACAACTGCCTGAAGCCCAATGTGATCAACCTCAGGACCCAGAGACACCAACCGCCCTCGGACTTCGGCATCCTTATCATTGTCTGACCGTTCTCCACTTTCATTCCTCACTTTCTCTTGGATGAAGGAGCTGACAGCAGCCAGGATAGGGGAGTGTACCTGAAAGCTGTTTTCATTATCAGTGGCCAGAGTCAGGTCTGTGAGAAGAAATGAATCCCGGAATTCCTTCAGGGCCATGAATACTTCTTCAGGATAGGTTTCACTGCGGTATGTGTGGATATCATCATTATCCTCAAATACCTCCTCACTTCCCTCTTGACTAGTACCTCTCGTCTTGACCTCTGATCCCCTTTTCTTATCCCTCACACTCGTCAGCCCCATCCTGGAGTCATTGTAAGCGACGATCCTCCTCAGCTCGCGGTTGTCCTGTTCTATCCCTTCTCCACCGTCTTCAATCACTTTTTTCCGCCTTTCCTTCTCTCTCCTCCATCGCTCTTCCCATTCCATTGGCAAGTAAGGCCTGGTAAACTCCATGTCAGTGGCTAGGCCTAACTTTCTCTTTGAACTGCTACTTACGGTGGTATTTCTGTTATATTTATAATTACTGATTCAGCCAAACCTAAAACTCTTTTCTAGATTAATTTACCATTCTTTCTCATATTTACTTTTCTCTTACCTCTCTCCCTCTCAAATCCTTTCTCTTTCAGACTCAACTTTACTCGCTGCATAAACAAGCAGCTATTCATAGTTACTGGGTCAGAGAGATACAGTTTCACCTGATTCTTGGCATGCACTTCGTTGTAGTTCATCATAGAAGGAAACGAAGGTGGACTTAAATGTTTGAGTTAGACTTTATTGGTGGTTCAGTGAAGAGGCAGGTAAAATATTACCCAACAATGGACCTCATTTAACTATGAGCTTGACTTAAATAGTGGTGAAATAACAAGTCCTGAAGATCAAACAACTGTCAAGGAGCCAGAAGGAAACTGGCTTAAGTTTATTCATGATAACAAAATGTTTATGTGGTAGTTTCTGTTAATGATTATTGCTAATAAAATAGTTTTGCACACTCCAACTTCCAACTCCATTTTTGTTTTCTGTGTTTTTCTACCTACACTCTTCTTTTAATGGTGCTACAATTACCAATGACATTCAACGAAACCTAATTCTTGTCAGCATGAACACTTTCTGTGTTCTGTTCACATCTCAGACCAATCACACTTTTGAAGGTAGATTACAAAATTTGTGTAAACGTTTTTGAATGATGAATGGAATATTTCTGGACTGAGCATTTGATTTAAATTGATCAGTTTCCCTGTTTAAATTTTTGTATTTAATAAAGTGAAAAAAATGCACCTGACAGGAAAATTAGCACCACCAACTATTTATCTTGATGAATTCAACCTCTGATATTTGCATAGGTGGCATTAATTAGCATTTTCTTTTGCAGATATTCTGTAAATTCAGTTAATAAGTGCAAATTCTACATTTGGATGGAAACTGGACTAGTACCAACAAACTCTTGGCAAGCAGTTTGTTTATCAAGACCAAAAGTCAAAAACACACACACAGACCTCGACTTGCTTTGATCTTGACTGATGGTTAAGTAGTAATTCCATAAAAAATCCTGAAAACAAACAACTGTTGAGACACAATGAGGAAATAGGCAAAGGTTTGTCAGTTTATCTGATATTTATGCACTAGCGGATTTATTCATTGCTTCCTTGAATCAGAAACAATCATTCACCTGGACGCTTATAAATACATATCTCATAACTGAGTGTCAGTCAACAGTCATTAAAATAAATTACACAGATCTACGAGATTCCTTCCAAGCTGAAGAATGGAACGATTCTTAGTGATGATGGTCGTGTGTTTGCTTGCTGATCTATCTGAATGCAAGGCTGGAGACAAGGTCAATGAGATCACTGAGCTGGCAGAGAAGGATGCTGTCCAGAATTTCAACCAAGGGCAAGAAACACCATACATTTTGACAACAAACTCAACAGAAAACCTCCCAAGTTGTGACCCACCCATCTATACAGCACTGAAGGAGCTGGGGGCTCTTGAAGAAAGGCTTAAAGCGACTGTGAGAGCCCTGGAGGAAACAAACAAAAAGCTTGACGCCAGTGAGAAGAGGCTGTCTGCACTTGACAGCATGGTAACTGAACTAAGTACAGGTATATGGTACTAAACAATGTATTGCAAAGCTATAGTTTGCCATCCAAGCCACCTGTTCTGAGCTGTAATATTCTGTTCTTAACTTACACCAAAGCTGTAGTTTTACCTTTAGAGACACATGATTTGTATATAGACTTTTTATAGACAGTCTATGATATAGACACATATGTTGTTTGTCCATGTACTGTTCTTGCATGTGCACTATAGTTCTTTGCTTTTATATACACTACAAAGGTTTGACTTAACCAGATATAACACTGCCAGACCACAATAAGTACAAGTAATTTTCTTGTTCTGGGTTTATGCTTTAGAACAAATATTGCTAAAAGATTGTTTGTAGATACTGTATGTTGGAAAGTATACAGTAATTATAAAACATCAACATGGTGTTTATTTTTATTTTTTAAGTCAGAATAATGATATATTCATGTTTATATCTCTCAGGACAGGCAATGCCTCGGGTTGCATTTTCTGTTGCATTACCAATAGATGGCACAGTTGGTCCTGTAGATGTTCTTTACTCGCTGGTGTACAGACATGTTCTGTCCAACATTGGAGGACATTACAGCCCACACACAGGTCAGTGTTCCTCCGCCATTCCAGGTACCCTTCACACCCATTATCAAAGTGTTGTTTGGTGGGTTGGATGTACCAAAGGCAACTGTTAGTATTTTAAAAGTCTTTATTACAGTAATTGTATACTCTAAAACATAACTGCTTTTGAATTATGATTATAGTTATGTTTCATTGTTTCTTGACCAGGTTATTTTACAGCACCAGTGCAAGGAATATATTATGTCACCTTCACTTCCTTCTGCTGGGGAGCAAGTACTGGACAGTGTGGTGGCAGTTTGTACCAAAATGGAAACCATATACTGTCATGGTATGGCCATAGTCAAAATCACCCTACCTCTGGATCTAACAGTGCTATCTTGCTGCTACAAGTTGGAGACAAGATCAATGTCCGTCTTTGGCGTAATCACAGGCTCAGTGATAATATAAATAAGTACTCTTCATTCAGTGGATTTTTGCTTTTCCCAGTGTGAATTGTATGTTGTGACTTTTAATCACAACACACAAGATTACACAATTCCAAAATGTGATGTGACTTTCTCTTTAAAACAATTATTTTATTTTATTTTAATTGATTTATTTATTTTTTTTAAATAAACTTGTATATTCTCTATATTCTAATTAGTACTCATATGATTGCCACCATTTCCCTTTACCCCCAAATCATGATGCACCACAGAAATCATGATCTCATTTACAACTAGTTCTTTTATTTACAGTGTTAAGAAAGGCGTACTCCCTGTAAAATTATCAATAAAGGGGTATCAATTGTAATGTGACATTGCCTCTGTTTTTTTTCTAGTAACAAATAAGCAAATGAGCATCACCTTTACAAAAACTCCGCCCCAGTATTCTCTCAGTGTTGAAAGAAAACTCTTCTCTACTTTTATAATGTATATATTTATTTCTCTTTACACATCTTCATTATACAGTCAAATAAATTCTTTATTTTTCACTTAAAACTTACTTCAAGTAATGTAATCAAAGTCAAGTGTCAAAAGTGTACTTCTCGTATAATTATGATCACTTTTAACTGTTTTACTTTTGCATGAATAAGCTTTGCTGTAATTTGATGCCATGCCTTGAACAGAATACAAAGTGTTATTCTGAATCATACAATGAAGAAGAAAAAATGCACATTAAATCTCTGGAGTGTGGCTTGCCATCTGAAGGCAGGACAAAATCATTTGTTTTTATTGCACTTCGTCCATTAGTTTCTTATTGCAATTTCTGTAGCAAATCTCAATTGCTATGAAAACATAAAAAGCTCTGTTCAGCTCTGTTTAACAGCAAACCAAATTCTTGCGGATGTTGTCCAAACACCACCAGAGTTTGGCATATTTGTCCCTACCCTGGCTCATATTGGCTAATATATATATATATATATATATAACATATAACCATAACCAACCTAAAACCCCCCCAAAAATAATGCTGGGAAGAAGGGAAGACCTATTCTCCTCCTCTTTTGGTTGCACAATAGTTGACGCACATTGTGCCTTAAATCAAGCCTTAATTTTTTTCCAGGAAAAATCCTGCCCCATCTCGCCAAATTAATTACATAATAAAAGCAAATACAATTTCAGGTTTTATATGATTTGACTTATGTCAGAAAAAATACATTTCCAAAAAAAGAAAAGTATAATTTAAAGGAGTGTCTCTGCAGTGCAGCTTTGTCCTTTAATACAGTTGGTGAAAGTTTTAAATCATTACATGCATTCTTCAAAATCTGTTAGCGATGCTTCTACTGTCACCACATCTGATTGTTTCTGTTCTATTATAAAGTGCTTCTATGTTGCTGAGAAATAAACACGCTCAAAATCAGCTCTGGGAAAAAAACCCACAATATTAATGGAAAGTAGAATTTTTAGTGACATCCTAAATTATCACTAGTTTTGAAGTATTTAACAAGATGATTTTGAGACCGCTGTATAGTAGTGCAAGTTCTCCTCAGTCGAAGGTGATGAGGTATTCTGGGTAGGCCTGGTCATCGTGGAAGATCACAAACATGGAGGGCTGCTGTTGGTTGTCCACCACGCTGTCGAAGCAGTCAGCGGGGTCAGAGCCACGAGGAGGGGCAGCTTGCATTGAAGAATTTCCGACCGTGTAACGGCCGGTCAGGACACGAGCAACATACACCCGCTTCAGGCCTGACATGTCTGCTGGTGCAAATCTACTGGCCGAATACTCTGCACGGACTGCAAAGTAAACCCCCTTTCCATACATAGCAGCTGTGATAGAATTACATAAGAAAAGACACATCAACTTTAAGGAATTGTTCAACATTTTGGGAAAGGTGCTTATTCGTTTTCTTCAACAGAAAGGTAGTCGAGAAAACTGATATATCACTCTCATGAAGCTCCAGCCAGGAGCTGGGCCCTGTTTAAGAAAGCGGGTTTAGTGAAAACTCTGAGTTTGTTAAACCTGAGATGTTTTCTGTTGATGTAAGGACAGAGACAATGATCAATAAAATCTATTGGCTACATTGTAATTCTTTATAACACTGTGCCAGTGTGGACATAAATGCAGCTGTCAGGTTGTCAACAGTCGGACTGTAACATTAAGCAGGGGTTACATTACTGCAGTATCACTGCTGAAATCAAACTAATCTGTCTGAAGCTGTAACTGATCAATGAATTAAACATTTTTAGATTTAAAAGGAGGATGTTTTGTTCCTAACTTTTGATTTGTGCTTGTTTATTCATGATTATATGAGCTGTATTGTTTCAGAACAACACTCTCATTCAGGGGAGTAAAAATAACATGTGACAACATTCCTTACCATGTCTTCCTGCAAACCCCCTGTCAAATTTGTTCTTTTCAATGCAGTCGCATGAACCTGCAGATGTGCCATGGTACAGAGACTTCTCCCCAACGTCTGCTGAGCCATTCTTAGCAAGTATACGCTGCTTACACACAGTATAGGCATGCCACAAATAGGAGTTTTGCACGCGCTCAATCTGAAATTAAAAAAGCAAAAACAATCTATCAGTTACTCATTGTGTTTTGTAGGGAAATGTGTTTTTGTGTTGGCATACTCACTTTGCGAATGTTGTTTTTAGCTGTTTTGTGGAAACCCCTGGCCACGTCCTGGTACTCTGATGAGTTAGGTTGCAGCTCAACCTTTTTAAATACTTCTTGGTGCATAGGTTCCCAGTGTTCTGGCAACTCTAAGGCTAAAGTACAAGTCACACAAATGTATGTTATGGCTTGAGCATTTATAGGAATTAAAGTAAAAAAGGGAAAACTACCAATTGTGACATACATGTATCAGACTCGCTCCGTTTCACTTTGTACGTGATGCCTGTGATACAATTTGTGGCTTCTCGTTTCTTCAAGTTTATTTTCACCATCATGCCGTCTGGTGCTGTCATATCTACAAACACTTCATTCTTCATGTGAGCTTCTTCCAGCATGTAGTTGTCATGCAGGCTCACCTCGTGCCAGTCTCCATTTACATTCTGAATCGACCACTGGACAGTAAGAGCCAACGTTGCTTCTTCTTTATCTTGGAGGTCTTTGCAAAGTGCTTTTTGGATTGCTCTGTTTATGAAGTCAGTGACACTCAAAACGTCCTCTTTTAGGCCTTTTAGCACATAGGCCTCTCCTCCTGACGCTGACAGATCTCTAGCTTCAGCTGTAGCTGAGTTTCCTGCTCTGTTGCCATTCACACCCCCAGAACCTTGAGGTCTCCTGCACTCCACGCTCATTTCTAAGACATTGACCTTTACCTGCACTGCCTCCAGCTCCATGGCATCAAGCCTGGAAAAATCCACCTCTCTCTCTACCAGCTGCTTCTGCAAGATCCCTTCCAAATCTCTCTTGATGGTCTTGCCAGTGTCTGGACGGCAGCTAATCACAAGTATTACAGCTGGCGGTGGTTTTAAGGTGTTGAAGGTTTTGCCTTGAGGTGCTGAAGTTCTGGAGGTTCTTGAATACTTGTCATGCCACTTCTTGAGCTTTTGTTTAGCTTTTTCTACAAAATAGAAAAACAGTGCAAAAAGAGAAAACAACTGTGGATGTGACACCTTGTTAAATAAATGATTTGAGCCCCAATAACCAAGTATCTGCATATGTGATATCCACAATATCAATATCGACTTAAAGGTGGGGTATGCGATTCCACTCTTTTGGTAAATTCAGCAAATATCACCTTACAGTCCACTAGCTGTCTGTTTTGTATGTGCACTGAAAAACAATCTGGTGTATGTACACAGCCCTGGCTCTGTAAATGGGAAACAAAAAAAGTGGCCCCACCCCACCACAACACCAGTGCAGCCATTCCAGCCATGATTTGCATGTCAGGTAAGATTAAATGACTTACCCACGGACATTCAGCTAGCTTTCTTTTTTGGAAAGACATGCTGTCATTGTGATGTTAGCTATAGTAGCAGAAGAGTAGTGAGTATCTGTTCGGAGCTGGTGTGATGGCTCTGGGACCGTCTCAACCTCTCTGCATGTTAGTTTCACAGCAGTAACTGCAGCAACATTCTGCTAATCCTCAAATTAGCTAATGCAAGTTACATTAATTGCTGTGACTTGGTGGTATCGTGGTATTGGATTTTTCCAGAATGTGTTTTGAGGGAGTGTCATTGGAGGGAGGGAGTGGTATTTTTGCACAGATATCAACAGCACCTAGAGGATAAATTCAACTACCTTTAGAAATGCCCTGACATTTTAGCTAGCAGCATGTCTATGTTTTTTGGTAAGTACTTTGGTATGACCAAATAACTGGGAAACTATTGACATTCCCAACAGCCTCTGCTGTACTTTGTGTTTAGTGCCAGTTAGAACATGTTAGCATACTGAACCAAGATGATGATAACTGGGCACATAGTATAAAATCTTCAAGCATTATAAGGTAAACAAACCTTTCAGGGTCAGGCTGGGAGCGGCTGTTTGTCCAAAGCGGTTCTCCAGCTCTGATCTGCAGAAACATATTCAACAAGCTATTGACTGGTCAAACACTGCAATATGCTAAAATGTTCATATCTATTGTTTGTTGCAATATGAGTAATTTTCATTTCTGACCTAAAAGCCTGGAACACCGGTTGTTGCAGGATGACAATGCGGATGAGTGAGAGGGAATTTGGTTTCAAATTCGTAATAGCTGAGGTCATGCCATCCAGCATGGCTTTACAAGCTTGGACAGGGTCCATTCCAGCCGCACCTGATGGGAAATAAAGATGATGGTTGTGAATCTATATGGATATGCCACCAATGATTTACAATTACTTTTCTGCAGTGACTGGTTATGACCTTTATAAACTAAATCACTATGTTGCCCTAAAGTGCCATTATTTGTAACTTGTTATTAGTGTATTTTCTGATTCATCATGTAAGATCCTATACTATACAATAAGTAAAGAATAAAGGGATACTACTAATAGTCAATAGAAATTCATCTATAGTAATATGTATCTATCCATTACTGACTTCTCCCTTGGTTTTACTTTTACTTGTCTGGTGTATTATATTTATTAGCATGTCAGGTTACAACATTTAGGCGATTAAGTCAAATTTTGTTGCCTTTGTGTTGACCGTAATGCAAAAACACACAAACAAACATGCAAATCCATACACACACAGTACAAACCAGTATTGATAGCTGGGAAGGCTGCTGAGCGATAGCCTTTGCTCTCACACTGCTTCAGTATCTTTTTGCAATTCTTCCGAAAAATCTTAGGGTCACGCATGAAACTAGCATGAATGATTTCCCTACAGCCAAGCAACCCGGGTCCTGTGGTGCACATGAAGTCTGCTGGAACGCCCACTGAAAGAAACAAAAATGGACGGTGAAAATGTGTTAGCTGGAGAAGAAAATGTGACTTAAGTCAAGTTTCCATCCAAATGTAGCAAACATTTTAACCTATTAGAAATCAGCAGAAGAAAATATAAATTATATTATGATCCACTACTGTTAAATGAATATTAGTTGGGCACATCAAGATAAACAGTTGGTGGCACTAATTCTCCAGTCGGGTGCCATTAAACCACTACATCAGGACAAAGCAACAAGATGATGTAATTCAAATTAAAACACTTTATGAACATCGTTCTTTATTCAACAATCTTAAAGTCTGTTTCCATTGCAGTTAGTTGCATTTTGCTTATATTGATACACCAACTTTTCCACCTCAGCCATACATAAAAGCTGTTTTGTAAGTATCTAATGTTCCCAGTTTTATTTTTTTTTTATGTAAATTAAAATGTGCATAAAACAGATTCATATTGCAAAGAGAGTCGCGCACAACAAAACGTCTTACACATATTTTAAAGTATTTTTCAGTAAATTCTAAGGCATACCTTGTGCTAACTGTGCTTGGACAACGGGCCCTGCTGCAGTCAGAATGGCTTTGGACACACCTGTGGAAATTATGAACACACACTTACAGTGGGATCTCACCTAGGTAATGCTTAAAGAAACAATCAAAACATTTATAAAATCCATCAATCATACCAGATTGGCTGTTGGAGAAGTCGGTTGTGTTGATAATGGCATCAGTGGTCTCATGAATGATGTTTCCACTGACCATCTGAAGCTTGACTCCACCCAGCATGGCTGTGACCTCATCATTAGTAACAGAGACGTGGCGGTAAAAGGAAGCTAAAGTCATGCCAAAAAAGACAATCAACAAAAATGAACTATTATTATACTGACAGAGAGCACCTTTTTAGCCTAATTTAGCTTCTTGTTTTGGTTTTAACATGGTATGTGGTATATTTATTGCTTGACACTCAAGATTTTCAGCAGCTGCAGGAAGCTAATTTTAGCAAAGATACACTTTTTTTTCTTCACCTTTACCTTTATGACAACAAAAGACATCTTACACAATGTAGATTTAACATCTAACAAGTTTAGACCTAGGTATTTTACTTAGTAGTAGACACCAAAACAGAGTTACAAAGAGAGTGAAATAAGACTCCAAATGTGCACATACATATTAGCTTGCTAGCATGTTAGTCATAACAAATCAAAAATGGTAATATGGTGGTGGCTGCGGACATGTGGCTCTTTGACATTTTTCTGCACCCTTGTGGCCTTAGAATGATTAACGCTGCCTTAAAGACTGAGAAAAAAAAGTGATTAAGTCTAAGTCTAAACCTAAAATTGAAAAGAAAATATTCACATTAACCTTGATCTGGGTTAGCATCATTTGTGAATCCTCTGAGATGCAAAGTTCCCTGGGCAGCCTGGAAGGCCTGTGTTAACAAAGGGAAAGGTTTCAGTCCAGTTCCACTTTCAAAACAAAAAAACCCCCAACGTGATCTGGTTTTTGTCAACTGTTTAATGCCTCCCAACAGTAATTAATGGGGGAAAAGAGATATTAATAATAATAATAATAATCCCGCGACCCTGTACACAGGATAAGCGGTTGACGATGGATGGATGGATGGATAATAATAATAATAATGCAATTTTACACTCCCTTTTTATTCCTAGGCACTGCTGCTGATTTTTCTTTACCTTGCTTGATTCTTTATCATTGGGGTGGATAACAATTCGGACCAGGAAAGATGTTCCGCTGGCTTGGTTCTGTTCAAATGCACGGACCTCCTCCAGTACAAGTCTGGATGCCAAAGTGTGAGGAAAACGCAAGACAGCACCTGTCCCAAGCACAGGGAGTGCAACTGAACGAAAGCCTCTGATCTGACAGGAAGCCAGAATCTTTTTGATGCTCTGTCTCAGAACCTGGAAGATTCAAAGATTATCAAGGTTACTGCACCCCTTAGTTTTTAGTATGAAAAACAAAATACAGACACACTAAAGACAAACCTAGCTGCACAAAAACCTACAAAGAAATAATCACTGAACACACGATTTTACCTGGACTGCAGTTCCATGTTGGTTATTATCCCAGGGAATGAGGTTGAGGAAGAACACTCCTTTACACTTGAGTGAAGGCAAGCCCTCCACCAGGACTATCTCCCCAGGCAGTGTTGCTCCTCCTGCTTCCTTATGAAACTTTGCAGTCAGCTGAGGTCCAACCATGTTGGACAAAGCATTTCCAACACGGGTAGAGAGAGGATCATGGCCTACCATAGGAGATACCAGGCCATCCACCTAGGAAAACACAGTAATCTAAATTTCATCCAAGTTAAAACTTAGATGATCCTGACCACAAAATGTATCCCGAATGTAGATTCTGTAGCATCTGGACTAAATTCAAACAACCTGGTACGCAGCACCAACTGCAGATTAGCTTCTGAAAAATTGTATTTCAAGTATCAAAACTTACATTAATGCATATTTTCTCACCTGCTGGGTCTCGATGGTTCCCTGAATGATCTCCACACGGACACCATCTCCAGGAGCTCCAGCTGTGGCTCCTATTGCAGTGTTTTGGGCAGTATCGATCTGGAACCCCACATCACTTGGTTGGTTTCCAGGACTTATCCCTTGGAGAAGCCTGTCACATGCTTCCTGCATGGCCTGCACCACCTCTCCTCTGTTATCAATCAGGATGATTCTGCTCAGACTTCGCCCTCCCTGACTGCCAAACTCCTTAACAGCAGTCACGATAGCCTCAGAACACACAGTGACAGGAACACCAAACACACCTGAGCTGATACAGGGCATGGCTATAGACTCAAACTCCATCATTTCTGCTAAATTCAGAGCAGAATGGACAGTTTTTTCTAATAACAACCTTTCTTTGCCACCTGATTCTCCACCTACAGGCCCAACGGCATGCAGCAGCTTCTTGCAGTTTAAGTTCCCCCCTGTGGTCACTACAACTTCACCTGTAGAAATTTTCCCAGTCTGCTTTACTATAGCGCTGCTCTCTTTCTGAACCTGAGGGCCACCTGCTTTACTCAGTGCAGCAGCAACACCGCCACAGTGTTTCAGGTCTTCATTGGCAGCGTTCACCAGGGCGTCAGCAACCTGTTTGGTGATGTCCCCTTGACACACCAGAACCTTGAGTCCATCACGAAGGCTGTAGCTTACTGCACCAGACTCCAAATGCTTTCTAGTAATGTGACTTAAACTCAAAGTATGAGAAATTCTGTGTAACACTTACGAGTTTATCTTTCCCAGTGGGAGTACGGATATTTCTTACTGCTCCTAACAGGTCAATGGTGATTTTATCCTGAATAAGGGAGTCCAAAAATGGACCCAAGTTGTTCCTGACCTCAGTCACTTTGCTGGATGGACCTTCCAGCATCACCACAGGCCCAGAGGAAGATGTTAAAGTATGGAGGGTAACCCCTGAATAGTCAAAACCATGCAGCTGCAGCAATTCTGGTAACTCTTGTGCTAACTCTGGGAAAGGGAGAATGATTTTACCTTCTATGCTTGACTGGTCCAAAATAAACTGTGTGACAGTTTCACTCAGCTCTTCGACCTCCTTCGTGTGGCCCAGTAGGAACACTGTGCTGTCTGAGCCAAACACAACCTGAGCCCTATGCTGCCCTCGGTTCATCTCATTTGTCTTGGACTTAAGCTTTTCCTGAAGCTCAGATGGCACAGCAGAGCAGTTAGGCACATAGATCTTGACTTCCTTGAATTTTTCTTGCAGTTTTTTCTCTGTCTCATCCAGTTTTTCAGCAGAGCGGCTGAACAAATGCAGCTCTGTGTCTCGTAACTCTACTTCCACCTTGTCACCAAACCCTAAAATGTCACTTAGCACCCCTGGACCTCCATATGCCCTCCTGAGGAAGGCCAAAAAATGTGGGCTCATGTCAGAAACTGTCCTTTCTGACACCAAATTTTCAATATCAGAGATCTGGTCTCCGGCCTTAAGAATCTCCTCCACAGATCCTTCCAAAACTAACTGCCCTGCATCTCCCTGTGTGACCTTCACACCTGGAAAATCTCGTCCCAGACTGTGCTCAATCTCTGTCCAAAGGAGACGGAGTTTGGCTGTGCCAAGTCGGCGAATGCTGGTTTGCTTCTCACTTAAACTTGACCCTTGTTTAACCCGTGAGTGCTCTACATCCATCAACCTGGCCTTCACCTGAGAACGTTTCCCAACAACAACAGCCATCCCAACCTCGCTGTACACCTTCACCTCATCTGTGACCTGACGGGAGCTGCAGGACTGAAGCAAAGCTTTAACTTTGTGAGGGTCAACCTCATAGTGGCACAGATATCCATCAAAAACTTTGTCTACTTCAGCTTTCCAGTTTCTAACTTCATCTTCTGCACCAGGTTGAGCTAAGCACCTAACTAAAGCCCTCTCATCCTCTGGGTAAAGCTTGGCAGAGCAGGCCACAGAAGAGAGTTCTTTCTCTAGTCCTTTCCCAGCGTTGGGGCTTTCCTT
Organism: Micropterus dolomieu; assembly: GCF_021292245.1. Taxonomy (NCBI): domain Eukaryota; kingdom Metazoa; phylum Chordata; class Actinopteri; order Centrarchiformes; family Centrarchidae; genus Micropterus; species Micropterus dolomieu. Next base: position 24,504,404 of record NC_060161.1, on the reverse strand, counting down.
TAGGTAACGAAAGAGGTAAGGGTCAAGTTGTAGTTCATAGTTTCCACCACTTGGTGGAGGAGTTGAAGCAGGAATGGACTGTGGGCTCTGTGTTGAAAAGAGAGGTCCAAGTAATGTTAAAAAAAAGTTTACTTGTCTCAGTTTTTCCCCCATTTATTTTTAAGTGTTAGAAAAAAGCCCTATCTTACTATCATATAATGATCATAAACATTTATTTTAATGTACAATGTTTTTATACACCAGTGAAAACATAGTTATGGATATTATATTCCATTTCTGTCAATAGATGCTCCTAAATACAGCATTATACACTGAACCTTTAATTACATGAAACAATGAACTGTAAAATCAGTTTTGACAGAAGGTTTGTGCTAACCTCTACTGGAGCTGTATAAACATGACTTGCAGAGGAACTGGTGGTGGGAGATACGGGAAGTCCCAGGCTGCCTCGGACAGTGAACACCAGATGTCCATCGGCAAACTCCACAACATGCTCATGTTTCTGCAGGACTGCCTGCTGATCTAAAACAAAAAAAGTGACATTAGATACTGAGAGTTTTATGTTAAGGAAATCGCTGCCAAGTAGCCTATATGTTCTCATACTTTATACTTGTAGGCAGGGACGTGCACAGGAATTTTGAAGGGCAGTTGCTCTGACCTGAAAAAAGGCACTAAACACAGTATCCAAAATGTATTAACAATATAAATGTCACCAAAATACATATGAGAAAAAGAGTTCCTTATATTATTGTTTATTGTTTTTTTTAATTATTATTATTTATTTTTTTTCCTTTTTTTTTTATTTGAAAATAAATAATCTAGATTGAATTGACAGATGGGGAAAACTCGCTTCTAATAAAATATTAAATAAAAAAACGCTTAGATTTCGGAAAAAAATACAATCCTTTTTTAACCTTTTGGCTTCCCGTACATTCAGTTGCGCTTCTAGCTCGTATTCACTTCTGTTGGTACGTATCACGTATGGTAACTGGGCAAAACTACGCATGATTTGTTGTAGTATGATTGCATAAAGGAAGGAAACAGGAATTCCGGTAGGGAACAGAATCGACTGACGTGCAGGCAGC
>NC_060161.1:24497360-24503219 GCF_021292245.1 Micropterus dolomieu | reverse complement strand
TGACCCTTGTTTAACCCGTGAGTGCTCTACATCCATCAACCTGGCCTTCACCTGAGAACGTTTCCCAACAACAACAGCCATCCCAACCTCGCTGTACACCTTCACCTCATCTGTGACCTGACGGGAGCTGCAGGACTGAAGCAAAGATTTAACTTTGTGAGGGTCAACCTCATAGTGGCACAGATATCCATCAAAAACTTTGTCTACTTCAGCTTTCCAGTTTCTAACTTCATCTTCTGCACCAGGTTGAGCTAAGCACCTAACTAAAGCCCTCTCATCCTCTGGGTAAAGCTTGGCAGAGCAGGCCACAGAAGAGAGTTCTTTCTCTAGTTCTTTCCCAGCGTTGGGGCTTTCCTTCAGGTAACGAAGGAGGTAAGGGTCAAGTTGTAGTTCATAGTTTCCACCACTTGGTGAAGTAGTTGAAGCAGGAATGGACTGGGGGCTCTGCTGTTGGAAAGACATGCAAGGTACAAGGTAAATGTATTTGTGATTTTACAACAGGGTTGTATTATGAGATGATGTTTTTTCCCTTTGTGCCACTCACAAAGCAAACAATATACATAGATATACAATATATCAATACATGACAACAGTTTTAAAGAGGTATTGCATTGATTTTAATCTTATAATTTCTAAGGCTTGACTTGACTTAATAAATTAAACACATGCCCTGTAGTGTTTTCATACAAAATTATGTCAAACTGAACTGAGTAAGTGTGTGTGATGAAACCTGTTGTTTTTATAACCAACCAAAATAATTGGACCTTTTTCTTTCTTTACAAGTGTAGTCTGCAACGTTTACTGACATATGAGACACTATATTTTAGAAGGCTTTCCACACTGACCTGTGATGAAGTTAAGTCCGCTTTTGGGCCAACGTTCTTGTGTGTAGGTCCAGGGCTGTCTTTCACAGTCAGCACCAGAGGACCACTTGCAAACTCCAACTCATGTTCAGATCTCTGCAGAACTCTTTGCTGATCTGAGACCGAAAAGGCGGGATTACATATTATGGCGTTTTGTCTTTCAGCACTAGTTTTCAGTTTTGTTATCCCTCTGTCCTCGACCCTCTCTTCCTGCCTCTGTGCTTATTTAAATGAAATAAAGTGTGCATAATGTTGAATCCTGAATTCTTCCTGGACTGTGAATGAAAAATATGCATGTGTGTTTAGTGTTTAGAGCTGAAAACTGACCAATTGTGGCCTTACTGTAGTTGTACTTTACTCTTCATTGGATGAAATTAATGGATAGAAAAACCACATGAATTTTACAAGCACATGCGTTTGACATGTACTCCCACAGATTTCACATGGGAATTTACATGGGCTTCACACATTACAAAACCACATTTCCCATGTGCAAAGCATGTTTTCCATGTGAATTTAACATCATTTCACAAGTGACACATGTTAGGGAAAATTCTGAATAGCCATACCAGACACAGGTCCAGGGATCCAGAGGAACAACATTCTGTATAGTGTGCTTTAGTATTCAGTATCAGTAGTGAGTAGTGTTAGTGTGGATCTGCTAGGAAAAGAACCTTTGGACAGGAGTCAGACAGCCTCACAATCTCCAGAGTGAACTAAATACTGAAGTCAAGCTGCAGATTTTAAACACAAACGATGGGCCCGGAAATTATAGAGATGACAGACTGTCATGTGACTTGTGATTATGACATGCGTTTCTGTTGCCTTGAATTGTATGGGATTACTTGTTGTATAAGGATTTACAAACCTACTTAGCTCATAACAAGAGTATATTTGACACAAATATAAAATATTGGTCTATGCGGGGTGAAGTCTGAACTCAACGTGAAAGTGAAACAAGAATATGTTTCTAAATTTAGATTTCTAACTTATCAATTGGTATACAGTTTATATAGGCTATAGGCTAGAGTATGTGGAAAAGTAACATCGACAGGACAAAACTTTGGATGCAAACATTAAAATCTCTTTCATAAAAAAAGATCAACTGGTTTCCAGCGGCTTACTTTCACTTTCACCAGCTCACTGCATTGTACGACACCGTTTAAGAAATCAACGACAATGAAGCGATTCAACAGCATTTAAAACCACGTGTCTTACCCTCTTGTTCTTTGAAAGCAATACTGTAAACTTTATCATTGATGTGTGTTATTGAGCTGCAGTCCCCTCCTCCTGATTTGCGGCGAATATGGAAGTAGGTTTCTATCCTCTTCCTTTGCTCTTCGTTCAAAGTGGCGCACTCGAAGAAAACGGGATATTGGTAAGGATCCTCCATGCTGTAAACACTTGACAGAATGAATGAATAAAATATAAAGGCTTATTGTAGGCCTGATAAGTTAATAGTGAACTAACCGCCGGTGAAGCCCGGTTGAGCCGCGGTCTTGTGTCAAGTGCCAAATGTGTGCTCGGGTGCGCCGTCTACTGTTAGAAGACGTAACCAACAAAAACATCCGTGTTTTGCAGTAACAAAAACACTTGGACTTCCTTCTGTTTGTTTAGCCGCACTGCCTATTGTCTAAGCAAAGCCAAATGGAATCTGGCAATGCACTGCTTTGGCAGTGCTAATGTAGCCTACATTTTCTGCTGATCTTACTTGACTTTAGTATTTCCAGTTTGATACATTAGGATTTACTTCACTAGGTTACATTGCAGTTGAAACTATTGTACTTGTTAAAATCTATCTGACAGCTGAGGTTAGTAGTTACAGATTAAGCTTTAATAAAACACAATAGGCTACAGATTAAACCCCTGCTGCTTGGTCGCATTCCCTTTTGTGAGTGTGTTTTTTAATAGTGCAAAACAAGTAATTAACAAGAAGAATGACAAGGCAGAGAAACAATGACAAACAAAAAAGGGAAATAGAGATACAGATACTTAAGTAATTAACAGGAGATACATATCTCACATTTAGATTTTCTTATTGTACTACACTGTGTGTAGGAACTGAGAGTGGAGGGGAAGAAAGACGGGATAGGTAAGGTCCCCCGAAAAGCCCTGTTTAGTTGGGTCTGAAGAGCAACTTTTTACTTGGCAGAGGACCCAAGCCCTTTTGGCTTTACTGAAATATATACTACTATAAAATAGTTTAAAAATATATCCACCTCTGCTGTAGCCAGAATATTAAAATGATGCTTAATGTATCCACAGCTTCATCAGAATTAACAAATAACATAACCAATAATGTCATATACAATAATGTCAGTGAAGATTCTCAGTCATCCAGGTCATAGTTATCCAAGAAGGGTAAAAATCAAGGGCAACCGAAGCAATCTTCAACCAAGTCCAGTCCCTTGATTTTAACCCTCCTTGGAGCTATATTGTATAACAATATATCACCCACAGGGCTAATTTTCATCAGAACATGCACTTTTACTAATAAGTACTTTTTGCTGATAATACTTTTGCAATATTTTTGCAATCTTGTACAGGTGCATTTACTATTTAATTTAGTCTCCTGTTTATACTAAATTTGTTTTACCTACTTGTGATTTCCATTTCTTTTTAATTTGTATTTTGTATCTTGCATTGTCCACATGTATTTTATCTTTACAGTGGTGTTGCGTGCCCTTTTTTATCCTGTGTTGTTTTTGTAAATCACTTTTTGTAATGTACTTAGTATTACAATCACTAAATGCTATATAAATAAAGGTATTATTATTATTATTATTATTATTGTTATTATTATTACTTAAGTTATGGTTTCCTTTAAGTCCTTTCATACATATTGGTAGTCCGCATTTTCACACAAATTAAGCATCACTTCTGTAAATGTTGGACAGAAATTTCAGAGAACAGCTCCATTTTTTAACAGTTTATTCAGCATCATAAAAGTTAATTATCTGTTTGCAAAAAATTCAAAAGTATATGAAACTAGTATGTATAGGCTGGTTTAATATGTTGTCTAAAAATATGAAGTCTGTCACCAGTGACTTAGGGTGTATGATTAGAACTTACTATACAGCACAGATGAAATGAAACAGCTCATTTTCACGCTTCCTGTGCCACTTATGTGTTTTTTTGCTGTCCATGGCTGCAGTCAGGTCACACCCATCAGTGTTTTCATTTGGGGCCCAGTTCTCATAGCAGACCAGCTCGTCACTGACCCAGAACCACAAATCCAGAGTGCAGGTGTAGCGCAGTCCCAGCCAGACGAAATCACTTGAGGCGTTCTTGGCTCTCTCTTGGACCCATCTCTGCTGGTGAGGGTTAGTGATGGAGACCAGGTCACTGTAGTTCTCTCTGCAGTATTTTAAGGCATCCGTCCAGTTTTTGTTTTCTTTGATAAGGATCACTTTATCTGTCATGGAAAAAATTGAGACAAACATACCGGCAGCTTGGTTCAGTTAGCTGTTGGCAACACTGGATCCAATACAGATGTTACTGATCCAACTGGTTTTTAGACAAAGTGATAACAAATATATTTAAATATCTTAAGAATGTGTTGAGTAAGTGACATTTTATTTAAAAAGGAACCTGTGTCATGATACAGTCACTAACTTAAATGGGAATGACAAAATAAGAGACAATTAAAGAAATCACTTCTTTAACAAAAAAACAAGAATGAAAAAACAAAACAAAGTGTAGCTCACACATACAAAGGTGAAATCCTGTGTTTTTGTAATATATACATTCATGAAAGAAATCAAACATACATGCATTAATAACTAAAATAAAGCATAAAAAATGTAAATTCAGACAGATTTTCCATTTCAGCTTCTATGGGAGAAAACAGTTGAGACAGACGTTTGCAAAACTCACCATCATAGCAGAAGAAGGGTTTTGTTTTATTGCAATCATCAGAGTCCCATTTTCCAGATCCATTTAACTCAGTCATGGCACATTTCTTGTTGCCACCTTCTTTTTTAAATAACTCCAGATCGGAGCTTCTGAAGGAGGAACTGCTCCCATCTGACCACCTCCAGGTGTCTCTGAACAGGCCGATCCAAATCCTCTTGTTTTCATTATTTTTATTGTATTCTGCATCTTGTATCTGACTGAGTCCACTGACCAGGTCAGTGTGATTTTCTCTGCAGTACTTCTGAGCCTGTGGCCAAGTCATGCTGTTGTCAATCAGTTTGAATTTATTGGATTGATTTCTTTCTGTGGAATAAACAGGCAAACATGCAGTTAGAAATACACATTTTAACAAGTTATTTAGTCTCATAAAATCATATTTATTACTAAAAACAAGTGAAACAATAATGTGAAATAAATAAACATAATGAAATAAATAAGGATAAATAAAAAAGCAGCTTCAGAGATTATATGTGTTAGTGGAATAATGAAACTGATTATAAAATGCTAGTGTCAAATAAAACTTAACAATGCCTAAACAAGTGGCTTTTTATCACGACAGTTTCCAGGAATACCACTTTATACTTTAATCCTAATTGACATCCACCTGTTAGATATATTACTTTTTAATCACATCAGTGAAGTTTTTTCTTAATTCCGTATAGAGAGATGAGTTATAGACTCACCTAAAGGATTATTAGGAACACCATACTAATACTGTGTTTGACCTCCTTTCGCCTTCAGAACTGCCTTAATTCTACGTGGCATTGATTTAACAAGGTGCTGAAAGCATTCTTTAGAAATGTTGGCCCATATTGATAGGATAGCATCTTGCAGTTGATGGAGATTTGTGGGATGCACATCCAGGGCACAAAGCTCCCGTTCCACCACATCCCAAAGATGCTCTGTTGGGTTGAGATCTGGTGACTGTGGGGGCCATTTTAGTACAGTGAACTCATTGTCATGTTCAAGAAACCAATTTGAAATGATTCGAGCTTTGTGACATGGTGCATTATCCTGCTGGAAGTAGCCATCAGAGGATGGGTACATGGTGGCCATAAAGGGATGGACATGGTCAGAAACA
>NC_060161.1:24465622-24497260 GCF_021292245.1 Micropterus dolomieu | reverse complement strand
CCATATTTGGATAGTGCATTTACTGAAACTGGGAGAAAGTATCCAACAATCCACTTGATCAAAAATATGCATAACAAACTCGTTATGTCAAATATTGGCAAGGAACAACAAGTAGACACAAACACAGTAGTTTTTTGGTTTGTTTGTTTGTTCTTTAAAAAAGGAACTGTGGAAAAGCTCCTCTAAACAGAACAGAAACATCTAAGCACCTGTTGAGTCTTTTCCAGAGCAGCCAGTTGACAATCTGAGGAGTCATCAGTCAGATGGTCACCAAGCTGTATCTGGACATTAAGTCATTCACAAACACCTCAGGAAAAAAAAAAAGGGATATTCCCCCTGTCACATCACAGAATTGCCTTTCCCTGATGATTCATCAAACCGAATCAAACCAAAGGCAGTAAAATATTTGAAAGCCCCAGAGCTAGAGGAGTTGTTTTTTTTAACTCATAGTAATGCTCACCAGGTTTCATAGATAGGCCCATAACCATAATGAGAACAACAGACGTGGTGCTGGTGGTGGTCAAGCTGCTGCTGGAGTCTAATCTGAAGTTACAGGTCAGTTCTTACAAATGGTTAGCTCTCCCTAACAGCCAGAGTACTTTCAGAGTACTTTCATTAGTTTTTATTTCAGTTAAGGGGGAATGGGGATGGTAACAGGGGGAAAAAGCAAGCAAGAAATATTGTGGCATAAGAGTTGGATAAATAAATTAAAGTTTATATTAGTTTGTAAAAAGAAAAAAAAAGTGTGATCACATTGTTTAGGTTTAATTTAACATATGATTCAAAAGGTTTATCACGTTATGTATTGAACAAGTATCTCCATTGGATGTGAAAAGTGTCCATCAAACCATGTATCTTCCACTACAGGATGCACGCACCTCCCTCCCTTTATTTGAGAAAGTGTCTCAAACAACAGAATATTTCTATAGTGTTTTTTTTTTTACCTAAGTTACCAAAGGTCTGACTGCTGTGGAAGACATACTTTGTAATCTATTAAAATCCTCTTTCCCCTTTCAAATTCTTCCATCCACATGCATGTAAATGTAATGTTGAGTCGACCAAGTCCTCCAAGGCTTTTACATTACAAATAAGTACTCCACTGCAGACAGTAGGGGGCAGCAGAGCGCTGCCTGCTGCCGGTTGGGGACTGTTTTGATGACGTAGCTGTTGTCGTCTTGCCGTTCCGGCAAGATCGTCGAGATCCTCCTGTTTTACAGGTCAGTACGGTGTATAAAAGCACAAAACAGATGAATAAGCATAGCAATCGTTATCTCTTGTGTTTACGTTGTTTTTAGTATGAACTATGCAGTTTGTTCATAGGTTTCTTACACTGTGCTAGACGTTAGCTAGCACTCCCGATCCTCGGTCAATGTCCACCATTAACGTTTACGGCTGCTGGGCGCTGGTTTCACATATGAAGTATTTTATTTGTATTTTGTTTACAAAAAAATGTCACTATCTTGCCAGGATCGTTTATTAAATTGAGGACAGTGAACGGTTCTGTCAGTAAGAACTATGAGAGATTTATCCCTGTTAATATAAAAGGTTTAAATTCCCTTTTCATATATTTAATTATTATACTTTTTTGTTAATATTTCGAAGGTTTACATTCACTGTAGGCTACGAGAGTTTTAAATTCCCTTTTAATGAGGAAAATGATGAATTGATGTGTGTGCTAGATACATTTTATTCACTTTATGTAATTTGGTTACTTAGTTGAATATTACTGAGTGATGTGCAAAAAGAGACTTCATGTAATGACTAAAATTACTGTATTTATTAAATGAACTCTGGGAAGACCGTCTAGACCAATGGCAGCAAGTTTCCTCAGCCTCATCATTTCTGCTGTTTTACAGGTTTATTACCTTTCCACATGCCCTGTGCCTGGGGCCTGTAAGACATATAAGCTGGCTTGCCAACCGGCAATAAAAGAATAGCAGAAACAACAGCAAAAAGCTTTCGCCGTGGAAGATACCGTTGCTAAGGTAAAGTATAGCTTTAAGATTATTGTTTGACAACTTTATCAAGTTTGTACTAGTTCAGAGTCATTCTCATCTGTCATTTTGTAGATTGGCTAACGTAAACTTGTTCTTTACAACTCAATGCTGATGTAGCAAGTATAGGGTTTGAAAGCTTTGTGGTTCAATGTAAAATATGATGGGACAGTTCACTGTGCTTCAAAGATCTATATTTGGTTTCCTCAATCAAAAACAGATGTTTAAGACTTTTGGTTTCGGTTTTATTTCTTCCGTATTTCAGAAAGAATCGGCTGGGGCCCAAAATGTTATAATTTAAAAAAAAAAGTCTAATATCATTCAGCATCAATATTTATCATGAAAAAGATCAAATTCTTATTTCTGTCAAGTTTAAAAGCTGACCTTTGCTTCTGATTTGAAAGTTGAAAAAAAACATATAGTTTATTTTGGTTTTAAACTTTTATTTATGGTCAGTACATGACAAGAACCTGCAAAACAGTGGTCACTTAACAGATCTCAGGTAGAACGTCAAAAAACAATTATGATAAAAATCTTTTTTCAAAAAATTTCACTGAATGTAGGCATTAAAATAATTCAGGAAAAATGTCTGCACACCATTGGACTGCAGAGATTTGTCCTTTGTGTCCTGCAGTGATATTTTTTGTCTTTCACTTGAGTACTTTTGACTGGATGTGCACACACTTGGCCCCTCTGGAGGTTTTATACCAATGACAACCATACAAACAATTGAAAACACATTGTATAAAACCTTTTCACGCAAATAAATGTAGCTCAGATCAAATCACAGATCACAATAATGTGAGAAGTAGTAAAACCTTTCAACATACTGATGCACACATAGAAGTGTGTGTAAGATGTAGTTAATGCAGTGAATGCTGCATGTTTTCTAGTTTGCTTGCTATTGTTTAGCACACACACTCTTTTTGCACAGACAGACACAACACCACACTAAGACACACTGTGAGGACAACATTTATAGAATTTCTGTTTTTGTTTTCTCTTATTCACAAGGAGAAGGAATTGAGGAGGACTCTTCAACCGATGAGGCTCGTCTTGGAAGACGGGGAAATCCAGAGACCTGGAACGTGAAGGTCCAGAAAAGTAGGAGAATGAGGGGCCTGGATTGAAGGAGGCAAGACAAATGGATACACCATGCCAGTCTGCAACCTGCCAAAGGTTCACTAAACTCTACTGCAGAAAAGCAGAAGACACATCATAAGAACAAGATTTCTAAGTATTTCTGGGGGAATTTGGACTGGAGAAATGATTATGAAGTCTGTGGTGGAGGGGAGCAGTGTAAAGCGGCGGCGGACAGGAGCAGATGGATCCAGGAGGTCAGCATCCATTATTTGTCACCCTGTAGTAGATTGGAAAAGAATCTGAGTGTGCCAACGCTTGTTCCTGTCAACATTAGGCATAAAGCAGTGGTGTTTTTTGCAGTGGGCAGGAAGAAGAGGAGAAAGTCATGAGAAGACTGAGGACAAGAACGAAAGGAAAAGGTACTTTATTGTCACATACATGTGAAATTCATTCTCTGCATTTAACACTCATTGCCTCAAGAACCTAATCTAAGATGTTTTTGATGGTGTGGAAAACTGGAGTGCCCACACAGGAAGGAGGAAACCCACACAGACACAGGGAGAACATGAATTCTCCACACAGAAAGGCCTGGAGATGACGGGTTCGAAAATGAGACCTTCTTGCTGTGAGGCCACAGTGCTTTCTGCAGTCCTTCCATAAGATCTTCCTTCTGGACCTTTGGAAAGTTCAATGGCACTTCTGTAGGTCCTCTTCATCGAAAGGTGTACCTGGAGCTTGTATTCAAGTCCATCAGTCACACTGAGTATAAGCTCTCTTGCAAACAGTCTCTGTCAATGTAAGTTTTCTCAAACAGTTTCAGTTACTTAAATATATCTCCCTTTCACTTAAAGAAAGACCAGTGCGATGCCTACTGTTCATTCAAGCCTGGAAACATCAAAGCAGCTTCATGGGACACAAAGGCTGCGAAGCAGAAGGACAAAGAATGCAGGTGAGAAGACCTTGTTGGCGCTCACTCCAGTTCCAGGCCATATCGTGTGAGCTACGTAACTTCAAGGACTTCAGCCAGATGGGGAACTGGGGAAAAGCTGGGGATCCAACGTTGCATGACCTCCAAACAATCAGGTATTTTATCAGACATATACATTCTTGCACAAATATTGCCTTCGATGTCAATAGAAATCAGGTGTGAAAAGTACCCAAGGACATGCGCCCAATTACTCTTCTTTTTGAGGTCCTACTCCACTACATTTATTTTGACGGCTTTAGTTACTAGTTACTCTGCAGTTTATAAATTAAAAACATAATCAAAAACTAGAGTATGATGTATTTTCACAGATAAAGCCACACAGCAAAATATAAAGTAGTTAGAATTAGCTTTACTTTTCATCTTAAAATTTGAATGTAGGACTTTTGACATACAGAATCTCTCCACAGTGTGGTGATGGAACATTTACCTTTACACCGTGAAAGACATACTTTGTAATGTATTAAAATTCTGTCCCTCTTTTCCCTTTTAAATTCTTCCATCCAACTCTCCCCTAGATACAATTCGGATGGCACCACTCAGATGACTGGGAAGTTTATCTGTCCCAATCTCTTAAAAGAAGAGTATCACCACAGCAGCCCCACTGTGCACATCCAACCAGCCAGTTAAAGAGCTGAAGTTCAAACAGCCCCAAGAACTGAAGGTTTTGCCCAAGAACTTCCACTCATCCTACGATGGACTGCACCACTAGTGATGCCCATCACCAGCTGGAGGCTCACGCAGACGCACACACACACTGATGTACATAGGCTATATTGGTTATTTTTTTAATACCTTTACTGGTTTTAATGGTTTTAATATAATTCCTAATTGTTCAAAGTATTAAGTCAAATATCTAGTAGTAGTAAAGACTCCAATCAATTGTCTCTCACAAATAGTCTGACAGATTCTTTATCCTGGTTGTTCATAATTATAATAAAATTTAATATAATTTGGGATGAAATTTTGAATGTTGTGTGGTTTACAAAGTAAAATAAATTTCAACCTTCACTGATTAAACCGATTTCATTTTGTCATTATCAGCCAACATTATTCACAATGTAAAGATAGCTTATAGATGATTAACATGATTTCAAAACATGCATCTTATTTAGCTTAGGTATCATCAGAAGGTATGCTTTCACAAAGAGTTCAGGTAACCTTTCTCAAATATGTCCATTTTGGAGGAAAGCAATGCAGCGTTGTTTTTTTTTTTAAACCAAGTATCTTTCAGAAACAGAATGAGCTTTATTGTCAAGTAGTGTTTTACACATACGAGGAATTTGCTGTGGTGATGAGGTGCTACACGTAGACAAACATACAGTCAACATAAATAAATGTGGAAATATATAAATATGGAATAAGGTAAGTTTTTGTAGCAACTTGTATAGTGTAGTGTTTTGGGGTAACATATATATTATGGCAGGAGTCCGGAAGGATAGCTTTGGATAAAGTTTCCAGCCAGGGAATAAATGACAAGCTGTGTTTTCCCTGAATCGACTGAAACACACGTTTGTGTCAGGTTGCCTTTGGCCTGGATTTAGGATGACATGGTAAAACAAAGCTTTGTAGAAACAAGGGTAGGCTCGCTATCAATAGTACACCGACTGAAGGGGTCATAAAAAGACAATTGAGGCTTAAACGGTTCACTGATGACCATGTAAAGATAGTTGTTCCACTTACGGTGATTTCTTACTTTCTTTGTATGTTCTATTTTAGGAGATACTTTAATCTGACATGATGACATGATGATAAATAAAATGCAAATGAATTATTTATGTCAAATTTGATCTAAAATCATCAATCAATAGATGTTACAAGCTATTTTTTTACAAGCCGTTTTGTTAGCAAAACATGCTGCAAGAGTAACGTTTTTTGGCACTAATGGCTTGCCATAGTTGGCACGGGCTTCACCCAGATTGGCACAGGCTTCCCCCGCAGCCACTTGCGGAGCTCCTCAAGTCCGACAATATTCCAGCCATCACTTCTCATAAAACTGTCAATATTCGAAATCTACACAGCTGATTTCTCACCTCAAAACTTCTCAGAAGTGGATTTAGTGATGAAATTCCATACGAAAACTGTAAAATATAAAACTTTCTGTTGCTGTTCTCTGTCTGGTGCACGCAATGATAATGCAGTTAATAGTGAATATTCTCTCTGACCAATCAGTCTGTCATGTTTTCACGCTACAAACGAGCTGTTTTCAAGCAGTTCAGAGCAGAGCTTTCTGTGGGAGATGGGAACTCCCTTTGGGCTGGACTTTGGGCTTTTTCAATTTGCAAACCTGTTACATGCACAAAAAAGATATATAACTCAATAAAGGACAGGGGGAAAGCCAAAAAGCATAATACCACTTCTTTAAATGTTAAATATGCCCTCCTTTTATGAAACCTATCGACACATTTGTCTATTTTTATTTCCTATATATTTTAAATAAATAAGTGTATGTTTTAATAAGTTGTTTATGTTTATGTTGATTCTCTCACTCTGAAACGTTCTCTGTAAATTGTTAGCTTGAGCTTCTCTCACTCTTCTCCAGATCTGTGGATTAGGATGTGAACTCTAATACTATTTAGTAGAGCACATAGACACATACTTCTGTAGTCAAAGTTGAGAGGAATCTGTAGAGTGTGGTGCAATAAAGTGTAACCGCCCTGTAATTACTTATGTGGCTTGGCAGCTTCTAATGTTTTGGACCCTAACAGACTTATAACTTTAAACTGGTGTTTCCAAAGACAGCAGACGGCCAGTAAGAGCTTCTGTCTGGGATGCTGAGGAGGGTAAAAACAAATACATTTGGATTTGGTGTATTTATCTGTTTGTGAGCCATGCAAGATGTTAAAGAATAAGTTAATATGTTTTCATGTCTATCTTGACACAATACTGACATGCACATGTACAATGAAAGAGGCTAAATCATCTTCCAAAGGTAGTTTTTAGTACGAAATTCTCATTTTGTGTTTCCATGAAAAGTGTTTTGTTGCTGAGCAGCAATAAAGGGATAGGTGTGAGAAAGAGGCAATTTGAATGTAAACACAAGTAGGCTATATAATATTTTAAGACACCCTCAAAAAATATAAACCTATCATTTAAAATACATAAATACAAAAAGAATAAATGTTGCAAACAATATAGATTTTTTGTTTGGAAATTTTATTTTGAAATGGTAACTCATTCCAGTCATTACCGCTTGCGGCCTTAGATTTTTTCATCACCAGCAAAGTGTCCATGGTTGACAGAAAGAAGTTAATTTCCTTTAGAATAGTTGTAATTTATTATATTTATTAAGCAGACAAAAAGAAAAGACCCTTGTGCAACATACTATTAGTGGACTGTTCATCAGTAACAGCAACAAGGACAGTAAGATTGTATGATCTATAAGATATACAATGTAGTAAATGGGTAGTGATTCTGGACACATCCTCTGTGTGTGCGTGTGTTCATTCCATATTCTCAAGCTTTTTATTGATTTTTATTTGTTTTATCTTGATTTCTGATGATCAGTTCTTAAATTCCCCAGTTAACAATCTAAATATAGTGTATCTGCAGAGATGGCTGACAAATAAAAAGGAAGTAGAGCAGCATATTAAATGCAGATGCTTCCATAAGGGCACGTTAAATTATATAAGTAATTGATGGCTCATGTGCTAAGGCCCAGATCTCAACTCAACTTGACATTTACAGGAGATTATGGAGCGAGATGTTAGATGGTGCTCTCCACCACCATCATCAAAACACCAAACAAGGTAATATCTTTTGGAAGAATTGTTTTCATCCCTTTCGTAGAAATTTGTAGATTTTATGCTAAGGTGTGATGAAGCTGTTCTGGAGACTCAGCCAACCCAGAACAGCTCATCAAAACCTCTTTGGCTTGTATCAGTTTGTGGCTCCAGCTGAGTAACACTGAGAGTGCTATAGTCCTCCTCTTTCTCTGCTTTCACTGGCAGGTGAACATGATCTTGATGACAGTGAAGCAAGTAACTGCATTGGTTTTTACTTATTTCACATATTAGATTTATTTAGCTTTTTCCCTGGCAATTCATTTCATATTTTTTTCCCATGTATTCCCATTCCAACAGCAATCAATAAATAACAAGCACGGCCAATCATTTCATTCTGTACAAATTGTCTCAAAACATGCAACCCTGTTAGACAGGATTCACTGGCAGTAAAAAGTGAGGACGTTCTGCTGGTTTCCTCGTATCAGCACCACGGGGCAGTGGAGGCCATAGGTCAAAGTATCCAGCCAGGCCATGTACAGAGCACTGGGGCAGTCATTGTGTGGCACAGGAAGGCTCCTGGATAAAACCATCACATTTACATGAACA
Organism: Micropterus dolomieu; assembly: GCF_021292245.1. NCBI lineage: Eukaryota > Metazoa > Chordata > Actinopteri > Centrarchiformes > Centrarchidae > Micropterus > Micropterus dolomieu. The sequence goes on along the minus strand of NC_060161.1, from coordinate 24,488,867 downwards.
TAAGAAAACAGCACAACAAGAACAAATATCAATATAATATTAATACACATCAGATTAGTGCATACTGTCATTTGCAGTGAACCCAGATAGAGCTAGTCCCCCTCATGTCTTTGTTAGGTCTGAATCACACTGCCATAGATGTAAGAACATGGTCTGGGGACTCTATTTTCTATGTGGACATCAGGCAATGTATTGTTTTCATTCTGTGTTACATTGAGACACTGGCCCATTGACACTGACAAGTTAAATGATCATTACCATCTCCCTGCAAGTCAGGATCTCAAACACAAATATGGCAGGTACCTGTCATATTCTGACCTGAACTGATCATTTAAACAATGTACTCACACAAGCACGAGAGCAGCATGTTGGGAATTCCTCCGGATTATTTCATTCAGCCTCACTTTTCTCTCAGACTGTAAGAGGGAGGAAATAAAAGTAAGTTTGTTCACTGATGGGCCTCATACACAGAGACATTTGAGTTTATTCACACATAAACAGACAGACCTTAAGCTTGAAGGCCTCAAACTCTTTGTCTGATATTTTCCACTGGCTGCTTTGTTTCAGTTCCTGAACTGAGACACTTTCCTGCTGTTCATCATATAGCCTGAAGGGGGCGACACTGTCCACAAACCGACTCAGACTGCAGAAGCAGGAAGAACAGAAGCACAGAAATCAGTGTGCAGTTAAGGACAGAGAAAAAAAATACAAAAGTCTAGTCTGTGAAGATTCAAAGACCAATAATATTTGCAACATATTATCTTAATTTAAATAGTTTGAATATGGCAATTTCTCTACAGTAAGTAAGATTATGAAAAGTTTTGGTGAAATTCCCAGGGCTGTCATTTGTTTTTAATAGTTATTTTTTCTTTTTAAAACATTTGTATGTGATTATATTGTTTGTGTGGACAAACATGGGGGTGACCTCTTGGATAGAGTCAGAAAATTTCAAATATTGCAGTGGTAGCTTTAGTGTTTTGTAATTTGTTCATTCAAAATAAAGCTACACCTAAAACTTGGGTTTCTGCAAGGTAGCGAAAATGACAGCCTGTTGTTATAGACTGATCACTTCCTGTGTCCGTACAGCTGATCCGTTTTCAGTGTATGTTGTGACTTCTGACAGTGAATGTGAAGGTTTTGTGGACATACTTCTTGGCATTTGGACGCCTCTCACTGTCCGTCATGACGGTAACATCGTTGAAATCCAAACGAAACCTCTTCAGCAGAGCTATCATCCTAAACAAAACAAAAGTCTATATGAACATCAGTTTCCACAGACCAGCATCCACCAGATTGTATTCTGCAACAGAAGTGTCCTTGAACTGGAGTGAGAAATCTGAAATCTTTATGTATTGTACAAAATACTCCAGACTACATCTACCAACTTACAATCTAATAAAACTCCATGAATAAATGCATAAGATTTGATATAAAACCATTTGGTTTAAAAAAGATCATTACAAGCCCCGATTAAATTATTCTCTGGACTGCAGATCTTCACAAAAATGTCAAAGTTGTAGACAAGATACTGAACTGTATACCTATTTCCTTAATTTACTTCTTTCTTCTCCTCCATTACTTGAGTCTATATATAGTCTTGGTGTTTAAATCCAAGTATTGTGCAATGTGAATTATTTTTGCAGCTCAGAAAAAGTGAAAAAACTACACGGGTACCAGGATGGACCATAAACCTGTGGGAAATTTTTACTTATTATTTTTCATTATTATCCACTTATTGGTAAAACAGAGAAAACTCACTCATTGCGGCCTTCCTCCATGTTTTGCTGATCTCCCACAATGAAGACTCTGATCTTACAGCGGTGCCAGCGTTTCCTCCTGGTGAGCAGGTAAGGCACCAGCAGAGTCAGACCTTCAAAGACAAGACGAAGAAGAGATATTGTCATGGTTCTGAGTTTTGAGTTTGGTATTCCCTGTTTTATTTTTTACACCCTTCCTCTTGTGTCTGTGTTCACTTCACTTCTTCTTATTTTGTTTCTCCCACTTGTGTGCTTGTTTAGTTCTCTCTGATTGTTTCCACCTGTATCTTGCAATCACCTCGCTCCTTCTTTGTATATTTAAGTCAGTGTTCTTCCATTGTTAGTTGTTGGATTGTCTTCGTGAGTTGTGTGCCTGCCAGTCCTCAGTGTTTCCTACCTGTGTTATTGATGTCTTTGTGGATTGTTGAACTTTGGATTATTGCCTGTGCTGTTTGGATTTTTGTTTCATCTAACCTCTTTGTGCTCACCTCCATCATCAGCTATCCAGTAGATGTCGATGGTCTTCTTCCCCTGGTCGTTCTGAAACACTGTCTTAATCTGATCACTGTCGCCTTTATCGAAGATGTTGACAACTGTAACAGCAGGAGGAGGAAGAGTTAGGTGCACAGGCAATAATTATATATTTACTGAGTAATATAGGCACAACAAACAAAGTAATAATGCACTATGAGATGTCCAAATATAGAGAATAACTAACACATGAGGTGGTGACATAGTGAGAACAGAGCAGCATAGGGTTAAACGTACATTGTACATTAAACATTCTAGTCAAAAATGTAACATAATGTACATTTTTAAAAGTGGGAGCTGGAGCTAAAAACCTTTTTCTATTTACAGGTTGATGTAGATAAATGGTACCAGTGATCCTTCAGGAGTGAATGCAGGTAAATATAACGTCCCCTACACATTCAAGTCTAATTTGTATGTGTGCATAAAAGTAAGTGCTCACCTGAATCCCTTTCTGGAGACTGCTGGTCGTCATTTTCAACAGGTTCATCAGGCTCAAAGCCCTCGTTCACTGGAAGACAGACGTTACATCCTTCAACATAGCTGTTTTAGTTGCATATTATACAAATGAGTCACGTTGTAGGAAAGCACACGGATAATAAAGTCTGGATTCCCAACCTTCAAAATCAAACTGGTCAGAGATATCCAGCCCGTCCATCATCCTCAAGATACATAAACAGTAGTTGGAGTCGAAGGTATCACTAGAGAAAAAGCAAAGTAAGAAAAGAAGAGTAACTTATGATGAGTGTTTTAAAGCTAGCTATGCTAACATAGATTGTTGTATTAATACCACTTGTTCTTACTGCGCCTGTAACTGCACAGACTGGATTGTATATTCCCACTTTTGACACATTGTCAACAACTTATTTTGTTAAGGCAGCATTACACACTCAGCTACCAGTTCATTTTTATTATATTATTATTATTATTATTATTATTATTATTATTATTATTATTAAGTGGTTAAAACTAATGCAGTCTTACACAAGAGTTCTGCAATAAATCCTACCTTCATGAAGCTCATAATAATCAGTTTATGTTGAAACCGTTATAGAGAGGTGTTGATTTGATGTAGTCTGTGGCATGACATGCATCTCTATTATTTTGTCAACCCCATTTATATCAATGAGGGTAATCTCAATAACAGATAAATTGTAATGCAATACAGTCTGACAGCACCACAAAGGTGGTCTGTTGCAGGACTGTTGTAGACTGCATTAGTTTAAACTGCCAGCTTAGTGGAAGTCTCTCACAGCCTTACTCTTAGCTTAGCAATGTATTTTTAAAAGTTGCAGTATTTCCTCGCAACAGAGAGCTGTGTAACCTTTCATTGCCAGTAAAACCGAGAAAGTTTTTCTTCTGTTTCTTTAACCACACTTACTATATGGTGTTGGTATAATCTTCAATGCTTTCAGGAGAACTGTCCCCCCAGTTTGCCTTGAAGCCCAGGACCAGAGTGTTGGGCTTCAGCTTGCCAAGACCAGAAGCCTTGAAGAAAATGTCAAATCAGAACAAAAAGTTTAGTTTCATAAAATACAAATAAAAACACACCGTAAGTAGAAATACTGCATCCCAGGATAATCAAACGCTCTATTGAAAGTAATGTTTAGGACCAAATATAAAGTAGTAAGTGTCCTAACAAACAAATTAGAAGTGATGTAAATACAAAAAGAAATGCAGATCCATCTGTGGGCATTGAGACAAACTATTTACCAACAACCAAAATTGTGAGAAGGAGATAGTAGAACATGTTTAACAGGTTGTCATCCTGCAAATTTTTGTGTGCAATTGAAGCTGTAGTTACTTCCCACAGACAAACACATGCAGCTTCTCAAATAAGAGATGTTTTACCTGTAGCAAGTGTCGAGCACCAACTCTGAGGCTGTCGGCAGTGAAAGCAGTATAAAAGGAGCGCACCTTCCTCTTGTTCATCCACTTCACCAACCAATCTGTGGCATCTTGCTGCCGAGTCTGCCTGTCCTTTTCCTAGAGGAGTCGGGAATCCAGTGATCTCTTTAATTACTTAATGAAAGACAAAAGAGAGCTAAAGCCATTCACCCTGATGAGTAAAACATGGCTGAAGAAAAGAGACTGTAAAGGTATTAACGATTAGATTGCTTCTGTAATACAAAGATATATTAATCTCTCTTATTTTCCTTTTGAGAACAACATTATTGAGACTGACCATGATTATATCTCCACAGATCATGAGGCTTATATGCTTTGTGAAAGAACCAACAAAGTCCACGAGAGCTGGTCGCTGGTTTGGTGGCCCAGTCAGGACGAGACATTGTGGTCTGAAAGAACACATCGGAGGACACAGATAAGGGTCAACAGGCACGCAATACTATCACCATTGATAATCACTTTTAAATGATAAAATGTAAATACAGTACTATTCCACTAAATAAGAAGTATGAGATCAAATTCCAGTTACAAAATGGATAAGACAAATACCATTAGAGAGAAGTCTATATACAGTGGTATATAGTGGTGCTTATATACCAACGCTGCACTCACTGTTGATGAGGTAACATTGGAACTCACTCACATTGTAACACATCTCATACAAACATCAGCTGACATGTGATGGGAGGGTTATCGATAGATAATATGAGATGTCTATTCGCTCACCTAAAATTCTTGACATGATCCTCGACACCAGACAAAGAGACAGAGTATGACAAAGCCATGTTGTATGTACCCGCCTGGACTGATGAACCCCAGTTTACCTCTGTGGATGTCAAAACAACACACAAGTGAGGTGACTATGGAAAAAAAACCTGAGAAACAAAACTAACAGAGGGAGAAAAATCATACAGTTCTGAATTTTTCCACTCTAATCTAGGCTGCCTCAAAACATATAATTTGTTTCAGACTCACTTGGCTTGTTGTAGTTGACGTATCCAAACAGGAAGAAGATGATACAGAAGGTGAGGAGAGCAGCCCACCAGGTAAACAGGAACATCAGCACCACAGAGATGACTGCTCCAAACAAAGCTGACCACTTACTGTAGTAGTGAAATGACGGCCTCCAACCTCAAGGGGGCGACAATGAGAAATAGAGGATTTTCATTTGGCATATAACACGTAACCTCTACTCTCACATAGCCACACCTATGTCCAATATAGCGGGCAAAGGGCAAATGGCTGTGTCTGGTCATTCAATGGCCCAATCTCAATGTCCTCCCTAAGACTTAACTGACATCACTTGGTAAGTGATTGAGTGCAAGACTCAAAATGCTATGCTGAACAGGACAGCACATTGCGACATTATCACATTACCTTGACAACATGTTACACACTTATTTTATGTTTTTTACTTTCCAATTGTGTGATTTATATGTCTTGCAGGCTCTCACCCTACAGAGTGGATGAGAGGTAATAGTGAATAATAATCTATATTTGTCAATAATCAATGCAATAACCAATATTGTTGGTCAAAACAGCATCATTAAGCAAAGACTAAATTGAATAGTTAAATAAACTAGGTGTGTAATAAGGTGACTGCAATATTCTGATATAATGAGTTCTATGTACCATCTTAAGTCCATGTAAACTTTTTTTTCTAACCATGTTAACGTCAGGTTTTTTTTCCTTCCATGCTTGTTTGTTTACCGCTTTTCTTCGTCTCTAACTCCTATCTTTTACGTTACAATGCTATGAATTCTGGGAAACGGATACGGCCTCACAGACTTACTGGGAACGCACCTCAATGTCTGTGAGTCTGTGAGGTTGGACATTGAGCCACTAACTTTGCATTTCAACACATGCTGAAAAACTTGTAGACAGAATTTGGACAAAAACCAACAGGCTGATTTCTTTAACCCAAATTCTATATGATTTAATGTTTGGAAGAAAACTTTACTTTTAACTGTCCTTCTTGTGATGATGAAATTCAGATACAGATAGAGCTGTTTCTCAATCAGCTTCCATAATTATTACATAATGACTTTGCAAGATTAGTCTAAAACTAACATCAAGCAAAGGTTGAAACTTCTGTAATTACAGGAATGTACAAGGAAGAACATTTTCATTCACTAGGATCTAATCTCTGATCTGATCAGTGAAGGCGGAACAACTTAGGAAGGAGGCTGGAGAGCATGTGTGGCTCAGCAAAGTGATCGACTTTGATGCAAGACACTGCAGTTTGTTTCCTATTTCCTTTCAACACTCACTTTTAACTATGACCACAAAGTTTCTGTGAGCCTAAACTTTAGTCATAGCGGTGACTGCACAGGAAAGTTCATATGGGTCATTTTGGAAAGTGATGACAATGCAATTTTGTCATTTAGTCTGGATGAGTTATGCATTGTAGTGTAGGTAACTCACCAGGGGAGTTGGTGATAGATGCGTGAAAGCAGCTGAAGTTGATGAGGCAGTAGGAACACAGGAAGAAGTTGGAGATCAAGGCTGCGATAGTGTTCAGCTCAGCTGTAACGAAACAGGAGAGAGAGAAATCAAAGACACATTACAAATCCAGAACTGGATATTGGTAATCACAAATGTATGAAAACTCATTCAACTGTTTTCTCTTTACTTTAATATTGAATTGTTTCAACAAGAACAAAAACAGCTCTTTGTGAAAAGATTAGCACATAACAAGAAAGAAATAATTCCAATAATAAAACAGCGACAGCATTAAAGCACACCCACCAATGAGAACAAAGGCCACAGCAATGATGGAGCAGAGTAAATAGGCCCGGCGCGGCTCATCATTTTTCCCATAACCCTTTGCAAAGAATCCAATGTACGGGTATATGTTGTCTCTGCACAGACACTGGAAGATAAGGCAGAAAACATAAAATGCGCATCATGTTAGTCTTTACTACATTTATACATTCTTTTATTCCATTATATGCTTCATGCTATTTTCTTATTTATTATTATTGATATTTGCAAACTATTAACATGGCAGAGCTCTCATGGACGGTGGTGTCATTTGTCTTAACCAATCCTTGTTCAAAATGTGGAAAGCCAGCCACTGTTCTGAAGGTGGGACAGAATGTTCACAGTCTGCCCGAACCATAAAAAGGCTACATGAGTATGAGGGTATGAGTATGGGACACGACAACCTTCACCCACCAAGAACTAGAGGAAGGTTTATTCTCAAAGATTAATGGACTTGCAGAGCACTTTTGGAAGAACATGAAAACAACACTCACAAACAGATTTTTCCAGCCAATAAGGCTCGCCTGGGCAACCTCACACCTACATGCTAAACTGAAATTTTTACCACTATAAAGAAACTATTTGACCACTTTTGCTCTTGTTCCAGGCAAGAAACTGACCCATCTCAACTCTATATGGCATTGAGGTTTGTTATAGTGGGACTGAGTGGAAATTTATCCTTCTGTTTACTCTATCTCTCACACACACAAGCCAAAGTCTATAACCCCCTTTCTGCTTCACATCTTGTAAAAAAAAGAGATAACAATCACCAGACATGGACCATAAACTCTAGTGTGTTTCTCTCGTTAACAGTCCAATTTTTGTACGGTCTAAAAGTAAAGTAGTAAAGTAGTTCCAATTACATTGAAACTAACCTAATTCTACAGTAGTGCATCTAGAGGTCAAAAGATAATTTGACTCTTCATACCATACAAAAGTAATTAAATCCTTAAAATCTGTGATTTATATTAACCTGGGTAGTCTTTCTCCTGTACGGAAGACCTAAGCGGCCCTCCATTCAAATATTTATTTTACACCGTTTTCTCATGATAACAGGATAATTTTCTCGTGATCTCGAAATAACAAACCATAGCTAAATACAGGGGTCGGCCGGGGTGTTTCTTTAGGATAATTTCAGAGTTCTATATAGTGTGACTGGTTAGCTCAGATGTAAGAGTGCAGGATTTATAATCCAAGGATTGCAGTTTTGACTCTTGATAACATTTTTTTTCTTCTTTTGTGTGTTTTTTTTTATTATCCTCTTCAACAAAGTTGTTATGAAGAGATTCAGGGGAATCCAATCATACATTTCCTGGCGGCTATTTCAAAGGTTCTGAAATAGCCGTCATGAAATATGTAACCTTAAATGGATTCCCCTGAATGAGAAGCACAGGAATTTCCTCTGACTGTTAATGATGGGGAAAAGAAAAGTCCATAGGTTTGATGGATGTGGACCAATCGCCAGTCTCTTTATAGGAATTTTGTTGAAGAGGATTTTGATAAAAAAGTTTGTCTTCCATGAGGATCATACCCACAAGACCAAGTGTCCTGTGCTCTACCAAATGAGCTAACCACTGATACATGTAGTGAACTTAACATTAAACCACTGTTAAACTACTGTTTTGATATCTCGAGATCACAGGAAAATTATCCCGTTATCACAGGCAAACAACAGTCGTTATCTCAGGAAAACGGAGTAAAAAAAAAGTTTGAATCGATGGCCACTTAGGGCTTCTGTACTCTTGTTTCTTGTTCACTTCATCTTTCTTTTCTAGATAAGTAAAAGATGCTGTATGTGTAGCAGCTAGATAGTTAGAATTCTAGCTAAAAGTATTATCACCATTACATGTTGTGACCATTCATCGTCGTGTAAGGTTAAAAGCATTAAAACCTGTGCAGTTAACTTTGCTTTAGTTTGTTTAGTTAATCTCTTTCCCCTTTTCTTTATTAAGAATATTAAAATTTAGGTTTGACCACAAGAAGTAATTAAGTATGCTATGAGTCAGAATTGTTTTTAAGACTTGATTTTATTTTATTTTATTTTTAATTATGTTGTGAATGTCTAGGAACTAGAATAAGTTTTCCCTCTCTCTTATCATTAGAAATTACATTTAACAACTGTAAGGATACTCAGAATGTCTTGACTTTAAGAATACTTTAATCAATGAGACCAAAGATATTTGCAGATACACACTTCTGGTTATTACTGTGTAGAAATTAATGATTTAATGACCGTTTATACAATTCTGTGGTTTTGGTCATTGTGGAAGGAGTAATGTGACTAAATGCATATAATATAGTCACAAAACACATTACGGTTAAAATCCCAAGAGTCAAAATACACAGCAAGTCACTTGACCACAGTTTTATGCCCCAGAGAGAGGTCAAATCAAAGAAACGATCTCCTTTGTCTCACTCTCTTTTTTAAAAACTCCTACCTCAAACAGCTCTTGAGCTTTCAAAACTTGCGCATGAGGACACCATCCTTAAGATTCCTTCTCCATCTTCTTATTTTACTTTATCTATCTTCAAAGTTTTATTTCTGTTTTTCCCTTGAAGCCTTTGTGTAATTTTGTCCATCTTGCTTGGTATTAGTTTTTAAACGACTCCCGTCAACTGAAAAGCACGCATGTGGTTGGCAACTGTCCTAAACATCTTGCTGTGCTGTCTAAAAGCTGGAATAATACAGAATAAAACGTGTAACTCCCCCACTTATCAAAGCTAATTGTTTATTAATGTTACATTTATTGTTTTTTTAAAAATACAGAATTGTATAATTTTTTGCTAGTAAAAGTACAATTTAGCGTAACATCAGGGTGTGGCTGTGGTTTCTCACCTGAAAGATTTTAGGGGCGGACACGAGGAAGCCGAGGGCAGACGATAAGCTGGCTGCAAAGATACCGGCAGTAATGAGGTAGTAGAAACCTGAGATTTGGCCCAGTACCTGGTTGGAATAGTCATCAATAGGAAGGAGTATTTACATTATCACATGTCTTAAACAGTCATGAATACAGGATTTGAGTTTTTGATTTAAAAAAAAGCCACCTTTTCATTCCATGATGATTAAAGGCCTTCTAGAGTGAATGATACCTTTAAGTTGTTGGCCAGGCCATATTCACAAGACTGTGACTGGATGCACTCTGTGAAGTTCCAGCCTAGGTTACATGACAGACCCACACAGTCGTCAGTGATGTTTCCAGTCAGGATGTCAGTGATGTTACCAGAGGCATCCCGCACCACACACGATGCTGGAGGTGAATGAAGATGTAAATAATATACTCATAATGTAATGTGACATTTCATACTGCAATTTCAGCAAACTAAACATTTTTGTGCAGGTTTGTAGTGATACGGCATCAAGTATTTGTGCTTCTATTCTGGACCAGTACATCAAAGACAGAGACCGACTGATTAGCTCCCCCAGGCTAGACGAAAACTACATTCCAGACTGACTTTATTTGCAATTAAAAGCTGTTTCATCACTCCGAAACTGTGAAAGGGCCAGTTTTAACACTTTGCTGACTGATAAAACCGTCTGTAACTCCTCCATGACCTAGGTGTTGTTCATGATAACGAGAATTAACAACTAAGCTGGGATCATAAAGACACTATGAAACTCACCCACAACCACACACACACACACACACATACACACAGACAGCTAACAAGCTCTTTCTTTCACACCGCGTTGAAGAGATGATAAAATCAACAGATGCAGACAATTCTGAGGGGCATTCCTGTAAAAGAAAGACTGAGCCAAACTTTGCTCTTTACTGTTCCTCTATGACTGTAATCAAAAAATGGAACTTGGCAGCACACACAGTAGCTCCGCTTTAATCTAGAGGTAATTTCACTCCCCACCTTGAAAAAGTCTTAGATACAAACCAAAGACACTTTTAGTCACTCTCTGCCATTTTGACCTACTACATTTTTGCTCTTCACCAAGAGGAACTATTTCGCCTACTATATGTACAGTCTAACGCCTGCTGGAAACTGTTTCTGTAATAAGACTTTCTCAGCTGCTACCAATGACAATCCGAGAAACCACCATGACCAATCCACTGTCTAATCTGACCAACTCCATTATCACTGTGGACATTGTCCCTCTGAAAGCTGTACAGTTTGTGGCCCATGAAAGGATCTCGCTGACAAAGCTGCAAAACAGTATGGCCAACTACCCGTAGCTTGTGATCAGAAGTTGATGTCGAGTAGCTCTGACATTTAGATTTAGATCATATAGAAATTAGACCCATAACCAAAGTCCAGTCGTCCTACCTGATACCTGAAACAAATTACTCCTTTTTACTATTGCCAAACAGAACAATAACCTAAAAATTGCTTACTGTTTAATCTTGATCTTAGCATTATAATTATTATTCATACCACAATTATTTCACTTTATTCACTTGTAAACACCTTAGGTAGTAATTAAATGTTTTTCAAATATCACTAAGTCTTATCTGTGAGTATTGTTTTAAACAGAAATGCACAACATTTGAGTCTACCTGGATTAGTACTGACTTATTTGGGAAACTTAAAAAAAAATAATTTAAGCATGTTGAGTTTGGGTACATTATCCACAAGGATGTTTTACATCCAAAATGTGGACCCATAAAGATCTCTAATAAATGATGTCAGATCCCTCCCTTTTATTATATTTTTTACCATTTTGGGGTCATCAACCATCTCACGCTCATGCAGTACACTGATGACACTGCCCTTAAATGAGTGATAAATACTCAGGCTCAATGCCCTCAGGCTCTCCCTCCAAACTATCGAGCATTTCAAATAATCAAATAATTAATCAATAATTAAACCAATAAGAAGCAAATCCACACAAAATATGTAATGTTGTCGCTTACCAACAGTTACAGAAATTAGTAGATAGCTCACTGTAGTCCAGAAAATGGCTGATAGTGTGCCTTTGGGGATAGCAGTAGCAGGGTCCTGCAAAAGGAAATACACAAGTCAACATCGTGGTGGTTGTTATGTAAGAAGTGTGCCTCTGCTTTCTTTCTCTTTATACTTTAAGGTCTCCAGAGATGTTGGCTCCAGACAGGATGCCGGTGGTGGAGGGGAAGAAAATGGCAAACATCTGGAAAAAGCTGCCTTCAGGTCCTCTCCAGTCTGGTTTTAGGTTCGATATGAATATCTCACCTGGTGACAGGCAACAAAAAACCCTATGGTTAGGGAATGTGTGTCATCATGGCTAAAATAACAACCACATGGTTACGGTTACGGAACGATCATGGTCGTGCTTAAAAATGTTTTGTTGACTCGACATCGACCCATCCACTGTACAGTCCACCCCAACCTCCTCCCAAGGTTGTTCTATAAAAATCTAAGGAGGACATATACCTTATGTCCTCCTTTTCTCTTGTTATAAGTACTACCGCTGCTTAAATGCTTTGTCATTTGAACGTACATACATGTCATTTTGGGGCGCTTTCTGACAAGACTGATTCTGTTGTTCTTCTCGGGAGGATAGTCCCTTACTTTTCTGGTCAAATACTTTTTTTGTTCCAGGCATTGTTGCAAGCATTTTGGCACTGAGAACCTGTTTGACATTATCAGTGAAAAAAAATCCAGATTGTTTCTGTGGGAGTAAATTAGGTAAAACTGATTTTTATCACAGACGTTATGCACTCACACAAATGAAAATTGGGACTGTATAAAAAACCTGTTCAAACAACGTGAAACTACAGAAAGTTTGAGCTGTAAAAATATTTTTTGGAAATCCTATTTCAAAACCCTGATTTTTCTCAGCAGATTGTCTTGGTTGAAATATTCAAAATATGTGCACTTTATTTATTTTTCAATTAATACATCAATACAATGATCCCTTCATCAAGTTACAGTCACTGCGTTTCTGTACTATTCCGCCTGGCTTTGCCTTCCCTACACACAAAGCAATCTCTGTCCCGGCTGTTAACACCACGATGGTGGAACAAGCTACCACATGCCATCAGAGCAGGGGCGTCCCTCTCTAACTTCAAGAAGCTCTTGAAAACTCATCTCTTCCAAGAAAATTTCCTTTTATAACACCTCTAACTCCGAACCTCTAACATGCACTTCCTATGCTCTTCTTCTATCCCCTTACAATTATCTTGTATTGATTGCACTTTTTGTTACCTCTTCCCTAGTATTTACCCCATTTATGCCATATGTGCTATTAGCTCTTCATCCATCCATCCATTGTCAACCGCTTATCCTGCGTACAATGTCGCGGGGGGGCTGGAGCCTATCCCAGCTGACTTCGGGCGAAAGGCGGGGTACACCCTGGACAGGTCGTCAGTCCATCACAGGGGCTATTAGCTCTTACTAGTATTTAATAGTGCTCTTCCTAGTATGTATTGTCAGTTGTAAATCTCGTGCTGGATCTGATGCTCTGTTGATGGTTGTTTGTTATTCCTCAAATGTAAGTCGCTTTGGGTAAAAGCGTCTGCCAAATGAGTAAATGTAAATGTAACCATGTGAATGTATTAAAAATGCACTAATTCCTTGTAGGAAGCCTGAACTCACTGCGGTATCCAAAGATGCCCTGGGCCTGTTTCTCTGGACCGGGAGGGATGATTGTGCCCACGAAGTAGTTGGCAAATGAGACCATGATAACTGCAAAGAACAAAATCTGGGTCTGAGAGACAGAGATAATATGAGAGAGAAGAAAAAATACATGATAAAGAGAAAATGTTAGGAAGAGATGTATTGGCCAAATCCAGCAAATAAAGTGAGATGTTTCAGGTTGTAGTCACCTTGGACTCCCACTCCATTCCAGCCAATGTGATCAACAGAAGAACAGCCACCGTGATCACGCCCACAATACGGACGTCATTGACTGGGTCGACTATGACGACACCAAACTCCTACATTAACACAACCAAATTATTCACATAAGAAACATAACAAGAAACCAAACATATATGTGTATGTATTTAGATAATGTTTTGTGGAGACATTAGAGTCAGCTTTGCTTAACAGGTGAAATTATATTAAGTCATAAGCTTAATTTAATTTGACCTGTTATAATTGGACAAATAAAACTAGACAGTTTACAAAGGAAGAAATACATATGTTATTCGCAAGAGTGCCTTTAAAAATTAAAGCCAAATTTCATGATTTAAAATGAAAAACTTTCAGTAGAGAGCTAAAACAGTTAATTGAAAACAACATCTGTGTAGCGTTGGGGATTCTTGCCTTGTTAAGTATCTATATTGTCAGGGATTATGCAAAACACATTTTTATAAATATATCTTTAGAAAGTTAAAGTATAATAAGTACCTGCATTAGATCACGGACCGTCTCTGCAAAGCCAACAGTGTGGAGGGCACAGGCTAGGGCGTTTGCGAAGGAAAAGACTACCCCAATTGGCCCGCCAATTTCAGGACCCAGGGAGCGTGACATCATGAAATACGCCCCACCTGATGTTCAACCACAAAAAGAATGACATAGAGATCATGAAATACTGTAGATGATTGGAAAACAGAAACCATTAATGTACAAATACAAACTAATTTTGAGGAGATCTTATCAAGCTAAAAGAAAAAAATCTATTTTTAAATGTATGGTTTTGAGTGGGGCAGGAACATTTACAAAGCAATAAGTATCACCACAAACCTCCAAGCGCGTGGCTTTGCACAAATTTTGAGACAAAGGAGGTCACTGACCTGATATCACCCTCCCGTTGGTGGCGATAGCAGAGATGGAGAGGGCACTTATCGAGGTCACCGTCACAGACATCAGGATAATAAGCCAGGTCAACACTGAGATAAGATGAATGAAGGTATTCATCATTTCTACGATAGCATATCCATATTGTTCTGTTATTTATTTCAAGGCCTACTTCTCCATCTCAGCTAGAGAAATGTCTCCCTCGTGTACAGGCACAGTAACACTGATTGGCATCAAGTATGACTTTCAAGGCGCATTTGAACTTGTATTTGCTATGATTGTGCAATGGTTCTACCCATTATGTGTTTCAGGAAATTAACACTTATTTTGCCTTAACTTTGGGTTTAACCATAGACTGTATAGGTGTAACCTGCACCTGACATAAAGCTCTACCAGTAATGTGCACACACCATTCTCATGCAACATATTGTATAAAGGCAAATCAATTAAATTTGTTGAAAGTGAGAGCAAACAATGAAGTGTTACAGCCACAAAACGAAGGAACAAAGGACAAATGAATTCAGGGATGAATGAAGTGATAACTCACAAATGCCTGCCTGAGAAGTGATCCATGATAGGCGGAGAAACAGGATGACTCCCCAAATATTCAGCATGCAACGAATCTGCGACGAAAGTTTAATCACTAGATTGTTTCATATACCATGTGTTAAAACAATTTAAAGAACCAATGTATGAATCTCTCACCATGACTCCAGTCACCCAGCCAAATCTAACGGGAGCTTTTTCCTGCGGAGTTTGTGATTCTTCCTTATCGCTGTCTGTGACTGACAGGGTGGTAACTCCTGCGACTGTGGTGGTGTGTGCCACATCCAGCTCCTGAGAAAAACATTTTACACAAAAGAGGGAGAGAGAGACATTACAGTCATAACCTTGCCAGTCATCAGCTTCATAGGGTACAACATGAATACCTGATTGTAACCAATGAACACTGTAATCTTGTCAGCGGACTACCCAATATTTACACAACTAAAAATCTTTACTCTGTTTTGTTTTAAGGTTACAAAGCAGAGTTGACACATTCAATCATATGTTTAAGTCTGAAGGATTAAAAAAGTCTTTGATAATGAATCAAATTTAGCCCCGTCTCATGAGACGCACAAAGGTACCCTTTAGTCCCTGTATCAGACACACCAGGCTGCCAGAAGTGACTTATTGAAAGTTATAAGTTACAATACGTATTATGTCATGTAATGTGACAAATATATTTTTACCCACACTATGATCTTTTCGTTTTCTGAACCAAATAGTTGTGTTGCCTAAACCTAACCAAACTGCAACCATTTCACAAAGTTATCTATGTGTTAATAAAGCATCAGAGGTGAAAAACTTACCTCAAATGACCTGCGGAGAACCTCAAGAGATGGTCGGCTCCTCGTCTGCTGGCGTGGCAGTGTACTGGCATAATGATCCAGCTGGGGCACCAGGTCTAAGGTGCTGTAGAAGGAAGGTCTCTGCTGCTCCGTCTTTGAGCCCCGGTGCTCTGATGCGCTGGCGGATAGGAGGTGCAAACAAAAGGGTTATTTTAAAAAACAAATACTGCAGTGAATGCTGAAGCTAATTTGTAATCGTCACGCTTAGCAGTTTCTTACTCGATGTTGCTACATGCTGGATCTACCACGGTGATGTGAAGTTTGAGGTTTAATCAAGATGTTATTTGAATTCAGGCCAGGACCTTTATCGCACATTATCACTCTCTATCATTTTATTCATTTCATTTTGTTGTTTGAGTCAGCCTATAATGTAAGACAACCAGGAACTGCTGAAGTTAACATTTAGATAGAATTATAGCTAATTCTTAAATGTAGAATAAAGGATAGACCAGTTTTGCTGAAGTTGGGCCCAACTGAAAGAAAAACTGGACTCTAGCAGTTAACAATACAAACCTTGAATCCACGTCAGAGACAACGGCGGTTGGAGGAATTTGGAGGTTACCATCTTGTTGATGGATGCTGGTGTCAAAATGCTGTGAAGAGTATCTGGGAGGTCCTTCATCACTGGTTGAGAAGCGGGCCAACCAGCCACGCTTGGATGCTAACTGCCCCATCAGTCCTGTATGGGACTTTTTTTGGTATTTTTTTAAAGAGTGTACAAGATAGAGACATTGATGATCATTGATAAAAAATTATCAATTAACAGAAAAGTGAATTACACAGTTTATCAGACTCCCTCTTGAGCCACAAAAGCCTAAACACAACTATTTTTACACACACACAGTAATAATCCCCAAGACCTGTAAACGAACTTTGACTGCACTGATAAATTATCAGTGATAAATTATCAGTGCAGCTTTAAGTACGCTGTAAAGATTCTATACTGTCCATTATAGCTGGTTAATGTTTCTTTTCACTGGTAGCGATTCATACTTTTAAAAGGTGACTAATTGATTCAGCTTGTCTTAATGAACTTGTCTACAATGCATGCACCTGCATTAGAAATAGTGTATGTGTACGTTTTGTTTTGTTTTAACCTGCTAGATAACTTTCAGGATAACAAGGCTTTTACTATGTGATATTTTTTACGAGATGTTTTTGTAAAGCTATTATTCATTTCCAGTGAGACCAACATAAATTAATGTTACAAATGACTGAAATTGTTTTTAACCTTCTATATTGGCCATAATGCTGTAATAAGCTCCAGCAAACTAATGATATAAGTCTGCTTTTGGTTTCTATAAACCTAAATACATTTCTGTGCACTACTGTTGAATCAGTTCCATTGATGAGTTAGTATTAATTACCATCATATTTACATTTAAATGCTGCAACATTTAGTAGAACATTTTAAGCAAAAACAAGTCTTAAGTACTTACTCTGGTGTCTTCTATGCCAGATGAAAACGCTCTCGTCAACAGATGAAATATGTTCCTTTTCTCATTTCACACTGCTACACTTTATATTTATACCTTCAGTGAGGTAGGGGTCATCCCCTCCACTCTTCCTTCCCTCCCTCCCTCCCCCTCACACACACACACACACACACACACACACACACACATACTCACACACACACGCACACACCTCAGCATAGTGTACACTGAAAAAAAATATAGATATGAATAATTTCATTACAGATAATTTTGCTCCTTGCTGATGCATAATCTTGTAGCGTACTCCACATAGTCTGTCATTTGAAATAAAGCAAATGACTCAAACAAACACTCATGATTACAGGATAATTTCTACATTGACCATGAAACATTTTAACACACCTAAAGTATATTTTTTCCCAAATTATACCAAGGTAACCTTTTGTAGTTTTTGTTTTTCCATATCTAGTTTCTGTTGTGTCATGTTTCTGACAGCAACAATTGCAAGTTTGACAGATATAAAAAGTGAAAGTTGAGTACAACTCTCAGTATAACGCATTGTCTTTGTGATTTGATTAAATTTTTTACGCACATGTCAAAAATATGATGGCCTGCTCTTCTATTCTTTTTTCTATTTCAGATTTGCCAACTCTTCAGCATGGACTTTAGTTTTTCTTAAAGACCATAAATATCATCAGATGTGTCCCTGAAGACACTAAACAATGTCAATCAATATCTTTTCAAAAACTAGCTAATAATTGTTTCATGTTAAATCTATTGTGTACACAACAGATAGTGAGGTACAATGAAAATTTAGCTCCTAGCATACACATGTAAAAACGTCCACACAGACACACACAGTTTAATGCTTGAAAATAGGTTACAGAAAAATATTGTAGAAGAATATTGTACTACTCAACTCAACAGGTGATTTCAGCTTTACAATTTGAAAAATAATTGGTCATAAACAAAGCAAGTATCAGGAGGTCAGGAAGGTGAAACCCCCTTATCTGTAATATACTTAAACCTGGTAAGGTTGAAATATAGCTAATATACTGTCATTACAAAATTTAATCTTTTTAATTTACATTTTTTGTAAGTTATGTAATCCAACTTTCCCTTTAGTTTAAGAAGCTTTTTAGACTCCATACTGAGTGAATTCATTCAAGGTAAAAAAAAAACATTTGGCACTGCATTATTCATAGTGCCAGTATCCAGCTATTATTAAACCCACAATGCTATTGTGCCCTGGTCAAAGTCCCCTGTTACACCCATGCTGGTAGAAAAATCATTAAGGTAGCTGAGTCCAAAATCAGACAAGACTCCACTTAGACTTTGTTAGACTGTGTAGTGCTGGTGTATCCCACATCTTCTAGAGATACTGAGTGCTTTTGAAATATTTTCACTTTCAACATTTGAAATAACTCTTTATATATTTGTGTATTGACACATTGCTAAAAGAGTGTGACTGACATGCTTGTAAACTTGGGAGCGTCTGTCATAATGACATTGTTTACAGATAATTTTGTAGGTGGGATTACTTTTAAAAAAACATAAAAGACACCTCAGGGGTCACGAGGACAATCTATGAGTGTCTGATGTCAAAGTAAATAAGCCCAGTGACTTTTCCAGGAATGCAGTGTTCACACTGCTCCTCCCCACTGCCTCTGTTCCCTTATCTTGCCTCTCACCTTTTGTCCTTTCTTTCATTGTATAATGCACTCTCACAAGAAATGTGTGGTCGTCTGCACTGTGACAAGCAGCCAGGCCAGATGACACAGCAACCACAACCAACTACACAGAGAAACAAAGTGGAGGAAGAAGATATGGAGTTGGAGAAGGAAGAGAAAAAAACTGTTAAAAGATGTGAATGAACTGGGGCAGAAAGGAACACTAAAAACTCGTCTCCAAAACAAAAGATGTGGTACAGACACAAAGCACTCTGAAGCCCATCCCTGTCTCAAAAAGGACCCAGATGTCTTCTCTTACATCTCTTACATCCTCTTCACTCGCCTACATAGTCTGCCCATTTCTTCTCCAAGGCAACTCCTTCCAAGCTCAAAGACACAAGCCCCTTTGATGCCCTTTTTTAAGTTAGGTTTAGAGTTGAGGAAACAGTGCATCGTTTGACACCAGTGGGGTTAAGGCCTGTTCCGGGTTGTGTACTGTGGAGATGTGACCGTGGACTTGAGTAAGGAAGTGGGTAATGGAGGAGGTGCTTAACGCTTGCAGGCATCTGGAGAAGGAGAGGCTAAGGGAAAAGTCCATCCATCCATCCATCGTCAACCGCTTATCCTGCGTACAGGGTCGCGGGGGGCTAGAGCCAATCCCAGCTGACATTGGGTGAAAGGCAGGTTACACCCTGGACAGGTCGCTAAGGGAAAGGTGCCCAGTGTAAATGACACCTATCTGTCAATATTTGTAAATATCCCGCCCCCTCCTAGCTGTGATTGGTCGGTTCACGAAAAGTGACATTGACGAGCTACATTCAGCACACGGCTGTTTGAAAAGCACCCGAGCTTCTCTTCTGCCTACTCTGTCTCTGCCGACAGAGATTAGCAGACAGGCGAGAACGTGAACAGGTGAGCTTCACGTAGGCCCAGAGAACCTCATATGGAGAGGGCATAGGAGAGGACCGGCAGCTTGGGAGAAGTGCCAGTATACAAGAAAAAGTCCCGGTGTGCCAAAGAGTAAAATATTGAGGTGCTGGTACTGTGTACCGGTGCGTACCGGCCCGCTTCAAGCACTGGCTACATCAGTACTCTTTAACCACTTTACATAATGTTTAATATTTTAGTGTATACAAAATTTATCTAATTGTATTACCTGATCAAACAGTTTGTTTGTAATATCTGAATCTGCAAAGTAACTGTAGATGTCAGATAATTGTAGTGGAGTAAAACAGAACATTTCCCCTCTGAATTGTAGGTGGAGTTAAATACAAAGTCCCTCAAAGTACAGTGATTAACATTCCACTAAGCTAGTATCCCATTTTACGCACTAGCGCTGCTGAACCTGTCATGTACTTCCTCCTCAGTTAGAATTTTTGTATGTTTCCCAACCACCATTTTCCTTCATAAATGTGTTGCTCTCATCTGTTGGATATGCAGGGAACAGGAAAACATAGTCAGTGATAGCAATAAGAGGGTGAGTAACTACTTTACTCAATGGATGTTTTGCAAACCTGCCTATTATTAGTATTACATGCTGACCCAACATGAGCTGTAGTAGCTGCAAAGAACTCCCAGTTATTTAATAAGAGATTCCACCTGAAGCGGACACCCAGGTGAAAAAGAAGTGCTCTTAAAGGCACTGAAAATATACTTGAAATTCACATAGTATGCTTATTGTACATTCATACTCCTAACATGCTTACTACAAGTATCTTAAAGATATATTCTCCTGAGCTTTAACATACTTCTCAAAAGTATACTTTGAATAAACTGGTAATAAATATATACTTAATTAAACTTTTAATAAATATGCTTAAATAAAAGTATATTTTTCACAACATTTTAGTCTATTTATTAAAATATATATTTATTTAGCTCTTAGTAAATACTATTTAGGTGTACTTTGTGGAAGTACATTGTTAAACAATTACACTTTTAGTGGGTTAAAAATATATTTATGCCAAATATGCTTCATTGTGTAGGCTACTGCAAAATATTGTAATTATTTATGTAATTGCCACGTTTCAGCCTGATTTCCAGAAGTATGATTTTTAAAACATATTTTTTTAACAAATGTACTTTTCATTTATTGTTATTATTATTTCATTTTTTTTTTTCATTTCTTTTCCTTCTTTTCATTTTTTTTAATCAGGTAAATAGTTAGTTGAGACCTCTTTCATAAGGCCAAGAAGGAAGCAGCACATGTTGTTAACTTAACAAACAACAACATGTAGAAATAAGCATACTTTAAATCATAATGTAGTTATACTTGTTTCTGTGTGTAAACAGTAAACACATGTGTACACAGGGGCGAAGTCTGCCCTCCCGCCCATCCCACTAGCGCAGTGCATTCAGTTGGACCAATCAGAATCAAGGTTTTCAAATCGACGACCCAATCACACAGCGTGAAAATTAAGTGTGAACTGTTGTTGAGAGGGCAGCTATTTTTGGCCAGAAATAATTCTGTTTCTCAGGTTTCCTTTGTTTTACATTACCGACTCGGACTTGGAAGGTGGACACCACAGACATAATAAGAAAAGAACTCAGAAGAGAAGAATATCCGGTCAGATCCCTGCAGACGTTAAATGTGAAAAGAGCTAAAGCGGCGTGACTGGCAAGTTACAAGCAAGAGAGGACAGACGCAGAGACTGCCAGCAAAAATTGTCTTTCTTAGTAAATTAAGTTTATTATTGTTAGCAAGACAACACAATTGTGTAAGTTAACTAAAGCTGAGCTCACTCTGGGTTTGGAAATATTTTCCTTGGTGGATAACTCTGGTGTGCATTAGCTAATGCTAGCACGTGAATTAATATATGTGTTAGCTAACGTTAGTTAGCATTTTAATAGCTTCATAATCTAGACAGCAACTTTCGTCTGCCTTAAACAGTGTTGGGAGTAACGCGTTACAAAAGAAATGCAGTTAACGTTACAGTAATGTATTGCTTTTTGCTGTATGGCAGTTTTTAATGTTGCTAAAATTTCGGTAATGTTACAGTCTCAGTAACGTTAACCCTGTTGCTGGAATTTGATGCATGAGATTTTAACAAGGCAGGCCTGTGCACGTGTGTGTATGAGCCCTCAATTCTGCTTTTGCACTGTTAAAATGACCAGTGAGGTCTTTATCAGATTAATCAATGCAACTAATGTGTTGCTGTTTGTGTGCTAAAGGTTCACATTTTTATAGTCTACTTTAATGTTAGACAGACTGAGGCACTGGGTGAGGATCTCTGGTACTGCTCTAGAATGGTTTTCATCCTACCTGTCAAATAGGAAGTTTTGCGTGTCTATGTCTCAACTATGTCTCTTCATTCTGTCCAGTTAAATATGGTGTGCCTCAGGGGTCGGTCTTAGGACCCATTTTGTTTTCCTTGTATCTGCTTCCCCTTGGACATATTATCCATAAACATGGCATTTCTTTTCATATTTATGCTGATGACACACAAATATACTTGCCCGTCAGATCCACAGACCCTGGAATGCTGAGTTCACTTAACAACTGCCTTTGTGAAGTTAAAAAATGGATGTCAAATAATTTCCTCCAGCTGAACTCAGACAAAACAGAAATCCTGGTCATCGGGTCCCAGCAGATGGCAAATCAAGTACTGCCATCTGCTGGTTCCCTAGTAAATCACATTAAGCCTGTGGCAAAGAACCTTGGTGTTTGGTTTGATAGTAATTTAAATTCCGAGCAGCACACCACAAAGCTTGTTCAATCATGTTTTTATCAACAAAATATAGCTAAAATTCGATCTATGTTAACTTTTAAGGACACCGAGACCATTTTACACGCCTTCATCTCATCACGCCTGGATTATTGCAACAGCCTTTTCACCTGTTTAACCCAAAAATCTATTGATCGACTCCAGACTGTCCAGAACTCAGCTGCCAGGCTTTTAACCAGAACAAAGAAATATGACCACATTACTCCTATTTTAGCTTCATTACACTGGCTCCCAGTATGTTTTAGAATTGACTTTAAAATTCTATTGATCACTTTTAAAGCTCTTCATGGCCTCTCGCCTTGTTATATTTCTGACCTTTTAGTCCCATACGCACCAGCACGTACCTTGAGATCCTCGGGCAGAGGTCTGTTGTCTGTTCCAGAGTCTCGACTGAAAACT
>NC_060161.1:24455196-24465522 GCF_021292245.1 Micropterus dolomieu | reverse complement strand
TGCCAGGCTTTTAACCAGAACAAAGAAATATGACCACATTACTCCTATTTTAGCTTCATTACACTGGCTCCCAGTATGTTTTAGAATTGACTTTAAAATTCTATTGATCACTTTTAAAGCTCTTCATGGCCTCTCGCCTTGTTATATTTCTGACCTTTTAGTCCCATACGCACCAGCACGTACCTTGAGATCCTCGGGCAGAGGTCTGTTGTCTGTTCCAGAGTCTCGACTGAAAACTAAAGGGGACAGAGCGTTTGCTGTCAGGGCCCCGAGGCTCTGGAACAGCCTGCCCGAGGAAATCAGGTCGGCTGAGTCAGTGAACTCTTTTAAGTCCCTTCTTAAAACATACTTTTATAGGAGAGCTTTTCCCGATCTTATTTGACTTTATTTTATCCCTTTTATTTTATTGTATTTTACTAATTTTATATTAAATTTTCATGCTCTTATCTTTTTTTTGTATTATTCTTTACACTTGTTAAAGCACTTTGTAACTTGTTTTTGAAAAGTGCTCTACAAATAAGGATTATTATTATTATTATTATTATTATTAATACTCACATGTCTGTGTTTACAGTAAGTTATTGGTCACTGTAATCATTATTCCTGCCCATATAGTCTGTAAAGACATCACCACAGTTGTCATTTTTGTATAAATTCATTCTAAAGTTTAGTAGACATCTTCTAAAGGTACACTGTTTTTTAGAGATTTCTCTTCACTGCAACCATGCAGGGGGTAACGTTAATCATTACAGTGACCGATAACTCTGTTATAACAGCAATGTTGAAGTGTACACATGTATGTGAGAATTGTTTTAAGACGCACTTGAAATAATGTTTTTGTGTACTGCAATGCCTGACCACACGTTATGTAAAATACTGCTCAACTTTATGTCCAATTGTATAGTCATAGATCCTGTATTCAACTTTTAAAACTTGAACCTACTCTTTGCCAACTTTTACCAACTTAATGCTAAATCCAGAGTTGGAATTTCCTGCCTTAGTTCAAGAAAATGAAATAAAGAATAATAATAAAGATTTCCTATTCCTATAAGAATAGAATTACAGTGTTTATAATAATACGCAAATGAAGAACTAAATTAGGTGGAAGTACTGGCCTAACTGAATATTTATTATATTTCATTTGCAACTGCATTTCTTTTCTTTTAGAGCTTCCTGGGATCATTGCCTTACTCAGATGGCTTAAGGTGCTTTCAGACCAAAAGCGAAGCGAGCATTCAGGTGAGTTTACATTCAAAGTCAATGCAAAGACGTGTGGAGCCGCGATTTCCTGTCGGGGGCGGGGCCGGCAACGCGAAGGCGACGAGAAAGAATTTGCGTGAGTTGAATATTTTCAACTCAAGCGAAGTAGTCACATGACGCTGAGTCGCGATAGCCTATCAGTGTTGAGATTGTCCGTACGTCACCGAGGCTTCAGAGCGTTGTGTGGAGAGGGCCAGGCAGAGCGGGGGATTGAAAATCTGCTGGCCGGCTAAGAGTTGCTAAACTTGGGGAAGAGGAGCAGGGAGCAGCGCTACAACCTTTGGACAAATAAACCCCCGTAGTCGGACTGGATTCTGCTCTAACAACTACGCCGATTACTCGCAGGAGGTCATCGGAGTTAACTGCTTTTATTAAATTGTCTTTTTACTTTAGTTTTTGGGATTTCAACATTGATTTATCTTCACTCGAGCTTCTCAGCAGCTAGCTTCTATGCACAGTCCGGTTCCAGTGTTGTTGTTAGCGTCGTTAGCTCTGTCGGACTACAACTTCATATTTATATAAAAACCAGACAAAACTGGACATTACTTGGAGAAAAGAAAGCGAGGAGGTTGAACTACCTGGTGAGTTCAGAAAACATGTGTCTGTAACTTTATTCCAGCTATCGTTGTACTTCACTGTGACCAAGTTAGCGTAGCATAGCCCTGATCGATCCAAACTCCATTCAGAAAGCAAATATTTTATAAATTGTTGTCCTGCTTTCTTGCTGACAGACCTGACAAAACATGAATTCATATGTTTAACAAATCTGCATCATGTTGTAGTTATTTCGGCATAAGTTTGTCCGGTTTATTGCTATTTAATCACAGCAAAATGTTTATTTTGGGTTCATACAGTTGTAGTAAAAACGTGTTTATTCACGTTATCGCGTTAAAATTGCCTTCTCGCGTTGTGTGTGAACAGTTGCAGTGAATGTACTCACGCGAGGAAAGCGTCGCAAGGCGAAAATCCGCGGCTGGACCCTCTCAAGCTCAATGTGCTCATAGGTATGTCTGGCTCCTGCACACGATCACTGTTTTTGCTCTCAATACATGTCAATGGGGTCAGACTAAATAAACAAATATTCTTGTAAAAAAAATAATATTAGTTATGATATAGTTATACATTAAGTAATTGGCTACTTTTGTACTTCACAAATTGACTGCTGTGTTAATGTGAAATGACATGTAGACAGAACAGTTGTTAAGCAATTCTGAATGTTTGTGTTATTTGTTGTACCTGTTTAATAACATTTTATCATATACAGCTCCTTGGCTGAATGCACAGTAGTGTTTATGTAATGTTTTTGATCATGTTGTAATGGAAGAACTGAGCTGGGAGGGGTCCCTTGTGGAAAACCATTTCACCTGAACCTAACCAGTTTGCATTATCAGAACAGTTAGACATGATGTCATATTGTGTTTCAGCAACTTTAAAAAAAATAAAAAAGTTAATTAGAGGTAATATTGCTTTAATATAGACAAATTATTTCCTTTTCCCTTCCACAGATGTTGTGTGATAAAGCAGTTTCCAAATCCCATAGTCTAGTCAGCAGAAAATGCAACGAGTCCAACTCAAAGATAACCGACCCTCCACTCCAAGGATAAGGATTGTGACATTTTTCAGTTTCAGTTTGGTTCCACTATTTGTACTGTATGCTTGTGACGGAGTACCTTCACTACAGCTGAGTAAGCGCTTGGACTGCCATACTAAACGAGCCTGGCTCTTTGGCGTTGCTGTCAAAGTTGCATGTTTGATACCCTGTAGAGCTGTGTTTGAATCTGGGTAGGCTGACTGCTCTCACCTTTGGCTGCATATGGTGTCAGAAGTAGGATGGCTTGCTGTGAGGTCATCTGAGCCGGGCCCAGAATCCAAACTGTATGAGGGACCCCCATGGGTAACATTAATGATGGGATTTGTATAGTGTCACAGAAAAACTGGTCTCATTTTACTGATTTATATTTTATTTGAAGGTATTTTGGTCAAGATGTGATACATGCTGCTGTACCTTTTAATGTACAGGAATTTATTTTTGTAATGTAACAAAATTAAAGTTTTTAGTTGTCTGTATGTGTGTGTGTTGTAAAATACTATTTTTTTTTTATACTGATTTTTATTACTATGCTAAAAGGTAAGACATGTGTAATGCATTAATAATGAATTATTCTCATACTGAATGGTTTCATAAAGCAGCTTCCCAAGATATTAATAGTGGCTCTTGGAGTATACTAGTAATAAATTACTATTATGCTGAAATGCTAATAAAAATGTTCAGGGAACACATTTAAAATATATTTAAACTGTTCTTCAAGTATAGCACAAAAGGGTATTTTAAGTAAAATTTAAAGAAGTATATTTAAATTACACTAAAGGTACTTAAAATAGGTCCATTTTAACACAACTAAGTACATTAAACTTTAGCGACTTTAAGTATTTCTAAAATGACACTTAACATACTTTAAGTTGTTCCAAAATAACACATTTAATATACACTTAGTGTATAGTACAATTAAAATATGATAAATGCATCCAAAAAAAGTGCTACTTAAGTATATTTCTTTATCACTTGGGCAGTTGTCTCTATCTTATGAGCTATGCAGGTGATTAAGTAGAAACACATATTTTCAGAGGGCTGTCTTTGGGTGGCCTCAGTTTGTGGTTTTGGTCCAGCCCTGCACAAAGCCTTATCAGACATATACATATTTTTAGACAGGCAATCAGATTTCTGGAGAACTTTTGGTGAAAAAGCCTTCCACCTTTTTTCTCATTCCTAATCTCTTCCGTGTCTTTCTCCTTCCCATCTCTCAGCACACTAGTGCTAGCTGCAGGTGTGAGTTATTTCTGGGCACTGCTCTGCAGAGGGTTATGAATGTCCAGTGAGGACGATGTGTGCCTGTGAGGTGTGGCATCCCGGATCATCGAATCCATTTTGTTGTTTTTTTACACAGAATCAGTGTGGTGTACGAAGGACTGGCAAGTGTCAATCTGTACCAAAGTATTCTCACTGGATACTGAGAGGTTGGAAGATATGGAAAGCTGTTTTCACTCTGCTCCCACTGCACAGCTCCTTAGTTTTTGATGTATTGAGCTCCTGTGAATGTTCAGTAAACGTCTGGAACAGGTTGTTGACTGCCTGCTGGTTTTGGGACAGGGCTTCAGTGCCGCAGGGCCATGTCATCTGCATGCTTAAAAAGTGTTATTCCTCCACTGCTGCAAGAGAGGCTGTTAGTGTAAGCAGAGAAGAAATTGGGAGTTAAGACACAGCTAGGAGGCTCAGCTAGCATCTCAAACCGACATCAAAAACAAAGCATCTAAATGAACTTATATCACAACATTAATCGTTCTGTAATCACTGTACATGACTGCACAAGTTGTTCATTTCAATTTATTTCATTGTTTTGGAAGCTTTATGTTATTTGGAACATGGTTGTATGGAGAGAAATACTGTTTTGAAGAAAACTACCAATAAAAGTGAACATTTAGTAAATATGGCCAAAACATTCACCTGGTATATTTTTTTTAAAAATTGAGTAATAACTGTTGCTAATTAGTAATTATATTTTCATCAGATTTACAGTTACAGTTGGATTCCGGGCGTATTAGAAGATTTTCAGTTGCATTATAATGAGTTGGATGATGGTTTTAATGGTGATATTGCTATTATAATATACATTTTATACCAGGCGAGGATGAAAATATCATGTATGGAAATTAATATTCAGAAATATTAACTCATAAATCCTCGTTCTCGGGCACCACCTAAAGATTCGCTGTCCACTCAAGGCTTTAGGTCCTTGAGTATAGCTTGATAATTAAAGAAATTTTTGGTAATTCCATAGTTATTAATGGTTCAGTTATTCTAAAATCAGTCAGTCTCAAATCTGAGGACAAATCCTCTGTACAGGGACCCAGGACGCTAAACAATGCACACACACAAATCACTATGATCAAGGTGAAATTTACTGACTAACTAAAGGGAGTACAACAGTGGGAGTAAATATGGGAATATTACAGGAATAACAGTCAAATATGAAATATAGGATATATAGGCTATTTAATGTTGCTGAGTTTAAACAAAGTCTGGGAAAAGTTTCGTCCCAGGCAGCTCCAAACAAAAGTCAAAATCAAATCTCTCGCTAAGAAAAATGGGGATTCAAGAACATGAAGCTTTCTCAGTTCGTCTGAAGGAAGTTTAAAGTATCAAAAGAAAAAAAGATCGGAATTTCAAAACTAAAGGAAGTTCACGAAAGCGTAATTACAAGAGGATACAAGAGAGTACAAAAGTTTAGTTTTCAAGAGAAGACGACAAGGTCTTTTATTTTACTTTCTCTTTTTTTTTGGGAAGTGGTGACGTCATCTTGGGAGTGGGATTCTCTGGGGGGGTTAGTCTTCGGCCTCAAAAGTGTTAACTTTTAGTGGGATAAAAAATATATTTTGCGCGTATTTTCCATTTAATCTCTCTCTCCACAACAATACTTAATTCTAATCATTTAGATAAAGACAAGCAAAACAAGATTAAACACTAGAGGGTTTATTGTTTCTTAATTGTTATATACTTAATAAAAGGCGTAACAAAGCATAACTACATGTTTCCAGTGTAAACTTGATGGTTACATGTTTTAACTCAAGAGACAAAATAGATGTAAGCATTGTGATAGATATCTAGCGATCATTCTCTGTGTAAGCAGAGTTATAAACGCTTGTGTGTTACACCTTTTTCTGTCCTCTTGGTGGAGCTTGGGTTCTATGAGAGGACAGTAGATATTCAACTTTGAGAGTCACCACTTGAACTATGAACTGGGAAGCGGATTATACACACGAGGAACGTGCGGATGAATGTTTTAATAAGAAATCATATACGAAATATTTAGCTAAAGCATTAGTTAATACTAAACAGACAGTGATTACTAGGGAATAATAGGGAGAAATTAAAACAAAATAAAAGGAAATTAGGAAACTCTTCAAGATTACTTTATGATTCTCTAGTCTTCAAACATCACTAAAGGATAACAACAGGGTCATTACAACTAAACTAAGAGGCAAACGCCACTACTAGAACAAAACACAGTTTATAATGAAACATTTGTTGGCTCAAGAAGGCAGAGGTTGTTGTCCTTTCACATTCCTGGCTTATCACATTTGCACATCAGCTAAAAATAAAAGAGAGTGGTGTTTTATGGCAGTGTTTTTCGACAATTCAAAACTTATTCCCCACTGTTTGTCATCATATCTCTTTGCCACTCGTCGATTTGCACTGCATAGAATCGAACATACTAAGCTCGAAGCTGTGTGGAGCCGAGATGTGTTCACACACATTTTTTGTACTGTACACTGTTGTTGGCAGAGGGATGTGCAGTTCTGCTGGTGGTTATTTCTCAGGCATTGTGTTTGCAAAGGTCCTCCTAAAGATATTGAGCTTGACTGAGTGAGAGCATGCTCACGTCACGACACGTCATTGAGAGCACTCATCAGCCTGTGAAAACCGTTGTATGGTAAGAAAATAATTCCTGATCTCGTCATGATGTCATCAGTATTGTGGAATACAAACTAGGGTCATTAAGTTTAAAAGATGTGGGCAGAAAGGCTGGGAGGGTCAGATGCAGTTGGTTGCATTATGAGAAATTTAGCATCCAGTGTTTTTGGAGTTTGACACATATGTACTAAAATACACAATTCAATTTTGACCACTTTTTTCTAACATATGTCTCTTTTGTCCCCCCCCTACTTTATGAAAGTGCAATTGCTGGACTACTTCTTTACAAATTATTGGAAAGGGTTACAGTGATTTTGTTAGTACAGTGTGAGTTTGTATACTTAATTGTGTTAATTGTGTGATCGGAGCATGGGCGTAAATTTCAACTCACGGATGGGGGTACAATAAACATAAAATTTCTCAAGAGCAATTTTTGAAGGGGACACAAATAATACAGCCAAAATTTTATTTTTATAGGATATGTGCACACAGAGGGAAGTCTTGCTATTATTTTTCTGGCCAACAACACAAAGCACTAGTTGTTTAAATATGACTGAAGTTCATAGTTCACCACGCGTTCATATTATCCTAAATAACTTGCGTCCTCTAGGCTACATAGTAATTTAGGTTTCTTCTGGGATAGAGGATGTATCTTAAATATAATGCGCAAAACCCACACAACGGGTAGATATACAATATTAGCCTAATATCAGTTCACACACAGGATTATCGCTGTACTAAGAGATGCACAGATTACATTTTTCCTGGCTGATTCCAATTACTGATTTTTTAAAGGGTCTGACCTGCCGATTCTAATTCTGACTGATTCAATAACTGACAGCATACACAAACATACAGCAAAAATAAACGGTCTATTTCAGTCCCCAGCTGATCAATCTGCACATATCTAGCTGTAGCCTAGAAAATGACTGACAATCCAATAAGCTGTTAAACAAGCTACCGAACAAGCTAGGTAATGTTATAATGACATAGTGGGCTCATAGAAAGATAATCGGTTATCATAACTTTTTGTCATGAGTAATTTATTAATGACTCAGCTGCAGGCTATTAAAGACAAAATAATCAGTTCATCCAATGTTTAAAGTGCATAAAACAGCCCTTCAGCCTGCTTAACATTACTGGAGCTCCACAACTACTGAAGGATTTGAACTGGTTTTCTCCGATGGGACTCCTGTGACGCAAAGCAGGCTGTGGACCAAACCACTGTCAGGCAAGGGAGGAGGGACTCAAAATGTTTCTAAACTTAAAACAAACTTTAATTGCCCTGTTTACGTTTGTATTGTTTTCCTATTCACACAGTTATTCAAAGTATATATCATTATATTATTTGATGGTTTTTAAGGGGGGGGCACCCCTCAGATAGTGGGGGGGACTTGAACCCCTTGAACCCCCCGCCCCCCCCGAGATTTCCGCCTATGGTTCGTGGACTTTAGTATTGTTGTGCTGGTCCACTGTTAAATTAGGTTGACCCTATCTAAACCGAAGCAGAACCCAAACGATGTGCAAAAAAAGATATTAATGAAACATTTAGCCTACCTGTTAAAATTAAACGTTTAATTAAAAACATGGGGTCATACTGTATGCACCAAAGCAGCAATTTACTCCAAATGTAATACACTGACATTTGTGTAAAAGCTCAAGAAATTCAAAGTGTGTGAAATAATTTTTACCAGTTGACTCTCCAACACTTCAGTCAAACATTTTTTTGCTAAATAAGGTCACACAACCCACAACAATAAATAATCTGCATTGCACAACAGTGTTGTCCTATTTATCTGTTATTTATTGCCTCACATTCACAAACAGCATCCTGTTATCAGTGATAGAGGTATACATTTAGAACTGAGTGTGTGTGTGTGTGTGTGTGTGTGTGTGTGTGTGTGTGTGTGTGTGTGTGTGTGTGTGTGAGTTTGTGTGTGTCACAGGTGAGTGTAACTGTAATAAAATTAACAATTGTAATTCTTCAAAGTGTTTTCTAATCTAAGATTTTGTCTTCTGGCTTCTCTTTCACTCTTTATAATGTAGAAGGAATGTAGAAGCAGATTTGTGTGAAAACTGTGTTACAAAACATATGCCGATATATTCTATATAGACAGGTAAGATCACAGTGTTAAAACTCTATACCTCTGTGTGTGTGTGTGTGTGTGCGTGTCTGTGTAAACAAGCATGTGTGCTGTTGGGCAGAGTTAGAGGAGGACACACAGAAGAGTGAGGGAGCACAGTAAGAATGCCCTATTTCTAGCACACAGAACAAAAGACACCAGCTCATTCCACAAAGTCAGGTTATGGTTGAGATATCATCATCAGCAGAAGCATGGCAAGGACACTGAGAGGGTGAGCAGTGTAGTTAGGCCAAGAATGCAACAATCATAGTGAAATAAAAGTCATAATCCACCAAATGCTGAAAGGCCAAAAGATGATAAGAGACACCCAAAACAGTCATAGTGAAATAAAAATCCACCAAATGCTGAAAGGTCAGAAAATGATGAAAGAGAGACAGCCGAATATCTGGGAATTTCCCCAGATCCATGTGCAGCAGGAAAGAGAGCCAAGAGAAAAAGAAACAGAGCTATAAAAGGAGGTCCAAAGGAAGTTGAAATCAGTTGTTACATGGCTTCATGTCAACTCTGGTCTCTGTTCTGGTAAAAGACTGGGGCTCTATTCTGCATCGATCTTTGACCCTCTCCGGTGAAACTTTTGTATTCTAATTGGTATCTGTTTTTGTTCAAGATTTTTTATCTGGCCTAAGTCTTGAAATTTTTACACAACATTACCTAAATAATATGAAATGTCGTTCCTGTGATAACAAGTAGTTATATATGTTAGGGGAGATTGCAAACCTGGTGTCTGGCTAAAAGCATCGAAAACACCACAAGGTTCAAAAAATGAAATACTTAATGAATACTTACTTACTTAAATACTTTGAACGGAAATGGGTTGTGTTCGAGGCATGGTCTTTATTCCCGAATCTAGTTTATAAAAATTAATTTATTCAGTTGTCAAGTATTAAATTAACTGGCAACTACGTTGATAATCAATTAATCATTTTGAAGCATTTTTCATGAAGAAATATCCGAATTATCTGATTTCAGCTTCTCAAATGTGAATATTTTCTGGTTTCATTACTCCACTTGAACAGTAAACTGAATGTCTTTTGTTTGTGGACAAAATAAGACATTTGAGGACGTCATGGGCTTGGGCTTTGGGAAAGACTGATTGACATTTTTCACTATTTTCTATTTTTTAACTATTCTATCTGTTTTAATTCTGAAAATCATCAACAGATTGATCGATGATGAAATGAATTCTTAGTTGCAGGTCTAATGTCTCTCACAGCGCTAGGCCTACTGCGTCACCAGTCAGTTCAGACGTGACTGATGGGGAAATCTCAGCTCAGTAAGACATTTTGTCATCATCCTGTCATCATCCTGTATTAGATCTCTCTATTCACTGTCGTTCACTACTTTAAATATGACTACTCTGTAAAAATGTTCCCTTTTGCCCTTTGCTCAGTTTTCACAAGAAATTTGAGACTTGTTTGAACCTTAAAGGAGATTGGGGCGGCTGTGGCTCAG
>NC_060161.1:24446965-24455096 GCF_021292245.1 Micropterus dolomieu | reverse complement strand
TTAATTTATTCAGTTGTCAAGTATTAAATTAACTGGCAACTACGTTGATAATCAATTAATCATTTTGAAGCATTTTTCATGAAGAAATATCCGAATTATCTGATTTCAGCTTCTCAAATGTGAATATTTTCTGGTTTCATTACTCCACTTGAACAGTAAACTGAATGTCTTTTGTTTGTGGACAAAATAAGACATTTGAGGACGTCATGGGCTTGGGCTTTGGGAAAGACTGATTGACATTTTTCACTATTTTCTATTTTTTAACTATTCTATCTGTTTTAATTCTGAAAATCATCAACAGATTGATCGATGATGAAATGAATTCTTAGTTGCAGGTCTAATGTCTCTCACAGCGCTAGGCCTACTGCGTCACCAGTCAGTTCAGACGTGACTGATGGGGAAATCTCAGCTCAGTAAGACATTTTGTCATCATCCTGTCATCATCCTGTATTAGATCTCTCTATTCACTGTCGTTCACTACTTTAAATATGACTACTCTGTAAAAATGTTCCCTTTTGCCCTTTGCTCAGTTTTCACAAGAAATTTGAGACTTGTTTGAACCTTAAAGGAGATTGGGGCGGCTGTGGCTCAGTAGGTAGAGCGGGTTGGCCGTTAATCGGTAGGCCAGCGGTTCAATCCTTGGCTCCCCCTGATTGCGTGTCAAAGTGTCCTTGGGCAAGATACTGAACCCTGTTAGTTCATGTTAGTTTGCGTTTGAGCACTTAGGCTCAGTGTATGAATGTGTATGACTGGTGAATGCAGATGTACTGTAAAAGTGCTTTGAGTGGTCGAAAAGACTAGAAAGGCGCTATACACGTACGGAGCATTTACATTTAACCATGTCAAATGTTGTAACTCGGCAGTTTTAGTCAGGTGTTATGAAATAGCGAACATAGTGATGTACAAAAGTGATGAAATCTTTATTATGCAATGTTCTGTTCATGCTGCTGAACATTGCGTACATTATAATGGCATACATGTGTGAAAAAGACAGGACTCCATGTACTTATCTGGACCTCTTGTGAAAATTACACAGCAGCCGGAATTCAAATAAATAAATAAAAACTTTATTAAGTTAACACATTGTCTTTTATTGATGAATACAAATTACCATACACATTTCTATAAAAAATAAAAACAACATTGTAATTCCTACATGTAAGAGATATGTGGTCATGTGTGTGACCACAAATTTAAACATTATTTTTATTTGACAAAAAGAGGCAGTGATTAAAAATATATGAACTCTGCAGACACATGATAATTATTTTGTACATTTCTGAAACAAGGAAAGAAAAACAAGGAAAATGTTTTTTTGGGGTTATGGCTTTACCTGTGAACAGTCGTTCTTTGAACAAGACGGCCATGCTAATGGCTCTGCGAGTCTGTACTTCTTTTCATGATTGTGTGACATTGCCAGGTGTTGGTTCTTCAACTATGAAATGTAGATTCTGTTGACAGGTTTTATGACTGCATAGGTAACATTTTTCAGTCTAATTTCTAAAGTCATGAAAGTTAAGGCTTGTTTGTGTATAATTAATTAATGAAGAAGTGTAGCCCAGGAAAAATGTCTTGGGTTTGGAGCATAGATGAAGTGCTACTCTAGCTCCTCAATATTGGCCAGAGTTTTGAGTTCAGGCTCATTGAACTCATTGCCTGCCACACTGCTGCTCCTCTCCTGGTTCTTGCTTTTGAAAGACTTCCCCAGTTTGACCGATAGCGTGTACAGGACAGAGCTCTCATCCGGTGAAGAGCTGCTGCGGCTCATATGGACACTACGGCTGAAGGTAGATACGCTCCTGCTCTCCGAGTTGGTGGCCTCAAAGAGCTTGCCCATGAAGCTGAGGCCGGCCTGGCGGATGTGGGAGCTGCCAGCAAACACGTAGAGAATGGGGTTGACAGCGCTGCTGAAGTAAGCAAAGGCTGTGACATTTGGACGCGCTGTAAGGGCCGCCTTGATCACTGAATCATTGCTCGCACATAGACCGACCACCTGGAAGAGGGAAAAAAGAAAAAAAGGTTATAGGTAGGGAGGAAACAGGAAATAAATACATTCTCAATTAAGTGATGTGGACATATGCAGCCCAAAACTAATAAAGGTCCCTCAAATAAAGGCCTGGTCAAAAAACAGTGAGGTGGTGAAATTACCTGTTCAATAATGGCTCTGGTAAATTCAGCTTATTGTCAGCACTAATTCCACTGGTACAACAGCAGAGCCACATCATACAGACCACTTTTGTGGCTCTTGAGTTTTTTTCTTTAAGGAAGGGAAACTGTTCTCACAGCCTATTTCATTTTAGTCGCTTCTACTTTGCTCTTTTTTAACCTGGCGTAAGCTACTGTCAATAAAACTCAACATTTCCTGCAGCGGTTTCACTTTAAAATATATGAGCAAAGGGAAGAATCATTCCCTTTAAGGCTCCTGAAGACTTTTAATGTGAAACTTCACTGTTATTGACAGTCACCAAACACAGAATCAAAAAACAGCAAAGTAGAACCAACTGCAATTAAATAGTGAATGAGAACAGTATTTCAGATAAAAGTAATAATTGTAGATTTTGCATTTAGAACAAACAGCATCAACAGTAAATTATAACAAGAGCATGTTAGAAAAATCTTACTGGAAAAAGTCTTACTAGAATAGGATTTATGTAAAATATGAAGTTGTTTCAAATAAAGGTCTGTAGTTCAGTTGAGCAAAATAGTCCTTCTATTTGAACATTTACATTCATTTGTGAAGCTTTTAAATTCCAGTGATGATGATGGGATGAAGAGTTTCAAAACCCACAGTTTTTATATAACAACTTGGGTTCACTGAAGGATTCAGGGTGTAGTAATATCTTTATTTGTAGGTTTAAAGAAAGTGATGTGTCATAATTGGTCTGGGTCAACATGCATTACAGATATCTTAGTCTTAAAATAATTTCATTAATTATGCTGACTTTACTTGTTTGAATGCTTGCACATTTTTGGCATCTAATAGCTCTAAGATCTAAAGCTTAACAAAATCACCTCTATGATGTTGACGATGTGATAGGGCAGCCAGAATATTGCAAAGGCACTGATGATCAGCAGGATGAGGCGGCTGCCTTGCCCTTTAAGGTGGAACTTTGCGCTTTGCAGACGGCAGATGACGGAGGAGTAACAGGTATTGATGAGGGAGAAAGGCACCAGGCAGCCCATGATAGTCTCAAACAGGTACTGGAAGACCCGGTGACCTGTGCTGCCCCAGTGGTATGACTTGCAAAAGCTCAGAGTGATGTTGTTTGGTAGTGTCTTCTTCAGATTACTGTCAGAGAAGATGAGGAAACAATTCATACAAACAGAAAGTAAATGTGACAGTGGATATACTACTACTACTAACTAATACTACTAACAACATGCTTTAATGTATCAGCCCAAACGTATAGCAGATATATCTGCATATTTCTGAACCACACTAAAATGTGTGACAATTGAGAGAAAGGTCTGAAGTGAAGGCCAAACCTTTTTTATATTAACTATACCATGAGATGTATGGAAGTTTATTAGTGACAAAACTATTACACAACAACTCAAGATTTAAGATCACATAGGAACAGATATTTAAGATGGAAAAAATCTGTTTTTGAGCCCACAAGAGGAACCATGCAGATTTGAGTGAAGGACGGGGCTTTCTTTTCTAACGGTCTTAAAACCTGCACACTCTCCGTTTGGGCAGTTTGTATTGTTCTCATGCAAACACCACCTGAGAGAATAACAATTGGGTTTGAGTTGTAAATTATGTTCTTAGACTACAGCCACGGCAGACTATTTTCATCATGTCATAAATCTGCATCTGTCATCATGTCTTTTAATTATGATTCATTTGCTCACCTAAAAGCTTTTGTACAGCTGTGATTTTATATAGTGATGGTTCATGGTTAGAGCCTTAAACCCTAGGCCACCTGGGCGCCCCAACCAATTGTTTTCTTGTTGATTAACTTCCATATACATATTGTCTGCCTGCTAAACTGCATCACACTGTTATTGTCTTCGAAAATAACTAATAACTACAATCCAAAAATAGAAAGCATCATATTTCTAATTATGGTTGATTTTGTTATGAAAGAAAAATTCAGATAAGACATTTGCAAATGTATTAATTCATCATCCTCTGAAGTGTTTTTATTTCCTCATCTATTAAAAATATATTCCACACAGTACTGAACACTTCACATCATGTGGCAGCCATTAAAAAGTGTTCTTTGCACATTTAGAAACATTATAGTTTCAAAGGAAATTTTAGTCTTACCTGCGATAGAAAGGCATCGGCAGTGACAGGATGAAAGCTAACACCCAGACCGCCAGCAGGAGAACCAGCAGGGAACGCTTGGTTCTCATTCTCTGGGAGAGAAAAGGCCTTGTTACGGCCAGCCAGCGATCCATACTCATCAGGCAGATGAGGTAAATGGACACATACATGTTCACACTTGAAAGGTAATGCACCAGCTTGCATGCTGCCGAGCCAAACTCCCAGCCCTTGCCTCCAGCCAGGAAGCGCAGGAAAAAAGGGGCACTGAGTAGCACAAAAGCGTCTGCCAGTGCCAGATTAAGCACCAACAGACAGGTCACTGAGCGCTTCTTCACATGGCAGAGCACCGACCAAACAACAAATAGGTTTCCGGGGAAGCCCAGCACAAACGCCATGGTCAGGATGGCGATCCCAGCCATGGCTGAGGCACTGATAGGCAGAGAAAAGGATGCAGAGGAGGACTGGAAGGTGGTGGTGGTGATATTGGATGCCATTTGGACAGCCTCTGAAGGATCTGAGTTTGGCTTCAACAACTCTGAATCTGACACAAGCTTCAAGAAACAGACAGGAAACAGGATATGTTGTATCAAGTTTTTAACATGTAAATGTGTGTCAATGCCACGGAATATTGCACAATGTTTTTTTTTCTATCTGTGTTACTGTCTTTACACAACATATTTCTAGAACATGACAGACGACAGTTTCCTGTAATCATCAAACAAGCATAAACAAGATAAAAGCTTATGTGCTGCCTTTGTGGCAATACATTTATCCTATATTTAACCAAGCAAAAGTCTACTTGAGATTAAAATCTCTTTTTCAAGAGTGACCGAGACAGCAGCATAAACAGTGTTACAACAAATACATTACAAGCAGACAAATACAATTGTCACACAATATAAACAAGTGAACACAATATCCAGTTAATATGTAATGCAAAGTCAGGGACAAAATTCCAGTTATAATGCATAAACAGATAAAGTTTTCGAAAATAATTTCAATGAAAATTTAGGAGCAATGTCGTTGACCCAGAATGCTATTTTCTTGATGCATACATACATACATTTTCTTGATACATTATCACTGTAAGTTTCTCATGATGTGATAACCGAACATTTATTGCGTTTTTTTATTGCGATTTGTGTGCAGCAAACAAATTGAACAGTGTAGCATGAATAGTCCACTAATATTGCATTGTCAAATAAAGCACTGTGTACTGAAAAGTGTATACTTGTTTTCTTTTGTCATTTTGACTTTTTGGTGGTGCGACAGTATTAAGACTTTAATTATTATTATTTTATAATTATTATATTATATTATTATATTAAGATTTTGTTTAATGTCCTGCATTGTTCAGATCTACAGAGATTGAGATGTATATATTTATTTTCTTTTTTTCTTTTTTTGCAATTTGCTTCTGATGCATTGTTTAATTTAAAGTCGTAAAGATGGTCAGAATGTGCTGAAATGTTTTTATACCTGCAAGCCAGCACCTCTCGTGTGCACAGGTGTGCATTTTCCTTTAGCTGTGCAAATAAATCTGAGAATATAAAGGTCTTTTGAAGGAGCATGATATGTGCTGAATTAATCTGACCGGTACTTAGAACCACAAAATGACTAAGGAGCGGAAGAGACAGTGAGGATCAATGTAAACTTATCAAACCTTTTAATCTTCTCGTTCTAAAAGAAACGTTTCACAGAAAGCAGCTGCCTTTATGTTACGAAATAAATTATAATTCACAAATAGTGATGAAATGTTCACCAGCTGTATTTAAATAATAATAGCTCTTTCTCATTAGATTAACGTTCCTTCTCTTAGTTGTGTGACATAATTGTATGCTAAAATGTTTTTGTCAGTTATCTTTAGAGGAAAATCTATTTTGGTAATTGGTAATGTTTTAATGAATAATATAAAACTCCTTATACATCCACATACCTTCAGCTGTAGATCCACTCCAAATGTTTACCAATTTCCATTTATTTTACACCTTGCCTGATCTGCTATTAACTCCTAGGCTACCCTCTGCTTTAAAGACTGCATGTGGAGAGAAAAATAAATGTACATATATATATATATATATATATATATATATATATATATATATATATATATATAAATATATTGAGTAAGAGGGGTCATGTGAAGGGAAATCCTGTGACAACAGGAAGCAAGCTTGAGTCACTTTCAACGAAGCCGTTGTTCCTCCTGCACATTTGATTCTGTTATTGCAGATTGGTGCATTACATACTACATTATACTGGTATACACAGCAGCTTCACAAAGAAATGTTGACACATCTCCTTTGTAGAGCAGTATTTGCAGTTATCCAGAAAATAGACATGCTAATGTTGTTTCATAATGTGAAATATTTTGACAAATTTTAGAACAGAAAAGAGCAGATGACATCATTTTAAATGAAGAGCAAGAATGAACAGCGCAAGACATCGTCATGAGGGTGAATAAGGCAGGGAGTGAATATTACGGTAAACTGTCAGGATGTTGTTGATACATCATAATACATGTTGAAATCATGCCTCTATCGTGTTCATAGTTTTCTTCTCTTGCACCAGACATTTTGGCAGATTTACAGCATATTTCTCTTTCCACATATCTCATTTGACTCAAGTTAGAGACAGGACGTATTGAATTGCATAAAAAAGTTGTGATGCGCCACATTTTCCGGAAAAAGTGCTTTACATCATTTTGTATTTTTCTGCATTTAGAGTTTTTTACATGCATGCTCACAGTGAAGTATAAAAAATACTTCAGATTAGGGTTTTCTGTTTAAAGCTGCACTAATCAATATGACAATCCCAAAGAAAAACTCTCTACTGTTTTGATTTACACTCATGGGTCAGCAAAAAAAAAAAAAAAGATAAACCCACTGTATACAATCTGTCCAGCACCAAATGGCAGACAAAGTTAGCAACTAGCTGGTGAACATAGTGGAGCATTGCACAGATAATATTTCCCACAGGAGTTGGTCAAATACAAATGTTAACTTTTGACTTTTGTTTTTAGATGGATGGACCATGGTTCATATAGTATATACTGTATTTAAACCAGTTTTGCCTCTGGTCTCATTCTCATTCATTCCCTTCAGTTCAGAACAGTACAGAAAACAACCCATCACTAAAAAAAGACAAGTAATCATGCTTTATAAATGCAATGCAAGAGAACATCAGGAATTTAACTTCCACATTTTAAAGAAAGTTTAGTTTTGTCAATGTTTTATTTTAACTTCTTCCTAATGTGTTTCTGTATACTTCAGTGTCCTTCAGTTTACTTAGAAGTTTGTCTGCCACTGTTGCCTTTATCTAGCTTTGTTTCCTGTCTTTTGACTTTGATTACCTGATGTGTCTTATCTGTTCATGCACCCTTCCTGCTTGTGTGGTTGTCTGTAAATATTGTCCTCAGTTCTGTTCAGTCTTTGTCGGCTCTTTGTCGAGTGATCCTGCGTGTCTCAGTGTCTCACTACTCTGCTGGACATTTGAATATATCTTCCGTCTGGATTAATGCTTTCAACATTTGGATTCTGCCTTTGTTTGGACATTTACCTGCCACCAACACATGTAAGCCTTGTTTCTGTATTAGTGACTGTTTGCATCTGGGTCCACATCTCTGTTTATTCTGCTTCTGCTTTGTCATTGCCATTGTGGCATCAAATGGCCAAAAAAAAAATAATAATAATTCGTACAGCTTTAAACACATAAAACATATGTAACCCTTTTCACCATCGGCTCGTGATGAGGCAAGTACACTATAAAGCAACATATAAAGTGTTGAGCCCCCTTAACCCTAATGTTTGGTAAAATGGTGAAAGAGACATCCCATTGTATAATAAACCTGTCTAGGAA
>NC_060161.1:24425245-24446945 GCF_021292245.1 Micropterus dolomieu | reverse complement strand
CTTCAGTGTCCTTCAGTTTACTTAGAAGTTTGTCTGCCACTGTTGCCTTTATCTAGCTTTGTTTCCTGTCTTTTGACTTTGATTACCTGATGTGTCTTATCTGTTCATGCACCCTTCCTGCTTGTGTGGTTGTCTGTAAATATTGTCCTCAGTTCTGTTCAGTCTTTGTCGGCTCTTTGTCGAGTGATCCTGCGTGTCTCAGTGTCTCACTACTCTGCTGGACATTTGAATATATCTTCCGTCTGGATTAATGCTTTCAACATTTGGATTCTGCCTTTGTTTGGACATTTACCTGCCACCAACACATGTAAGCC
Source organism: Micropterus dolomieu (assembly GCF_021292245.1). NCBI lineage: Eukaryota > Metazoa > Chordata > Actinopteri > Centrarchiformes > Centrarchidae > Micropterus > Micropterus dolomieu. The sequence continues at coordinate 24,446,631 of NC_060161.1, read as the reverse complement.
TTGTTTCTGTATTAGTGACTGTTTGCATCTGGGTCCACATCTCTGTTTATTCTGCTTCTGCTTTGTCATTGCCATTGTGGCATCAAATGGCCAAAAAAAAAAAAATAATAATTCGTACAGCTTTAAACACATAAAACATACCAACAAAATGTAACAGAGAAGCACACAAAGCAAACACAACAGTGTGACTATTGTAAAAACAAAGTCAAGTGTGTCCAAAAGGCACAAATAAATCTTGTAAAGAAGTCTCACTGACATCACAGGAAGCATGTACAGTAAACATAACATACTGCCTCTTTTTGAAGGTTAGATCTTGAATTTAACAGGGTTTTTGAAGCGGTGAGGAGTATATGTGTCCTGGATAATACTCCACAGTTTTTTCATATGAAAGAGTTCATAGCAGAGTTCATAGCTCATCAAATATACAGTTCTAATGTGCTGTATTGTTTAAGCACCATCTCAGACACAACAATGTCACTGTAGGATGCAAGTTGTTCCAGGGCACAGGAGGCCTAGTTACATCCCTTTCAAAGATTCACGTTGTGCAGCAGCTGAATCTGAACTGCTACTCTGAATCTGAATTCTTGACTGCAGAACCCTTAATGTTGTCCAAATTTTAGAAGTTTTTGTGACTGGACAGAGATTTGAAGGCTGAGTGGTCATTTTTTTCCCCTCCAGAGGAACACCACCAGCTTCAAGCTTATAGCCTCTTGTGTCCTCTACTTACCATTCTTTACTGGTTTAACATTAGAGCTCGAGTTGGTAACAGATTCTGGATCTTTGTCCTGTAGCATAACAGTATCTGCATCTTTGTCTTTGTCACGGCTGTTCTGGCTGTTCTGTCTGCTCTTCCTGCTAGCCGAGTCCAGCCCTGTTCGCTCAAACAAGCGGGCCATGAACGCCAGTCCTTCTCGCCGGATGTAGGACTTTCCTGCGAAGAAGTAAAGCACCGGATTGGCACAGCTGCTCATGAAGGCTATAGAAGAGGTGACAGCACGGCTGCTGTCCCATATTTTATTCAACCTGGAGGGTGGGGAAATGAGCAGAGAATTTTATTAGAGACAAATGAGAGAAAAAAACTCTTGCCTTGATGTACATAAATGGGTCACAGACTAGGCAAAATGTATTGTTTTAGGCTACGAGCCATTGTTTGTGTTGTGACACTGCACAATTTACTCTACAGAATTATTGTAATATTATCATTTTAAAGTCAATTTAAAGAATGCTGCAATTCACCATCTTTCAAAGTGTTAGATGAAGGATCAATATCAATCTCATGTCTGTGTGTTAAGTATGGAGTATTGAGATTTATAGGTGACAGTATTTTTGAACTTTGGAGAAAATCAGGCTAGTAGTTTCAAACTGCATCCATTATGCTAAGCTAAGTTAACCATCTGCAGGATCTTGCTCCGTACTTAACACGCACACCCAAGAGTGGCCAGCGATCATATATAATGATGATATATAGTAATCAAGAGGTGAATTTGTGCATTATACTTTGTCAAATAAAGCAAGCCAGGCAACCTTCCGTGTTTGAGAACGGTGCTGTCTTTTAATCACCCACTAGAGGTCTGCAGCGCCACAATAACCAGCCTAGTTCAAATGAACGAAATGACTCAAAAAAACATTAGTTCATCTTAATGAACGAGATTTGAAGATTCGAGTCTGTCAAAAGAGTCGTACTTGCCATGACTAGTCCTGATCCGGCGGCTGTGTTCACTCACTGAGAGCTACAGACCAGTCCGCGCAGAGTCTGCATGACGGGGTGTGGGCGTAACGCACATTAAACTACTGGCTACAGTAAACTTCGATCAATATCTGTGACAAGTCTCTCCCTGTCTTTGTGTTTTGACAGGAACCATGTACATATAGGTAAGCAAATAGCACACCGCTTTCTGTTTCATGGGAACTTTAAGTAATCCCTGTGAGTAATCCCCGTTTTTATGAAATGTACCAGTAATCTGATTACATATTTTTTTTGTACTGTAACAGGATCCAGTTACTTCTTTTTGTATCTTAATTAAATAACGCCATTACATCTAATCTCAAACTTTACTCCCAAAGCCTGCTTATAATAATATAATGATAAGCATATTTTCCAAAGTGTTGAGTGATGCACTAAATGGCCCAATTTGACTTTGAAACAACTAATTACTCCCATCTGTACGTAAAGGATAACACTAATGACTGATTTGTGTTTGAATTTTATTAGCTATGAAGGTAAGATGCTCGCAAAATGTCACTTACAATTTTTTTCCTTCACCCTCTGGAAACAAAGCCCATGTAACCTGAGGACAATACAAATGTACTTAGTTAATAGCAGTGAAAAATGTTAATATTAAACCTAGACACATACTGAATACATTCAAAGACTCTATGTACTCTACATCCATACTTGGAAGAATGTGTTACTGTAAAAACAGAATGTGCGACATACTTGCACCATATTGATGATGTGGTAGGGCAACCAAAAGAGGCAGAAGGTCAACACAATGGCCAGGATGAGCTTCTCGCTACGAATTCGACGGCCGAACTTGGTGTTTTGGAGTCGCCGTAAGATGCGGATGTAGCTGACTACAATGATACTGTAGGGAATTAAAAACCCCAACACAAGCTCCAGTGTGTAATGGAGGGCTGCCTGTGCAGAGGAGATATAATTTAATATTCTATACTCTGCACCAGATCAAATCACATGCAGGCTGCCTCCAAAAGGCAGCGAGAGGTATGTGTTTCAAAATGCAGAGATGCCAACATGATGGAAAGGTGATTTAGGTAAAAAATAGAGAATGATTAGGGGAATCAAGCAAATCAAAATGGTTTAAATGCTTTTCTCTGTTGCATGTAGGATCAGTTTTGAATTCTCCTTCAGAATGATATGGTGTGCCTCATGAGATAACCGGTAAAAAATACAGTACTGACAGCTTGGTACTTTACAGATGGCTCTAAATAATTATTAATTTGGAGTACTCCACCATTATCAGACTCACAATATCAAAACCTGGTACCTACATAACCCACAATGCAACTTCAGCGCCAAGAGTTCGGTCAGACATTCAGATGGTTACAGTGGCTAATGTAGGCTCGAGCTGCTAGCCTCAAACATATGAAGCGCCGGCATAAGGTGTCTGGTAACTTTACCTCTTTCTAAGAATCAGGTTATGCTCGATCCTAGTTGACGTGTTTCCTCACCATGTTAGAAATTATAGTTGGCAATCCTTAATCCTCAAAGTAAATAGCCATATGGAGATGCAATATTGTTTAAATATGGGAAGAACAGTGCACATTTTCAGGCAGTCTCTCCTGGAAGGTAATTACAGTGTTGCAAACCCTCCTTCCTGACCTCCGCACAACTGTCCAAATGGTTGTGAATGCTGGATTATCAGTTTGTCATGTTTTAAACATTACACCATCACATCACACAATTCATCAGACTTCACACAGTTCCCTCCGAAGGCTTTATGCAATTATTTTCTCATATGTTATGCTACTTCACAAGACCTCTAAACATTTACATGATTTAAAATTGTTGGAGTCTCATGTAAGTCTAATCCCATCTAAGTGTTAGATTGAAACAACTCTCACTCAACAGTGGAGGCAGCCATACTGACACTTACGTAATGTCTGAATGACAGAAACCACCTCTCTCCACCTCTAACCCCTTCACCAAGCTAACACCTCAGACTCAGCAGATATGTATCTCCATGTATCTCCCATTGAGACACAAGCAGAGAACAAGCAGACAACATGTCAAAGTACCAGAGTTTTACTGGGATTAATAATTGTGATGTAATTACTGAATTTCAAATTGTAATCCCTTAATGTTTAATGCCTTTATGCCATACACTGGACGTGGATGACTGAGAATATTTACAGATTAAAGGTTGCTCTATTCTTGTAGGCATTTTCTATTTTACTATAAAACTTGAACACACAACCAAATGTTGATGACAGAATACATATAAACCTCAGAAAATGTTAAATTAATTATTATTAATATATAATAATATAGGGTTCTACAGCAACATGGTAAAGTCAAACAGTTATGTCTGCGGTCAAGTTGCAATGAGTCTGACCTAATGTTCCCAAAGCAACAGCATTCTCCATAAATCAATATATTTGTGTATCACCATGTCTGTTTTGCTGCAGATCCAGATTAGGATGCATAAAGAAAACCTTCTATATATTTCATATTATTGAACTAAAAATATTGAGGATTGTACAGCCTTGGTGGAGAGCGCTTTATGGTATTCACAGTATGAAGGAAATATATTCAGATTTTTGTTTACTCACATAGCTTTCAGGTTCATGGAATGATTTGCATTCCATGGAATTTTTCTTCTCCTTCATTTCTCTGAAGATCAATGCAGGAACAGAGGCAACCATCACCAGCACCCACACCACCCCCAGCACACACAATACAGTCTTCCGGCCAGTGAAAAGACTGAGACGCTGCGGCCACAGCACTGCCACCAGCCTGTAGATGCTCATGAGCATGATGAGCTGGATGGAGGCGTACATGTTGACCAGACACAGGTAGAAGAGGACCTTACACATCACATTCCCAAACACCCAATTCTTCAAAACCAGGTAGATGATGAAGAATGGGGTGAGAGCCATAAGAGAGCCATCTGCGATAGCTAGGTTGAGGATGAGGAGGGTGGTGACGGACTGCTTTCGGGCACGAGCTAGGATGCTCCAAATGATGAAGACGTTGCCAGGGAAGCCCAAGAGAAAGACAAGGCTTAGGATGAGGGCGCCCATAGAGGTTCCAATTATGTTATCCACAACGGTGTCATTTCCTGAACCGGAGGATGTGGAGTTGAGATGAGAACTGTCATTCAGCTCCATTTTTGTTACCTGCCAAAGAGAGAATATTGGATACTTTCACTTAGTAAATTTAATTTAATCAATCATTTTAATCAAACAGTATTTCCAGTGCAGTTTCCCATACAGGAAGGCATTTTTTTTCACGGCACCAACCTACTTTATTACAAAGTGGCTGTAACAACTTCCAGAGATTTTCTGAGCCTCACATCTGACTCCTGCTCTATGTTTTATCTGGCAGAGACCTCAGTTTAACAATACAAGTACGTATTTTTGCAGGAAAGCGTAGGAGTGTTACGCAAGGCTAACAGGTTTTAACGGAGTCTACTAATTCCTCAACAACGAGACCAGACACGAGTGGAGAGCAACAGTCAGTGTGTTTGTGTCAGTATTTGAGCAGTGATCCTATCTGGGATTTATAATGTCTTTATTTCTCATCAGGCCAGGTGAGGTAAGATGCACTATATATGCACCAATTGTATAAGACAACCCTTTTGGAAAATTATTAACATTTACTCAAACAATGTACTTCAGTTAAAAAAAAGGTTTTTGAGGGACAATTTTGTACTTCACTTGAGGATTTACATTTTCTGTTACATTTCCTCCACTACATTTCAAAGAGAGTTATGATAAAACAAAAAAAACACACCCTTTATCTGATAGCTATAATAAGTGGTTACTTTACAAATTAAGATTTTACGTAAAAAATATTATCACTTTATTAAATTTGATGCACTGGAACATATTACTGCTAAAATAAATGAACTACAATTAGCTTCCCTTAGTAACTGCAACATTAAAATGCTTCTGCCATGTTTATGAATCAAAATGCATATAATTAAATCCAGTTATGATATATAATATAATTCTGACAGACAATTCTGCTGCACAAAGTGTAATATTACTTTTGATATTTTTTGTCTTATAGATGAATGAAAGCAGCGCTTTGCAGCCAGGATCAAAAATCTTGTGGAAAGTCTTCCTAAATGATTCACAAGTGAATGTTAATGGTTTTGAAATAACATGTTCAACAATCATACACGGGCTTAATGTTTGGTTGTCAACATACTTTTGAGTGATGAGTTATTTTCCCATGTTTTTTTGTCTATGTGGCTAATTGGGACAACATTTTTTGAAATTGGTCCAGTATTGAGCGAGTGCGGTGCAGCTGGCAGCAACGAGACAGTATTCCTTGCGCACATTTGTGCCCCTTCAATGTACGTCTACTAAAGTGCTTTTGCTACGGACAGGCTCAGATTGTAATAATACGTGTCTGTAATCATTATGGACTAACTGTTTAACCAGAAACAGTCTCTATAGCTCTCGTCAAAGCCTCCAGACCACTGATAATAGGGGCCTGGTTGAAAAATACAAAAGGTGCTCTTTAACAATTAGTTAAAGGGGCATTATGTAGCAGCCACTAGCAGTGTGGTTTTAAAGAGGTGGTACTATGCTTTTTGGCTTTTTCACTCTCCTTTACAGAGATATCTGTTTTGTGCATGTCACAGGTTTGCAAAGTGAAAAAGCCCAAAGTCCACCCCAAAGGTAGTTCCCATCTCCCATAGAAAACTCTGCTCGGAACTGCCTGAAAACAGCTTGTTTGTAGTCCAGCCTTTACTTACGTTTTTGTTGTGAAGTCACAAGAAAATACTCGCCGAGCGACTAGCCTGACACGCCCTCAAAAACACAGGTGGAAAACTACTGGGCTGCAGGACACCTCCTCTCCCTTCCAAACACTAGCTACCCTCCAGACAGTCAATTAACTTTATGGATGAAAGACACTTTTGTACAGATTTACAGATTAATAACTCACCAACTCACCACTCTGAAACTCTTGCTCCAGTCCATATTGCCAAGATGGTCGGCAACATGTAACCTACAGCTGAATCGAAGCTGTTTACCGTCTTTTCGCTGACCCGCCTTTCTCTGCTTCTGATTGGCTAGTAGTCCTTAACTAGGAACTGCGCATATGCAACTCCCAACAAAGGTAATTTAGAGACAAGAAGTAGGTGAAAAGAGGAGCTGCAGCAATGTGCAGTATGACAAAAAATATGGTGTTTCTTTGAAAATGAAACCATGTAAACCTGTTCTGGAACAACTTCTGAATAGGATTTTGAACCTGAAAATGAGCATAATACCACCTCTTTACATTGCTACCAGGGGTGTGCTCATACGCGTGCTCGCTTGAACTCATAAGCGAGCATAATCCGAAACACAGCAACTTTGATACAGAAATCCTGCAATAAACGCAGGAACACCAGCATGCAGGCTGTGGCTTTTCACATGTTCAGTCTCAGAGACAGATAAACACCGGCTCCGTAACGTTACTTCATTCAGCGCAGCGAGCCGCCTATCGGCACAATTCTCCCGGAAAAAAGGCAGAGTGACAGCGGCTATAGACAGGCAGGGAGAACAGAAGTCTGACTTTTTTTTCCTCAGAATTCTGACTTTAATCTCAGAACTCAAAAAAAAAAATTCACATATGGCCCTAATCCTCTTCCGTATAAAACCCTATTGCAATGTTAAAGTAATAGTTTTATCAGTTGCAGGTTGAACTAATCCATGCTAGTTACACGATCATGGTATATTCACTGCATTTAGCCGACGTACTACATCGTTAACGTTAGCTCACCTGCTGCTTTCAGTAACTACCTTTACTATCTGAGCATCTTTCACCGGAGGCTCAGCAATGTCAGCACAGCTAAATGTTTTGGATGATAATGAAATGGGTAGTGAGCTGTACTGAATATTATAATGAGATTGTGTCACACTTTATAACAATAAGACCGCAGTAAGTAACTATACTGTAGAGTTAGTGTATGACTCTTCCTCTGGGTTGTTGTCGCTGTGAAGTTGCAGTATTGTAAATTATATGGGCCACGTTAGTTACAGCGACTGAGAGGTGGAGAAGCTATGTACCTGAGTATGGGTAAAACCACAATAAACCTAAACTGAACGTTACAAAGCAAACAGCAGCAGGGCCGAGCTACTGTAGCGTTAGCTGGCTGCTCCTGGCTGCATCACTATAGGCTAACGTTAGTAAACAAATCGCTCCACATTTGCTTTTTACAGTTACATCCTTTCTTGCAGGCTAAATCAACAGTGGTACACAGGATAGTAACATGGGTTGTTCACACGCATTAGTTGGTGAAGTAATGTGGAAAGCGAACTTTGCACCAGATAACATTAGCAACTGCTTGGAGTTAGCCCGGCGAGCTAACGTGACTTTGTCTGTGTTTCTCCAGCTTTACTAATGCTCACTTTGTTCTTACTCGACATCATCTGAACCTGTTTGGTCTGATGGGCTTCAGCACATAAAACTTTATTGTTGTTTTGTATCCTTACGTGGAGCCTGTGTTTTGCTGTGAGACGGTCGTTTTATGGTGTCAGTGGACTGCATGTCATTAGTACGAGAGAGGCTCAGGAGCGCGCACAGGGCAGAATAGTGGCGGATACAAGCAACAGAGAAAAAAGACGTGTGCTTCATTTCTAAGTGAGTTTTGAGCCCACTGACAATAAGGCAATGAAAATTTTATTAATTTCATTGAAAAACTTACATATAGTCCCTTTAACACATCATGTGACTTAACTCTCTCTCTCCTAAACCTAACCTGAAGTAGTTTTGTTGCCCAAACCTAACCAAACTGTGACCAATTGTCAATGTTAACCACGTGTTTAACAACATATGACTGCGTATAGTAAGCCTGTCACTGGTACTTCCCAACAGCCATATATGTCAGTGGGGGAGTAATTGGCAAACGACCTATTCTGTCATTCTGGTATGTGTTACTGAATTAACGTTTAATAAGTGACATGTCATCACTTGTTCCACATATCTTGCCTATTAGTTTAAGAGCTCGCCCTTTAGACTGCTTACACTCAAACTATGCAGTGTCAGTACTCCTGTACATAATCGAATATTCAAACCCCGCCAACTAAACCTGTTTGATGTTTGTTACCAACTTGCATAGTAATTATGGACTATTGCCATGTAAATAAGTGTGTAATTGGTGTTGTGTTAAGTGAGTTCCAGATGATAACAGGTATAAACACTGAGAAATCTAGATATTGACTTTTAGCATTACTCATATACCTATTAAATACTACAGCACATAATAGGTTACATTCTAATGTACGTTAATGAGGAAGCTTTAAGCACTTGATTTGTCTTACAACTTTCATTTGTCATCTAAGGGGATGGGACCATTGATACTGTATTTGATAGCTTTAGAAAACGGTGTTTGTTTTGAAAATAAGAAAGGTAAATGGAAGAATAAAAAGTTAATTATGAACTAATTTACAGATTTGTTTTTTTCAAGGTACAAGGTTGTATATTAGTCATCATACAGCACAAGGCTGCATAACGAAATGTAATATGTAGTTCCTTCATGATACACACACAACATATGATCAAGTGTAGGCCTACATTAAAATATGGTAACATATAAAATAAAATTAAACAATATATATACAGTTATTTATACACTAATATACATACGCATATACACCCCGAACATTCCACAGTGCATGTTTTTAATTTGCATCTGGGTCAAATGTAAACAGCAGCAACCAGATGACAATATGAAAGTTTAATCTTCACAATAAACAGTCTGACATTTGGGAATCAGAGTCCATTTTGACTGCATTTGAGCACCAAGCATCATCGATGTAAAACACAAAGTCCAACATGGACCACCTGCCGAGTGCTTGATCCGGGAAGTTGATGGGGCAGGTCTCTGCAGTGATGAGGGCACAAAAGTCTCTGAATACCGTTGTCTGGTCAACATGAGTCCCATTTTGTCCAGACCGGATCACTAGGAGCAGAATTAAATTCAAACATGGCTCTTCTCCTTGCTCTCTCTCTCTCCTCTGCACAATTACTGCACCCGCCGTGGCACCTGGTCCGGTTGTTTGTGCCAGGTGGATCGTGGACTGCTGCTATTTAATCCAAAAACCCATCGTCTCCATCTTCCAATGACTTTATTTATGTCAGAGGTAACGCATGTTTTGGCAATAAAGCCGGAAAAACCAAAAGTGTAGTGAAGTTTGAAGGAGCTACCAGCTGCAGCTTCTACAAGCACTGCCAGCTGCCATAGCAATTTTTGTTAGTTTTTGTTTAATATTGCAGAAAATAACCATGTTTGAAAACCGCACAAAAATTCTTTAGAGAAAAATAACATTTTGGTGCAACACACAAATACAATAAAAGCAATAAGATAGAAATTGTGGTGACTAAAAAGCTAAATGCTACATGTGACCAAGAGTGTTTCACTATTTTTTTAATAAAAAAAGAGACATTGCAAGCAATAAAAAATAAAGGCTTATCCAAAGTATTTATGCTGCTAATGTAATAGTTATCTTAAGTCATGTTCTTTTCTTTTTTTTCTACCACAGATGTACTTGCATGTGTTTATAATTTAAATATTGTGGTATAAAGCATTTAGGACAGAGGCAAAGAAATGTTGTTTACCGAAAGCCGGTCAAACCACATTGAGAGTGGCATCAAAGCATCAGTATCAGGCATTGAATCTGTCAGATTGTGCAATAACCCAACAACCAGACATTGTAGACTCATTTTAGACTATAGCCAGCTGTCTCTGTCTTTTTGAGGTTTTTCTGTTTCCGTTCCTCTTGTGTTTTTTCACCCTTTTGTATCGTTACAAAAGAGTAAAAACATTTCAAGTTTGCTTTCTTCCATTTTGTACAAACAGAGCTCCCCGTAATAGAACTTTCCACATCACAGAAATCTGACTAACTCAAAAGGTGGTTTTTGTGTACCTTGTGACTCATACACATGAAACAAACCTGTTCTGCCTACAAAGAAAAACCATACAAACAGTAACTGCACAACACATATGAATGAGAGTGTAACAGATTTAGCTGAAATTGACATATTGTTCATATTTGAACCAATCACAGATGCCAAATGAACCTGACAATAATGTCACAAGACCACATGAAAAACTTTGCTTATTGTCAATATACAGCAACAAACTGCAGAAAAAGAACTCCTGTGAATCCTCAAAAATAAAACAAAAGGTTCTAGTTTTTCCTCCAACAGTAGCCGTGACTTTGGCTGATTGCAGAGATTTATTGGCGGTTGTAACTGCAGTGTTGTTACTGACAGAAACCAACACAGACTCATGAACAAGAGACGGGAAAATTAGATGGACTTACCAAGTCATCGACTGCAAATCCCAAAAGAAGCAGGAGGACACTAAGAGCTGAACAATTTCAATCTGTTGTAAATGTTACCTTTTTTCCTTTTCTTTTTACCTTGTCTTCTCCCCACGTGTTCCCCCCTCCCACTCTCTCTCTCTCTCTCTGTGTCAGTGATTGATCTGTCATGCTTGCTGTAACATGCAGTGTAGTGAATGGGGAAGGTGTGTCCCCTTTACCTGGCCTGCCTCTGCCCGGGCAGTCTGTCAACATCCGAACATGTTGAGAGACGAATTTTATCTGTGTAGAATTCAAAGATGTCCAGTTAGAGAAAATTTCCCGAAGCAAAGGTCTGGAACAACAAAACGATTAACTTGCATTATCATTCAGAACCATAACATATAGTTTAAAACTCAAATAAAATGCTTAATTTTTTGAAAAAATTAAATAAAATGTGTAGCTTGAAGTGTAGTCTTAGGTGTGTGTTTCCAAAACGTCTCTGGCCTATTAGTCACCCAACCATAAAGATACACAAATATTACATCCATGGGCATTGATCAGCATATAACATCATCTACCCTTGTGGGAAGACGATTTGCTCCCATCCAACCACAAGAGCATTAGTGAGGCCAGATAGTAATGTTGGGCAATATAAGGCCCGGCTCAAAGTTGGCATTTCCAGCTGGTTCAGGTCAGGGCGCAGTTCTTTGCACTGAACTGTAAAAACAACAACAACAAAAAAACATTTCTTTATGGACCTTGCTCTGTGCACAGGGGCATTGTCATGTTGAAACAGAAAAGGACCTTTGCTTAACCTTAAGCTGGAAGCACACTATTGTCTAAAATAGCACTGTATGCTGTAGGCTTAAGATTTTCCTTTCCAACAAAGGGGCCTAGCCCAATCCATGAAAACAGCTCCAAACTGAAAGTACACAGAGGCAGGTTTGTCCACATATTTGTGGTCATACAGTGGATATCTCGTGTGTATTTGTGTTTATTTTATTTAATTTCATTGTAATTTAATTCCATATTTAGCACTCGCTTCACTCTTGCCATGTCCTTGTTCAGAAACATAGGTTCGGAATTTTTTTCTCACAATATGTCCACACACGAATTTAAATGTTTACTTTAGTTCCAACGAAGATATGTATTAAAATAAACAAGCAAGACAAGAAAATCATGTCTTACAACTTTCACTGTCTTCAAAAGGCATTTGGTTATTTCACATAGAACCAGGCTACATAAGCAATGCATCTAAAGACCAGTTACAACCAACTATGGCATGTCCATTCCTTAATAACCCTGTAAATGAAGGTGCTCAGATTCTACACAGATCGTTTACACTACCAGCCCCCAAGGCCATCAGATAAAGTGATCCACTGTAGAGTATCTGTGGGAGAGATACCATTGACCACTCTTTAGTCTTTATGCATAACTCTGCTTTTCTTTGCCTGTGGGACTTTCTAGCACAGTGTTGGTGATGCAGAAAGTCTTGGGAAGGCAACTGTATGCCTGGAAATAAGAAGTGTATACCTTGCTAAAGCAGTACCTGAATATTTTCATCACTTTTCCTTGTCATCTTGAAACACAAAGAAGCATGTTTCATTCAATTGCAGGTATGTGCCAGTTAAAATAAATGTAAAGTAGTTTACAGGCTGACATGTCGCTGTATGAACTTAATCCTTAGTGTTTCACTTTATCTTATCAGCACAGATCGATGACAAATCAGCTATTTCCTTTCCTAATCAAATATGTTATAGCAATAACATGTAGCTGCAGAGGGCAAAACCACATTTGAAACCAAAGTTTTAAATATTCTTCCGGAATGTGAGACAAATGTTCACATAACATAGTCAATGTTAACCCCTTGATGCCTGATTTAAAAAAAAAAAAACAAACAACCCTTTAATTTGTGTTTTCATTTGCTTTCAAGCTGATGTTAGATTAAGTGAAGATTGTTAATTTGTCTATAGAACATAGAAAAGATATAAATTCAGGTATGATGTAGGTATGATGCAAATTAGCGACAACAGACATAAACAAGAAACCAGGGCTTGCAAAAGGTTCCTAGGAATCGAATATGCACAAACAGGTATTGGGGGAATTCATGCGCTATCTTGACTTGCAATCTGAAAGGAAGAGGTGTGATGCGAATTCGCGAAAAGAAGTGTGTGCCACGCTATAAGAACAGTGTACTTTGCACTTAACATGTTCTTGAACGTTTCCATTGCATTTCCTGGTCGCCTTGGAACGCAGACCATCAAAATGGACTTCTACTCATGGTTTAATATGTTTGCACAGCATTCCCAGATGTTATCTTGGCAGTGGACAGCACTCACAATAAGATGAAGTTTTCATCTGGCCTCAATGAGGGATGTGTCCCTGAGCAAGACACTTAACCCCTAGTTACTCCAGAGCCGTGCGACCTGTGACATAGAAAGCAATTGTTTCTTTGGATAAAAGCGTTAGCTAAATGAATAAATGCAATGCTCAGACAACATGGGTATTGCACAGGTGTGCCTTAAGCTCAGCCCCCCCGACAAAAGAATAGAATTTATGATTCTTTGTTTTATTCCAGGATTGTTTGTTGTCCTGTTTTGATGTTTTCTTTCAGAAACAGTGCATGAAAACCAATCCATCCGTACTGAGGGTAGAAACTCACCTATTCCTTCCTACATAAAATGAACCTAAACCTGTATGTGTTTGGATTGTGGGAGGACACCAGAAAATCCACACAGACAAAGAAACCCAGGACCGTCTTGCTGTAAGATGACACTAGCTACTGTGTGGAAATGACCAGATAAAATCTTCCATACAAACAATGCAATTAAGTTTATTTTTTTAAGCGTGCTCTATACTCAAGGTATTGCAATGCATTTTCCAATTTTCAAGTGTCATCCCAGGTTGACAGATTAATAGTGTTGATTATTCTGTCTGATCATTTGTGCTGATGTGTAAAGTTTCCACATAGTCCAAACCTTTTTAGTTAGAATTCAGCACTTGCAATAACTTGCAAGTTTCTGTTTATATAGCGCTCAACCTCCTACAAAAAGTATTTTTCTTCGGAAAACAGACATACAGCATGGGATTGCATGGAAGACATGCGTTATCATAGGGTTTACTCTTCCCTCCTTGATAACATCTGATCTGCAAATAACTGAATGGAATATCAAGGAAAAATTTGTGGCAGGTATTTTCTCTTTTGTCCTACCATCAATAATATTTTCTCTTTTTGTCCTCCGGAACAAGGTTCCATGAGTGAGAATTGTTTCAGAAAAAAAAACCTTCAAATTGTCAACACACACACACACACACACACACACACACACACTTATTACCATAACTTGACCAGCTGTGCAAACACTCCAACATCGTATCATTCGTAATTCAAACCAAGCCCGGGATAAAGAGGCTGGGTGAACGTGGTTTGGACTTTGTGGAGCAGAACCATCGGGTCAGAGACATGATAAAAACACAGAGTGCCTGCTTTTCAGATTCCAGATGAACTCCAATCTTGTACGAGCAAATTCCTGATACAGTCGTTTCTACATTATTGTGACGGAACGAGTAACCATTTGCAGTGCACTCTAAACTCCAGGACTTGTCATTGTTTCCAAAATGTGACTCCTCTGATGTTCGGTTGATGTCCTTGTATGCCACTGCCACAGACAGAGTGCGTGCATGCCACTCCACCTCCCAGTAACATCGCTCTAACAAACCCTCTCTGCACAGCACCTGCGGGAACTTAGTAAACCTGTCTGGCTGAGCAGCATACGGGCAGGGTGAAGGCCTCATCCTGCGGTTGTCGCCTATCAGGTGGAGATAGGGGTAGTTTGAGTTCACATCCAGAGTGAGGGGACAGCAATCTACCCAAGTAAGTAAAGTGAGTATTAACAATAAACCAACTGCCAAATGGTGATGATTATTGGATTAAAGTGAAGGAGTTCAATTGAATTTCTTACGGCGTAAAAACTCTTCTCTGCTTTTTGGTGCCGGCGGTAGTGAGAAGTCAACATAATAGACTAAAGGAAGAAACAAAAGTAATTTATAGTAGCACCAGTGAAGATGAATTAAGCCATTATGAGTCTGAATTTGTATATTTTCACATTTTACCTGTGGCAGAGATCCTGGGCCATGTTTCCCTTAAGACATTCTCCAGTTTATCTCTCAGCTCAGACACGCAATCAGTCAAGGAACGCAGAGGACCAGCACCAGGAAATCTGACGAGAAACAAGACAGTGTCAAAGACAGGGAAAACAATAATACAAAATATTGGCAAGATATATGCTAATAGAGATAGTTTGAATAAAGGAGCTAGAGGCGGAGTAATTATTGGTTGCTTTCAGAATACTTATTCTTAAGGGGAGGTGGGGCTTTAACTCAATTATAATGCAATACATTTTTAGCAGTCAACAATTACTGTATCAGTTCTTGTTCAGTGTCTTTTTAGGCATTTTTATTATTGTTATTTATTTCTACTTCATTCATTTCTTCATCTTTTAATTTGTTTGAAAACCTTACAATGATCGCCTACAGGTTTACTCCATGTTTGAGGTCTTTTTAGCTGTTCCAACTGTCCCGACTGTGCGTCCGTTGTAAGCTGTGGGTAAAGACCTGGAGACTTCCAGCAGAAATGTCAAAAAATAAATAATAAAATCATCAACTTAATGTCAGAAAACACTAAAAAGTGCACCTGAATAAAATGAATGTGATCATCAGCATGTGACAGCAGTTCCAGTTCGGTGTCTTACCTCCTCAGCTTGGTGATCTCCTTCTCCAGCTGCAGCTGAAGCTCCTCAGTCTGAGCGATGGCAGTTTTCTCCTGGTCTCTGATCAGCCGCTTCACCTCTCTGTGTCTTCTCTGCATGGTGGAGATAAGCTCAGCAAAGATCTTGTCACAGTCCCTCGGTGCAGTCTGGGCACAACTCGGTTTTTCGATTTAAATGTTGCAAATCATTTTAGTTAAAACCACGACTAAACATGATAAAAACCACCCCAGCTGTAGTGGCACTGTTCAAGTTGGTCCTGAAATTTGACCTCCCAAGAGACAAGATCAAAATGACTTCCTCTTGGGAATCAGATGAGAACTGTATTACATTTTACATGCCGTTTATAAGGCATGCTTTTTCCAGTGAAACATTAAATGGAGATTCTAGTAGAGAAGGACCAATGGAGTGTATTTCCAGGAAATAATCTTCATTCAGATATTGCTAGGTAATTGCTTGATGTGTAAATAAGCAACTGTTTGCTAACAAGCTCATCATATCAACTTAAAAAAGGTGGTAAATGTTGTGTTTACAACTTCTTACTGCTGCCCCCAAGTGGCGATTGTTTAAAGCAGTTATTGCAGGTTTAAACCACTTAAACCCTTTAATCAGTGTGAAAATTGGGAGTGCCTATTACCATACTGACTGTAGGCATTTTTTAAAAACATGCCCTAGGGAAACATGTTATTCCTGTTTAGAGTATCCTCACTGGCATTTCACAATCATTCAAGATCTAATTCTTACAGGCGCACATATTCTCCTAAATATCTCACCTTGAGATTCTCCTCAGATTGGCTCAGCTCCTTCTGCTCCTTCTCTCTCTGCTGGACTCTCTCCTGGACTTCCTTCTGACTTGAAACCAGATTTTTCTGGAAGGAAGAAAGCATGATTATTTCTGGTGAGCCATTTATGAGTTTTATGGCCACATGTCCTTTGGGAGTACAGGGGCACTTCTGGACTTTGAAAGGGAACAATGTGTGCAGATAAGTGAATGAAGTGAACATGTACAGATTTTTAAAACCTCAATATATTTTCAAAAACTAAGACAGGCTTCAGATTGAGAGATTTAGCTTCCATGTCCACCTCAGCCTTTTGTACTGAAACAGAACCTCTGTGATACTTTATGCTCATCTGCAGACCACAGAGAGCAAACAAGCTACTTTTCTGTTTGGCAGTAGACCTCCATCAACGTGTTGTGCTTTGTACACACCTTTTCCTGCAGTGGGATTGTTACTGAGACCAGCTGGTGCTTCTTCAATATAGGGACGCTGTAGTGAGGCTCGAGGTGAGCTGGACAATAAGATGCCAAACACGTCAGGCAAGACATCGTGGCCTTGTATCACTTGGTCCCACTGCAGAAATCACAGGCGACATCTGCTGGGCCAGCACAGGCTACAGCAGCATGCGGTGAATGCTGCTTCTTCAGCTTGTCAACAACCTAGTGATGACAGTGAAAGTAGTGAGGTCAGTCACAGATGACCAAGAAAGTGATTTCATTGAGTAAAATGAAACATAAACCATAAAGTTTAGGGGAAGTTTAGGAGAAAAAAAGTTAATTAGCTCTGTTCAGAAAGCACATACCATAGACTAACTTTGAGAGTGATCCCAAAATACATTTTAATTAAAACACTATACTAGTAAAATATTATTTAACCCCTACACTTGTATTTAAAGAACCAATATATTTACTGAGTGGAATAGAGTTTTTAAAAAGTACCATTTCTAAATTACCCCACCCACAGAAATCTGACATTTCTGTGTTATTTAGTTAGTTGGTCAACATATATGCAGATAACAATATATGTGCAAAAGACTAACACTGACCTAACAGTGGCACAGATGATCAGTCTAGCTCATCAAAGCGTGCACTGCTATTAACACCACTAACAAAAACAAAACCTGCATTAAGATTCAATTTGTGGAGACGTATAGAGGGCGACACTAAAATAGGAAGAAAGAACTATTACAATGGTTTAAGTGTGTATATCGTCACAGGAAAAAGTGGGGCAATTACATAATAATCTTGCTGATATATTATCTGTTCACAATCAGAATCAGGTTTATTGCCAGGTAGGTTTTCACATACAAGGAATTTGCCTACAATAAACATCGAAAATATGGAGATGGATAAATCGCTGCCAGTCAAGAAGCATAAATATAAAATCATGACAATAAAATATGAATACATACAAATATATGTACATGACTTGTATTTAAATGGACGAGCTATATGGTTTTGTGTGGGGATGTGCAAAATATTGACTACTGAATGTGCAAAAGTTTGTAATATAAGATACAGGTAAGAGAGAAGGCCTCTTTCACACCTCACCTCAGCCAGCATGTTGTTCCTCCTCAGAGCAGGTCTGGGACTGAATGTCTCTCTGCATTGAGGGCAGCTGTACTTTCCCTTCTCCTCTTCCTTGTCCCAACAATCCTCAATACAGCCTCTGCAGTAACTGTGTCCACAGTAAATTGTGACTGGTTCTTTTAGCAGGTCCAGACATACGGAACAACAGAACTGATCCTGGTCCAGCTCAACTCCACATTGCTCCTCAGGCTGTTGCTGTTGGTCAGCCATTTTACTGACAATCAGTTTCATAAAAGGACAGGAGCGTTGCTGAGTTTCAGTTTGTATGAAATGCCTGAAAAAGAAGGAGCAGACTCCCAGCTCCAACCAGGAGAGGAGAGGCCAACCAAAGCAGTGTCATTTGAATGTCCACCCTCTTTAATTGACATCAACTGTGTGCTCAAAGAAAATGTGTTAAAGGGGCAGATGCCAATTTCACACATCTAGATCAGTTTACCAGTCGTGGTTAGTGATAATTAGTTGTTGTAAAAGTTGTACAATGTCCTCTGCGATTCTGAACCGCCCTTTCAAAGTCTGATAAAATAACCCTTATGAGGCCATATTGATGTCATCAGGGTTATCTTGATTTAGGTTTGCGACTACAAATCTTTTACAGAAAGCCCATGATACACACGAGGGGGCATCATACCGATTGTAACATTTCCACAATGTTAATTTTGATTACATTTAATGCAACTCTATTCACCCCTGTAAGGGCAAAGAGGTTAAATACATGGAGTTCTTGTAATATATTTGGTGGTAGAAATGTTTGGATATATATTTAATTCATGCAGTGACATAGTGAACCTGAGGGGCCTCACAGTCCTTTACACTTGGTATACTTTTATGCTTCATGTTGGGAGGTGGTGCTCTGAGGAAAAGATAAGATAGGACATTTTAGATGTTCCAGACTCCCTTGATAAGAAATGTGCTCTGCCTCCTTCTGTTGGTATGATTTTACATGATCCTGTATGACATGGTACTTACTGTATAAAGCTGAGCGAAATGTAATGTTAGTTTGTGCTCATGGATATATGCTGTACCAAGATCTTCTCTGACGTCAGATTTTTGTTGAAGTAAACAGCACAGCTTTGGCTGAACAGTATTAATTCTATTCATTAAAGTTAGGATTGGCCATGAAGTTTTTCATCATCATACATAACACATAATATGTATCAAATAATATCTGAGTTGTACAAAAACAATAAAGGCCAAATATACGTTGTTGTTTTTTTTGTACTACACGTACAAATGCCTACTGCAAATTACTTAGATATATGAAAAAGAAAACAATGAAATTACTGACCATTATTGATGCATTAAAAAATATTACAAGAGATTCCCGAACTGTTCTTTCTTTTATTAGGTTATAATTCTGTTTAAAAGGTGTGCTCTGTTTTCTAAAGACCTTATACTGATAGAGTTTCACTTGCCTGTTGCTGTTGGGAGCCACCTGCTGATCAGAGCTTGCAGATGCATTGTAAAAATAAAAATTCCATCCTAAAGAGGTAAACTAGTCAGGACATACAACCCCAATAATAAAACAAGGACAAATGAGAAAACTTGAGCAATCAATACTTTTATTTGTTTTTAAATAGATTTTTAATAAATACACATTGGAAAAGCCAAACCAATTTCAAACAACCACTGTCAGATAATTAAAGAGTGTTCACTTTACACATTAAAATTTACATGTATTTTACACATTACAAATATATAATGGTGGCACGTGCCCAAAGTTCTTTGATTATATAACATTATTTACAAATAATTTCTAAACGAACATTAACAGAGATTTGAACATTTCCCTCAACCTTTTTAAGGTCACTGCCCCAAAGATTCTTCCCTGTAGTTAAAGCTGCTCTAATCTGTTTTTATTTTTGTATTTACAATGGATAAAGTGACTATGCATGATGTGAAAGTTGTTGTCGCTCATTGTATAAAACATACTAAGAATAATCTTGTGGCATTTAAAGACAAATGCTGCAAGATCAGGAAAAAGCAGGTTCCACTTTTGTGCAGCCGGAGAAAAGCAACCGCAGCCGTTTTCCTCCCACAAGGTTTTAGTGTCATGTGACATGGTGACGCTATGCAGCACTGGCAATAGTCGGACACACTTTCTAACTATCATGCATCACGTTAAGCGCAGCACCTCATGCAGTCAGACGCACCTAATATGTCTTCATGTTGTTGCGCAAGTGGCAAAAAAATGTTAATTCAGCTTAAGTGTATCTTTTCCTTTGTCCATGACAGCCTTAGCTGCCAACTGTGCTGCCTCCAATGGTGTTTTTGCTCCCTCAGCTGCATTGTGTCCAATCATACCACCCATTACTCCTCCTGTTGCAGCCAAGCCTGCTGTTGACACACCTACCACCACTCCGGCAGCTGTCAGTCCTGCTGCTTCTACTCCTCCTGCTACTACGGCTGCTCCTCCCACTGCTGGAATTCTTTTCACAAGTGTCATTAATCCTTTAAAGTTAGTTATAGCTGTGAAAACTAACCGGACCATGGCTGCCACACCAAAAAAAGCTCCAAACACTGCTCCTGTTGCAGTACCTGCAAGTTGGATCAGAAACCTCTCGGACACTCTGGTTTTAGCCTGTTTTCTGATCTCTTCCACTGGCAGGTTTCCTGATGACTGTCTAATGTTCTCTTCCTCTCTCTGTATTTCTTTCTCTACTGTTTCAAACATCATATTGGTGTAGCAGCCCCCATTGTTTTCCATCACCATCTTGTCTATTGTGTTGAGTAGGTCCTCCACCTGGAACTGGTTACTCCTGTAGTTGTTCTGCTGTTTGTTCTTCCAGTATTTATTATCAATGACGTGGCACCGGCCTCCACACCTCTTCACCAGGTCACTCAGATTCTTATTCTGATTGACAAACTCTTCAATTTTCATCCCTTTACGGAGCTGGTCACCATGAGTGAAGACAATGACAGCATATTTTAGAGCATCTTCAGAGAAATATTGACATATTTTGTTGATGACAGCCTGCTCCTGCTCTGTGAATTTCTCCACTTTCAGCACAATGAGAAAAGCATGAGGCCCAGGAGCGCACTCTGTGATACAGCTCACTATCTCAGGCTTCATGTCGTCCTCAGACCTTTCTGCATCAAAGAAACCAGGAGTGTCGATCAAAGTGACGCTTCTTCCATTGACAGATTTGGTTTCAGATTGACATGTTCTTGTTCCAGAGTTGGGTGAATGGTTTGTGGTGAATAATTTCTCTCCAAATATGGTGTTAGCTAGGTTGCTTTTCCCAGATCCAGTTTTTCCCAGCAGGACAATC
>NC_060161.1:24424045-24425225 GCF_021292245.1 Micropterus dolomieu | reverse complement strand
AATATCATCTGTGACATTTGGATCAAAATTACTTATCACTACCACATTTTCCCGAGCTATTTGCTTCCTTTTACACCAGGCTTCAATCTCAGCAACATCCATTTTGTGTACTTGAAATAGGTAAAATAGGAAAACTGTACCGACCAGTCAAATATTCAGTATGAGACGGCAAAAACAGGTTTAAATCTGCACACAACCCCACAGGATATCACAAATTTGCAAAAAAACATCCCGGACGAGCCCCCAAAAATGTAACCCTTTTCACCATCGGCTCGTGATGAGGCAAGTACACTATAAAGCAACATATAAAGTGTTGAGCCCCCTTAACCCTAATGTTTGGTAAAATGGTGAAAGAGACATCCCATTGTATAATAAACCTGTCTAGGAAGGCTATGATTCTCACTCTCTCTACTACCAATGAGAGGCTGGAGGGATAATCCTGACTTTAACCTCTTATTACCACAGAAAATACTGATCTACTCAGATACAGAGCATGTGATGAGACAGACATCCAGGACGCAATAGCTCAGTTTCCTTCTTTGTATTATGCAAGAATCACATAACATTTTAACAACAAATAATGGAGTGAAAAACAAACAATCTCAAAAGACCCGGGGAATATAGGGATTAGTCTTTTATAACCTGAGTGCACTCTTTTTTTTAGGTTTGTTCTTTTAGCAGGCCTGCATAAGTTCGTTGGCGCGCTTAGTTGGAGCTCATAGAGTGAAGAAAGTAACAGTACCTCCTTGAGTGGAGTGGAAACCCGAGATCCTACCGGGGCGACGTTGTCCGCAGCAGCACAGCGAGGGTTACACAGCTTCGTTCGTCCGTCACCACCAGCAACACAGCCCTCCGTGGAGGAAAACACCAGCGTTCCGATGTGGTCTCCTCTCGTCCAGCAGGCGAACGGTGTGTCTGCGGTCCCTCCCACGACGGTGTCACAGTCCCGCGAAGCCACGAGCTAACTTAGCCACAGAAACTAACAGGTCTAAGCTCACTTCCCAGTGCAAATACACACACCTCCAGTGGTAGCCCCACAGTCACAAACTCCTACGACGGCGAGAGCAGTGTCCGATACCATGAATAGTCCAACTTAAAACGTTAAGTGCCGTAAAAGCACTGTTAGCTGCCGACTAGCTTTCGTGCTCGTGCAACTCTTCCCTCAGTTCCCCCTGTTCTC
>NC_060161.1:24398281-24423945 GCF_021292245.1 Micropterus dolomieu | reverse complement strand
TAGCAATGTCTCGCATGGAATAGCCTTCATTTCTAAGAACAAGAATAGACTGTCGAGTTTCAGATGAAAGTTCTGTTTTTCTGGCCATTTTGAGCGTTTAATTGACCCCACAAATGTGATGCTCCAGAAACTCAATCTGCTCAAAGGAAGGTCAGTTTTGTAGCTTCTGTAACGACCTAAACTGTTTTCAGATATGTGAACATGATTGCACAAGGGTTTTCTAATCATCAATTAGCCTTCTGAGCCAATGAGCAAACACATTGTACCATTAGAACACTGGAGTGATAGTTGCTGGAAATGGGCCTCTATACACCTATGTAGATATTGCACCAAAAACCAGACATTTGCAGCTAGAATAGTCATTTACCACATTAGCAATGTATAGAGTGTATTTCTTCAAAGTTAAGACTAGTTTAAAGTTATCTTCATTGAAAAGTACAGTGCTTTTCCTTCAAAAATAAGGACATTTCTATGTGACCCCAAACTTTTGAACGGTAGTGTATGTACCAATAATAGTAAATAACACTAGGAAGCAGAAGATATGAAATAGGTGTCAGCTATTAAGGAACTGTTTTGGTCAAAGGTCAAAGTTCACAGAAATGTTAACTGTCTGTTTAATTTTCACTGTGGGAGGGATTTTAGAGTGCAATATCTCATAGGTGTTAGGCCTACAATAAAACATTGTGATATTTGTACCAGTGATAGTAGAGGACACTATGGAGAAGCCATGACAACGCTAATCTAACTGCTTAGGAATTACGCTGGTGATTTGCATTAATAACAAACAAATATTACTATTGTTATTAGTAATATTATATTTCTGTTGTTTGTATTTGTGTTCATATAATCACTAAGACAATCACAAAAAAACGCATATGTATCTTTCAGGACCTTTGGGTTACTCGCACCCGCCCCATCCTTACCATAATAACACCGCTTTAGGCGCAACAGAAATCAGACGGCGGCTGGCTTGGTCTCGCATTCGGCGGTTCACGTTCACGTGACCGCAGTCAGGGAGGTGCCGTGCCGAGAAAACCACATTATTGTAATGTACTTGTCATATGCTCTTGCAGCAAACATTAAAGCATACTGATACTACTCCAAAAGATATCATACACAATTTAAGAAAATATAAAATTGTATTTTGTTGACCCCCATCACGCCCCCCTCTCGCATTTCCTGTTTGTCTTTGCTGTCAATAAAAGAAATGCAAAAAATAAATAAATAAACGATCAAATAAAAATAGGCTACTTGGAACCTTTTAAAAACACTTTTTCTTTTCTTTTGCCCTAAAATGCAAGTGGAAACGTAACTGACGTCGTATCCTGTCCCTGTCAAATGGACATACAAATCAGATGAAGGTGACAAAATACAGACAGCATTGTTATTCCACCAAATAAGGAAATATTCATCTTTTATGTGTTGCTGTATATGGCGTTGTGCATGAACAAATGTTTGCCAATAAGTCAGACACATGGAAATGTATAGTAGGGAAGATCGAGGTATGTTGTCACACTTTTCACAGTCTAACATTTTCTGGACACCATCGAGTATAATTGTAGAAATACCATACTAAACGAAAGAAGGAAGTCTTGGGCATATATGTTGTTTGTTTTCATTACATCTTCATATCTTATCTCAGTATGGAGCTGTAGACTGTTGAATAGGGAGTGTGCACTTATGACATTTTGCCCCATTGGCAGGTAATTGTCACACTGGATCGTCAAAAACTAAGAACACAATTACTGTCAATTTCTAAGGGTTGGAGCCGATGTGAGCAGTGGGGTGGAAATGACCGCATTTATGCAATTTTCTTTGGCCTAATTCAGTCCATCAATGGACAGATAAGGCTTGTGGTTGTCCAAAAGAAGTAAACAAGGCTTCTCATTTGAGCACTTTGCATGTTCATTGAAATGTTCCAGGAAATCAACAAAATGCACATCTTTCATCCATTCAAAGGTGTTCCATCCTCTCTGCTGCCAGGTGGCCCCTTGATGAGGAACTGATTGCGGAAGTTTCCCACATAAGCACAAACTTCAGCTGCTGTGCCATAGCCAACTGCTCGGTGAATCTTCTGACCTCACCTGGCAACAGACCAAAATGAATGTCATGAGACCCAGTAACATTGAATAAACTGCTTCTCCAAATCAGGTGAAAAAATCTCCTGTGGCTTTGTATAACCAACACTTGTTGTCAGCATAGCTGTCTGACTTATTATCTGGTAATCTTTTAACAGTACAGAGTCAGAATACAGTAATAGCAGTAGTACGGTAATGTCAAAATTCTTCACTGTCCTTTTTGATTTGTTCAGCAACTTCACCTGGCTGGTTGGCTGTAACATTATATAGATGGTGTGCAGCCATGTAACCATCTTCCTTCCTTACATCCCGCCTTTAAAAACACATTTCCTCATTACAAACAGGCTTATTACATGGTCTTCTATCCTTTATGCCACAATGCAATTCATAACACCACACTAAATTACTGACTGTGTGAAGAATAGCATTTCAGCTAACAACTTGCCCCAAACTGACATGTGTGCTAATGTCGTCTAAATTTCAAGGTTAGCTCAACATAGCATTTAAGCTAAAGTAGCCTATTAAAAGACATCGTTAAAAGTTATCGTCTACTCTTCTTAGTGCAAAATTATAATTTTAAACATTAATACCTAACAAAGTTGTATTGGATAAAATAAAAGGTCAAATTTACTTTTTAAGCAGGGAAAAAAAAAATCTATTTCTTGTATAATATTTAAGACCAGTCTCCAAAATAAAATATGTGCTCTCATGGTAGGCTATTAAAAGCCAAAAGCTTAAAAGCAAATAAAACATATGGGGTGAAGTAGGTACTATCAAGCATGGTAAATTCAAGATTAAATTCAAACAGTCCATTAAATCATCATGTTTGGCTTTAGCTGTCTTTAAGCAGCTCCTCAAGTTGGGAACAAACAGGTTGGATATAGTATCACACTCAGAGCTATGATCTGTTATGCCAAACCTCCCATAACACTGAGCTCTACAGGGGAGGGGTTATTTATAGCATGATATTCCTGTCTCTTACCCTCTCTACTCACCATCTTGCTAGTATAACATTTCCCTTCTAACTTTTATACCCATTTTGCCTATCCTATCGCCACTAAAATGCTGCTTTCTTTTCATTAGCAACTTTTAAACTCTAGGTGACAGTAGGCTGCATACAATAACACAGCATTCAACAAAACGTTACATTTACATTTTACATTTAGGGCTTTTAGCAGACGCTGTTGTCCAAAGCGACGTTCAATAAGTAGGCCTACATTTGTCTAAGAAAGTGAAAAGATCATTTTGTCCCCATATACCACTGCGACATACAAGAGATGTTTAGGTGATGAAAAGAAATCTGTCATTGTCCAGAAGTTTTATAAAGTATTATTAACTGCAGTGAAGCCTTTCCTTGAAAAATTATGTTTTCTATTCTTAGAATGCGTCAAAATCAGTCCAAAATAGTATAAAATGAGCAACTACTTCAGTCCATGTGGTATTTATTTTACATCGAAGTAAATGTATTAATAGAGAAAATGTCCTTGTGTGTCAAGACTAGAACTGCCTAGAAATGTTCTGCTAAAAACCTGCTGAAAATCTACAGAAAAAATGGCACAAAAACTCAGCAAACAGAAATAAACACTGAGAAAGTTTAAAGGTTAAGTGTGTAAGTTTTAGTGACATCTAGTGGTGAAGGTTGCGAATTACAAGAATTTCAATACATACTTGTTCATTAATAAACAACAGCCACATGAATAAATGAAGTGCTACATGATGTCTCAAACTCCTGTAATACAGTATTTTACAACTTGGGAGGGTTGGCTCATTTGGACTAACATAGCAAAGGAAATGATAAACATCTCAAAAACTATCAGATCTAGTGCATCAAGTATGACCACAGACAGATACCAGGACAACATAAGCCTCACTGTTTCTGCACCACAGTCCATTATAAACCACATTGGTCACTTGATAGACACACGGTCTTGTTATATATCACCATTAGCAGTAAAAAGAAATACATGTCTTCCACCAGGGCAGTAAGATGTAAAGTTGTGCTGATCTGAGCTTCCCTGCTGTTACCGTTTCATTACCAATAATATTCATCAGCTGTTTGTGTCAGGAAGGTAATGGCACATTTTGGCCCACGTAACAAAGCCATAACAGAGCACTGGAGAAGAACTACATGAAATTACAACCCAACTACATGTTTTTTCTACTAGGGCAGTAAAGGTTTAGCTGGCTGATCTGAGCTCCGATGCTGTAAGCTGCCGTTTTATTGCCAATTAGCGATCAGCTGATTGTCTTGCCCACAGGCTGGAGAATAAGTAGGCGACATGAAATTAACCCAACTACATATTTTACACCACTGACAGGGGAAACACATCATGGCTCTCAGTGATTTGGCGAGCTTCAGGTTAAAACTATCAAACAATAGCTTTCATTTGCATCGCTAAAGTCTGATAAACTTTAGTTAATTACCCTTCCAACAGAAAACAGGCAACTTAAGCACCGCTTTGAACCACTGCAATCTGGGTACACCTCTGTTTTTACAAAGAAAAACATCAAGATTTCTCAACACAATGTGGGATGAGTTACTCAAACCTGATGATATTATGAATATAATAACAATAATATATTGATTTTATGGATGTTCTGGGTGTTGATATCCCAGCAAGTGGGTGGTCTTTTTGACAAAAATTAACAAGAGCGAGTGTCCTAGCACAAACATCTGGACCCTGTAATGTCTCAGCAGCCCCATTTCCCTTTACATACATCATTTGTCAATACAGCCTGAATCAAGGTACAATCTTTATACCATACACAACAAACGTAGTCTCAGTATCTAAACTGAAAACACCATTAGAGCCTGATGTCACTCTAAAACTGATTGACTGGTCTTAATACAGGGAGTAATGTTGATAAATACTCTGCCTGAAGTTATTAAAGTTTTCTTATGCTCCTGGAGGTTCAATTGCATCAGCAATGTTTCTAAAAACAATAGCAAGACTGATTAAACCACTTTATGAGTGCCCCGATATCAAAACCTGGACAAGACATCTTCAGTTTCATGTTCACTAGTGTCATTGTGTATTTTTTATTCTACCAGATACACCTCTCGTCTGTCTGACAGTAGACCTCCATCAGCTTGTTGTGCTTCATACGCATCTTTTCCTGCATTGGTATTGTAGCAGAGACCAGCTGGTGCATCTTCAACACAGGAACACTGTAGTGAGGCTCCAGGTGAGCCGGGCAGTAAGATACCAAATAGGTCAGGCAAGACATCGTGGCTTTGTTTCGGTGGCCCCACTGCAGAAATCACAGACGACATCTGCCAGGCCGGCACAAGCTACAGCAGCAGGGGGACAAGTTTGCTGGGTGCTTGAAGTCTTCAGCATCTCAACAACCTAGGGATTATAAAAGGAAAGTGTTGAGAAATAATGTAGATTGCATCAGTGGTTCTCAAAGTGGGGTCACAGTTGAAATGGCCTTACGAGCCATAATGTTCTTACTGAGACATGAACCCATTTACCACTTTCCCCGACATCACCTCAGCCAGCATGTTGTTCCTCCTCAGAGCAGGCCTGGGACTGAAGGTCTCCCTGCACTGAGGGCAGCTACAGTACTTTCCTTCCACATCCCTCGATGCAGCTTCTGCAGTAATTGTGTCCACAGTGAATGGCGACTGGCTCTCTTAGCAGGTCCAGACATACCGAACAACAGAAATTAATCTGGTTCAACCCCGCTTTGCACTCCTGCTGCTGTTCAGCCATGTTGATGACTTTCATACAAAGAAGAGCACTCCTGAGTTTCGACCTGAGGAAATGGGGAATCGCCTACTTCGAGCATGCGCACCGCGATGCTTCTTTCCACTGGTGCGGAGCTTTCAAGAGCAGCACACTGCCAAGTCATTCAGTTAAACAACTGGCTTCCCTTATGTGCTTTGACACTCACTGTCTAAGTTATGGTTAGTTTTAGCTAAAACAACGAAAATGTAATCTAATCTTAATGAAGTTGTAGGGCTGTCATATTAGACTGCATTAGTTTAATTAAAGTATTAAACTAGTGTAGCCTACCAAGTACTCAGTTTACCTAGTAGTAGTCACCTGCCACCTTAATTTTGTTTCCCTTCATATAAATAAAGACATGTCCACCATAAATGAGTGCAGAAAATGTCTCCAGAATGCAGGAAATTAAGTGTTTAGTCCTCTTCGGGGAGGACCTAATTTTTTCCATTTGAAGCACTATTTTTTCCACTTGAAGCACTGGGTCTATATATATATATATATATAATTCTTCTTTTTTGTGTGATGTCAACCTTTGCATTACAGTTAATCTACTAAGAATGTCATCTCTCCAACTGCAGCGTTACAGTAATATTTTTATCAGCTTGAGTTTGAATTAATGTTGACTTTAATGTTGACTGAGGAAACATCATGCATTTATTGAACTTTAAAAAATGAATGTTTCATTTCTTAAAAATTATTAGGCCTGTGCATTATCCCGAAATGGTAATCAAATTTTGTTAACTTTAAACAGCAACTTAGAGCACAAGAGGATGACAGAAGTGTAGGGTTTCTTCAGGCTGATGAACTTCTGTATGTGTGTGTGTGTGCGTGTGTGTGCATGCGTGCATGCGTGCATACACACAGAGTGGAGAAGAGAAGGTGAAATACTCAAGTTAATGACACCTAGTTACGTTAGTTACATAAGGCTGAAATTCTACCGTGGTGTTCTGTTGGGAGATGCGGGGACTTAAACCAACGTTGGGAAAGGTATAAATCCGGTAATACGTTAGACAGGGGTACCGTGAATATTTTACAAGCACAGACCAGATAAAGCAAGGCTTAGTATAAGCATAAAAAATATATAAATTGTTAAGGTGCGTGCAGTCACAGCCAATGGATTTGCTGGAATATCCAACCATACTGGCCATCAGAGGTAACAGAAAAACTGGGAAGTGGAACATTTTTATGTGAGGTTACAACTTCACACACAGGCAATAAAAAAGTGATTAATTTCATAAAAAAAAAAAAAAACTTCAAATAGAAACAATAACTTCAGATCCAGTATTTAGCCTAACTCCATCAGAAGTTACAGTCATGGCCAAAAAATATGGACACCCCTGCATGTTTGTCACATTATGCACTACTTCTCCCAGAAAATTGTTACAATTAAAAATGCTTTGACATTTTTTGTCAAAGTGTTTTTCTCCTTTTTATATTATTGGTCAACCATAAGTGTGGAAAGCACGGAACAACCCACCCCTAAGATTGGTCATCAAATAACCCGGCGCTGAACTGAGTGGACTGTGGGAAAGGTTTTAGTTCAAAATGAGTGAAAAGTGTTTGTGGTAAACACAAACAAAACAGAGACGAAGAGGACAGGGTGGCATCTTTATTGAGATATGTGCCATCTATCAGGGCTGCCAACTTTTCAGTTTAGTTTGGAGGGAGATTCAGTATTGGGGGTCGGTTCATTTTAGGCCTTCTGTGTCATATTCCACTGCAGGGGTCGGGTCATCACTCTTTAATCCTCAGGACTTTTAAAAGTTCAACAGCCAAATATATGTGTAGATGAAAAGCCTAGTCAATAATCATGGTTATATCAGTGTGATCAGGATACTTGTCCACCTCCAAACATGATAGTCTTAATTTTCCCCCCAGAATCTGTATCAAAACAGAGACTGTTTGCCTTTTAATTCTAGAGAATGTGTGGAATATTATAGTTTATAATAAGCAAGAGCATAGCTTTTCCTTTAGCCATGTAAGAGCCACTTATTGATCAGGGGGTCAGGGTCCTCTCCCAGCTATTTTTTATCATTAAACACTTCATTTTCTGTATTCTGGTGAATTTTTCTGCATCAATTTATGATGGAAATGTTTTTACCTAGGCTATGTCAACAGAAACACAAAACTGAGGCAGCAGGTGACAATTTAGCCTATGCAGTAACAAATCTAAGTAGATCATAATACTACTATACTATAACCTATACTATAAAACGGAAGTGTCGGCCCCACAGTGTAGAGAAAGGGCAAGGGATCGATACCTAGGATATCCCCATAAACCATGGTAAAGTACAAAAATAATCCTTACAATGGGCAGACGATAGAGTGAACTAACTAGCGGACCAAGGTAGATGCGTGAGTGAGTGTAAACTAGTTTATGGCACCTGTTTACATATTATGGTATGGTTAAGGGGTACTATAGTGTACTGTTAAATCAAATAGCTGAGATCAGATGCAATAAGTAAATGACAAGTGAGAAAGTATTTCCTGTGTTTACTATAGCCTCCAACTGCCTCAAAATCCTTGATTTCACATTATTAATGCTGTTCTCATTTGAGTCCAGTTGGAGAATATTAACCCAAAAAATTTATTGTGTGTTCGGCCTCATTATTCCTGGCCTGGCCACATTTGTATTTAATGTTTTTTAATGTGTGTATCTTGTTGTGTGCGCTCAGCTTTTTTATCCAATTCTGCATTTTTTATGTGTCTCTGTTTTCTGTAAAGTGAACTGGGACCACGCAGCTGGAGATTTTACAATTAAATATGACTTGACTTGGTCTTGATATTCTGTGTTGTCAGTGATTTGGCTAATATGTCAGTAGGGTGATGGCTGCAAATTTCATAGCTGTTAAGAGTGGTGACTGAGAGGGAATGCACAGAATTTATTTATTTTTATGTGAACAGTCATATTCAGTCATATAACTGAAATGGCACAACAAAACAGAGACTGGAAAGCATGAATAAGCACACAGCTGTTTACTTGTTGAATCACATACCAATGTCAAAACTCTTCAATAAAGAGTAAACTAATACAATAAAAACATTATTCAGCATCCCAAAGTCAGGCAAAGTGTCAAATAATAGTTTCACAATACTAATAATTTCCTTTACATGACAATATCCAATTAATAACAAATGTATTCAACCTCTCTGTAGAATAAAATTTTCATCTTCTATAAAAAATATTCTATATTAAAAATATATGTCCTCATCAATAATTTTGTGCATACTGTGGTAAAACATTAATCATACTGATACTCAAAATTATTAGGAAGTAACTCAAGCTTCATTGAATCAAGTAGGCTATTGTTCCCTAATCCACATGATTTATACGTTTTAATTAGGCAGTGTTGACAATCATTTATTCTATTTTTATTTTTGACCTGACCTACACTGGTTCCAGACAGCCTCCGCTGCATTGTGAATGGCTTCACCTGGAGTTTCTGCTCCTTCAGCTGCATTATATCCTGTTAGAACGCCCTTTACTGCGCCATGTTGAGCGGCCGATGCAACTGTTGCTCTTCCTCTTTCTGTTGTTACTAGTGCTGAAACATCTGAAGGGTTTTGAAAGTTGCCAACAGTTGATGCAACCATCTCTGCCACACCAAGCAAAGCACTCAACAATGCACCTGTTGCAATACCTGCTGATCTGATCAATAACCTTTCAAGAACATTAATTATAGCCTTATTTCTAATTTCTTGCTGTGACATGTTTCCTGATGACAGTCTAATGCACTGTTCTACTCTCTGTCTTTCTCCTTTCACTACTTGTAGCATCTCATTGGTGTAGCAGCTTCCTTTGTTTACCTTCGTCATCTTGTCTATTGTGTTGAGCATCTCAGCCACCTGGAACTTATTGCTCCTGTAGTTTTCCTCTTCAGTTTTCTTCCAGTATTTATTATCAATGACGTGGCACCGGCCTCCACACCTCTTCACCAGATCACTCAGATTCTTATTCTGATTGACAAACTCTTCAATTTTCAGCCCTTTAGGGAGCTGGTCACCATGAGTGAAGACAATGACAGCATATTTTAGAGCCTCTTCAGAGAAATATTGACATATTTTAGTGATGACAGCCTGCTCCTGCTCCGTGAATTTCTCCACTTTCAGCACAATGAGAAAAGCATGAGGCCCAGGAGCCCACTCTGTGATACACCTCACTATCTCAGGCTTCATGTCGTCCTCAGACCTTTCTGCATCAAGGAAACCAGGAGTTTCGATCAAAGTGATGCTTCTTCCATTGACAGATTTGGTTTCTGCTTGACATGTTCTTGTTCCAGAGTTGGGTGAATTGTTTGTGGTGAATAATTTCTCTCCAAATATGGTGTTAGCTAGGCTGCTTTTCCCACATCCAGATTTTCCCAGCACGATGATCCTCTTTGACTCTAAAAAAGAATGACTCTGTTAAGTACATTTTCTCTTGCATGTTTGCTTTCTTCAGCTGTTAGCTTTTAAGACAAGTTTCCTCATACTTTTTGTATAAACAGTAACGAGTACATGGTGTACAATTTGGCTCATAAAGAAGCACTCCTTAATGAAAGCATTAGCATGCAAATTTATACTCTCATGACGTTAGTTCAACAGGGGAAATGTCAGTGACTAATATGGGTGGTGCTGGGAGACAATTTACACAAGTGTCAATAAGTAACTTACAAAACACGAGAAATGAGTGCAAAAGGATTGAATTCCAAATATTTGCTGTCATATAAAATCTATACCCACCATGGTCGGGTTGTAAAGTTTCCTGGACAGACTTGAAGACCTGTAGGGACAAGGAAGTATTGGGTTTATAACAATTCCATTCCTCATTTAGTGCACAAAATATGTTAGCTGATTGCTCACCAGTTTTAAAATGCAACTGATTATACTGTTTAATTACTTCAACACTATTCAACCATGAGACTTACATGTAATAATTTATAAATTGTGTTATTTGTGAGTGCTGGTATCAAGACACACTAAATGGGTCACTCTCATTATCATTAGGATCATTATTTGGCCTCTATGAATTTGTGTCTGTGCACAATGCATTTTCATTACTTCAAAAGACTCTTCATCATTGGGGTGGATGACGATGCGGACCATGAATGGTGTTCTGCCGGCTCGGTTCTGTTGAAACTCATGGACCTCCTCCAGTAGAACCCTGGCTACCACGTTGTCAGGGAAACGCAGAGCAATCCCAGCCCCGAGTACGGGGAACGCAACAGATCCAAACCCTCTGTTCTCACAAGAAGTTAGGATTTTGTTGATGCACAGTCTCAGAACCTGGAAAGAATATAGTGATTTTTAAGGTTAGGAAACACATTAGTATGGTGTAGAGGACTGGGAAACAGCTTCTGACTCAGTATTCACAAACAAACACAACAAGTTGAGACACTCCTCCTCTATTTTACCTGGACTGCAGCCCCATCGTCGTCATCATCCCAGGGAACAAGGCTGGGGAAGAACACTGCATTAGATGGAAGTTCAGGCAAACCCTCTACCAGGACTGTGTCACCAGGCGTCATTTCTTCTTCTGCTTCCTTTCTAAACCTTGCTGTCAGCTGAGATCCAACTATTTTGAACAAGGTGTTTCCAACACGGGTAGAGAGAGGATTATGGCCAACCATGGGCGATACCAGAGCATCCACCTGGGAGGAGAGCAGGTGATGTGATGGTGGTTAAACACTGCACAGTTTATATCAACTTCAATTTCATGTAAATGTCTAGGTTTCTCATAAATATACATCTCTATTTTATATGTTTGCTTTGCGTTTGCTTATTATCAACTGACACCCACAGCAGTAGTAGACTTAATAATGACATCCATGTCTCCTGATAATCTGGTAATTTAAAACAGATTTCAGAAATGGACACCAGACATAAATAGTTATCAAGTCTCAACAGTTTAAGCCACTTTGGGACAGCAGAGAAGTATTATCAAGTTTATATGGCAAATTTGTTAGCAAGCACTTGCTTATTTCCACAGGCACCAGATATAAAGCAACATAAGTAATTACTGGAAGTCTAAATTAATGAAAGTCCAAAATTCCATCTTCTGTAAAAGCAGTGCGTTAGCAGAGCAGCAGCTTCAATGCACCATCTGTGTCTACACGGGATGGATTCAGACACAGTGCAGAGTGGGTCACCTGCGTTTTAGCAGAACTCAGTGCTCCTCCAAAATAATCACTGAGACAACATAAACATCCCAAGCATAGACAGCTTTGATATATTTTTCTAAAATCTCAGCAAGGTTTCTCACCTGCTGGGTCTCGATGGTTCCCCGAACGATCTCCACATCGACATCAACTCCAGGAGCTCCAGCAGTGGCTCCTGTTGCAGTGTTTTGGGCAGCACCTCTGATCACTACCATGTCACCTTTAGGATTTGTTCGAGTCTTCTTTACTATAGCACTGCTCTCCTTGGCCCCTGGCTTTACTGCAGCAGCAACACCTCCAGAGTTGGGACGATGGACCTAAAATTGAAACACAAAAATGTAACATTTTATTTTAATTAGTATAAACAATTATTTATATAATAAACAATTATTTTGTTTTTGTCTTTTTTTTGTGTTGTTGTTTTTTGCCTTCATAGTTCAGTGACAAGGATTGTACTGTTAATATTAACTATATCAACTTTTGAAGTTGGAATATTTCTTTCGATTCACAAATGTCAACAATCAAATTTTTTTTATTTTAAAACTAGTTACGCAATGTTGACGAAATGTAAAAGGCAGAACTCAGATGTTCAGTGCCGGACAGTCGAAGGCATGACCACTGCTACTAAAATTTCACACGATCATTGATATCAATGTGCAACTAATGATTTTCACTCACACATTGTGTGAGCATTGTAACACTCAACGCATGGCTAGCTTCCTCTCCTCATTCTTCAAAGGACATCTATGCAACAGGTGTTATAAGAGCAGTGAAGTTGGGTATTTTAAGGGCAGTTTAATGTGTGTGTGTGTGTGTAGTAAGTGTGTAGGTTAGCAAATGTGAGAGAGCGAACGGTAGAAAGTCATGGTGAAAGTGAGCGTAGCAGAGAAAAGGATTAACATATGTTGCCAATCTGACAGTAAATGTACAATGTAGGTTACAATTGGTCCGTTTATGAAAGTTCGTCTGTTGATGGAAATTAAAAACGGTGCCCAGTGCTTCCGACTCCAGTCTGGAAGATGAGTAGGACTGGATTGGGTGGAGTCACGTCACTACCACATAGTCTCAGGATTCAATCTCACAACATTCCTGGTGAATACGTTGAAACACTAACAGTTCAGAGTTTTAATACAATGTCAATGTTTAGCACTATACCAAACAGGCTATATTTTGTTATAAAGCTAGTCAAACAAAATAAAATAACTAAATGAATTAGGACCTATTAGTTTTGTTAGTAGTCAAAGCATAGGGTATGGCTTTAATCAACATTGTAATACACAATATAAAATAATAAAACATAAGCTGTTGAGTATTATGACCTACCTTTATGATATTTGAAAGCAACTCTGTAGACTTTCTTGTGGAAAGATGAAGAAAGGAAAATATCTGCAGTGTTTGACAAGCGTAGTGTGTTGACAGCGTTGTCCTTCTGATCCTGCTAGAAGAACTGCGCCTTACTGGTGACAGAGCAGAGACAAACCGGACTAACAGGGAGGTGGTATGTAGTCTTTTGTTACTGTTAACTCAGACATACATATGTTATGACTTAGCAGCAAACATTAAAGTATACACTAAAAGTATGACTACTCCAAGTAATAAAAGATGATACTCTCAATTTAAGAAAAAAATATTGTGTTAATGTTTTGATGACATTTGCGTTATTTCCTCATTGTGTCCCACAAAACAATATTGTTTGCCAAATGTCATAAACAAACATAGTAATGTACAGTATGTTGTGATGTTGCTTGCGTTTGGGCTCCTTTAGATCCCAGAGAGGTACAAACACTCGTAAAAGTAACGGAAGTCCAAATAACGTACTTTGGGATTTAGTGGGGTGTTTTGTAAAAAGTACTGTCAACAACAATCCCAGATTCAGAGCATATATTCATTGTATTTAACTTTGTTTTATATCTAGGGTCTCGTAGATACCAAATGCTGATTCTTTTCTGGCAATGTCATCGTTTGAAAATATCAAAGTGTAAATACCAAGCGGGATGCTTCCGGTCAGCAAACTTATGCGAACGCGAAGTCCCTTAAACCTGCATTCTATCGGCCGGCCAGCAGGGGGCGACTCTTCAAACGAGCAGTGAGGGAGCACAACAGGTGACACAGAACAGGCCGATCAAGCAGACTGAACACAAGACGCAGGCTACAAAACATAAGACAATAATCAAACTGGAACTAGAACGCAAAACACAGAACAGACAAAGCAGACTAAATAACTGATACAGAACAGACCACATAACCGAGCACAAGATAAGGGACTGAAGTAAAGATCAAAACACAGAGCAGACCAAACTAACCATAAGGCAGACAGACATAACACAAGAGCCTAGGGCTGGACAATATGGCCAAAAATGTTATGACGATAAAAAGTTTCATATCTTTCGATATCGATAATTATCATGATAGTATCAAATTGTTATTTATTTTGAATTTAAAGGCTGATTTTTGGTCCTGAGTGAAAGTTGAAGAAACCTGATGGTTAATTGTTTAAACTCTTCTTTATGGTCAACACTTGATGCCAAACAGTGGATCAAATCTGAAGAAGAACATTCAAAACAATAATGATAAAATCTTTGTTAACAAATAAAAATAACTTTTTTCATTCCTTTTTCCTCAACAAAATCAACATCTTAATTAAAAAAAAGTCCTAATTCGTGTATGATTCAAGTGAATGAAATCAAACATTTATTGAATATTTATTGAACATTTGCTATATTGTTATTGAAAAAAAATTATATTGCGATAATTATTGTAATTGTTTTATTATCCAGTCCAACAAGAACCAATACACCTAATACAGAGTGGTCAGAACAACAAAGTACAGAAACAGGATTGTGACATTAATGGCACACAATGTCTCACAATACAACATAGCATAAATGATAATAAGGACTAACCAGAGTAGTGAACTAACCAATTGTTGTTTTGCCATCTGAGACAATGTAGTTCCTTATATGGAACAGTGTAAATAATTTCATGATTTCAGACATAGCAAATTCAAACACACACCAATAAATTGTCATATTGCTGAAGACACTGAGCTACAAAATATATTGTAGATGAACTTATTAAATCGGATATGTAAAAGATACACTTAAAATGGTTGAGACTCATCTGCCTAGAAATGGTCTGCCAAGATATAAACTAAAATCAGAAACAATGGGCTCTTCATAACTATACAGTCATAGTCTGAAAAAAGTAACAGTGGACTAAAAGTAAATGCAGATAAAACTGTGGAAGGCTGACGACAGTAAGTCTCACCATTTGGGCTTTCAAATCAGGTGACAAAAGTCTTTGTAGGACGTCCAAGTATGAAAAAGGCGGTTATGAAAGCTAAAGCTGTCTCTGCTGTGCATATGAACCCTGCCCTTATTTTTACTGATATTTTTGACTGGTTATGTGCACAGCAGAGGGCCCCTTCATATTTTAAGTCCGCAGTGATTATACCTGTACCAAGAAACCCAACCCAAGCTCTCTGAATCACTAAAGACCTGTCGCTTGACATCTGTCATCATAAAACTCTTTGAACACCTGGTATGTGTGTGTTATCAGTGAACAGGTCTGTTGATGACGCAGTTTCATTGTGCCTGCATTATACTCTTCAACACCCAGAGGCCCCTGTCAGGTATGCAAGGGTTCTGTTTGTTCATTACAGTTACAAATATTTGTTCAGACGTCTGTGTCACGATTTGGCCTGTCCTGTGTTTCTGTGTTCTGTGTCCTTGTTTCAGTCTGTTTCTCTGTATTGTTTGGAACCCGTCTGTGTTATCACTTATTTAGTCTGTTTGGTCCTTCTGTGTTTTGGGTTCCAGTCCTGATTGTTTCTTGTCTTGTGTTTAGTTGCCGGTGTCTTGTGTTTCCGGCTCCGTTTAGTTTTAATGTTGTCTGGTGTTTGTTCAAGCACTGTGTATGCCCTGTTTGTGCGTGGACGAAAGAGGAATAATTATTGCAGGATTAAAGGGAGGAGATAATGAGCCAAGGAAGTGCGAGACAGAGTGGAAGACTTGATGCGTGCAGAAGTGGGTTGGTGACTGCTGTGCAGAGCAACACGGGAAACCATAGCTGAGTCCAGAGTGTGGGAGGCTGAGCCGAGAAGGGCCAGAGCAGAATCCAGGAGTAGTTTAGCCGGGCGGGGTCCAGGGAGAGCAAGAGAGATTTTTCCAGTAGCGTAACAAACATAATTTTATTATACAAAATTCACTTAACTAAAATACTTATCTTCTTCTACAAGATAAGTAGTTTTGCTAGTCACCATTATACACTTAAGCCTACGGCATTTTACACTGCATAAATTAGCCTAGTGGACTTTTCCACCACTCACAGCTGAACAAATTAATGTATTATTTATACTATTTCTTACTCACCGCTGCTTAAGTCACTGCATCTCCCGACACAACACCGCAGTTGACATTGCCCTGAGGAACAAACAGACCCTGAGCTACTAACTGCTGTAGATTTCTTTTCACATCCATGCACTGCTTGGACAAAGACAGCCAAACAGCCCAGGGAGGCGTGCATCCTGTTCGCGTTGCCTGTGCACGTAAGTCATTGGTGGAGCAGTCTGTCAATCCCACCTATACAGTAAATACGACATGTGATTGGGCTGTACTTCAGCAGAGAGCAAAAAACTGGCCAGGAGCAGAATGCCACTGCTTCCATGGATCCGACTTTTTTTTCTCTTCTTCTTTCTTTAGGCCCTCTGTTTCGGAGCTTTATTTTTGCAGTGTGAGTTTCAGAGTTTTGGACCAGAGCTGCCAGAAATCACATGAGTCTGTGTGGGCAAAACAAGTGCAAATGTAATGTAATAAAGATTAGCCCTTTCAAACCTTAATTTTAGAGTTAAAATTTTTTGTTTTCATATTTTAATCCAACTTTTGATACTTTAATAAATACTATGAGTGTACGCATTCTATTGCAGAGACCGCAGCATTATATTACAAAAGATGTCTCCTTTTTAACAGGCTGCAAAATGTCTAAATAAATGGTTGTTGTTGTTTTTTCCCCTTATTTTCTGTCAGGAATGCTGCGTGAAGAGTCAGGGAAACTAGGTCGTTGAACCCATATGCAGTCACTGACAAGCAGGGTGCAGTTCTAGTGATTTATTTAAAAACTAAACTGCCTTACATGGGTTCTGAAGTCCAAACAAAGGTTGTAGTTCAAAAGCAACATAAGTCCAAAAGTGAGCAGGGTATCCAAAAACCAAGAAAATAGAGAATGGGCATACAACGAGGACGCCACAAAGACTGAACAGAACTGAAGGCTTAAAAAGTGACACAGAACAACACGCACCTGGCAGGCAGGGTAATCAGGCACAGCTGAGACACATAAGGGCAATCATGGCAGTACTCCAGAAATCACAGAACCCACCAGAAAACCGATATCACAACATTATAGCAGGCCAAAACAAGACTGAAACAGGAAACCAATAGCTAAATACCAAAAGTTTCTGGATTTACAAATAAATATTATACATGATTAAAAACTGCTGAATGTTTTAGACAATGCAAGGGACATGGCCTTTTGTAAGTGACTGGAGAGGTGGCATGCCTGAACCATGCGATATCTCTGGGCTTGGTGTCATTCAACGAGTCAGCCAGTTAGAAGTGAGAACTTTAAGTCCCCTAACTGCTAAGGAAGTA
This sequence comes from Micropterus dolomieu, assembly GCF_021292245.1. NCBI lineage: Eukaryota > Metazoa > Chordata > Actinopteri > Centrarchiformes > Centrarchidae > Micropterus > Micropterus dolomieu. The sequence goes on along the minus strand of NC_060161.1, from coordinate 24,406,354 downwards.
CCTAGGAATTTATCTAGATAGTAAACTTTGTTTCTGTGTTAAATGTTTTCAAGAAATGCATGCAATGTAAACACAAAATACAACTTAACTCTATTCTGTTTATGTCCTTGGGGACCCCAGGCCCTCTTCCTCATAAAACACGCCTAACACTGTTTAATCAACTTGTTACATCTTTTTACGTCAGCTTTAGACTTCAGCTGTGAAGCATGGTTAAATACAATTAATTTTCATACCCTGTGTATCTGGGATTATTGTTGACAGTTTTACAAAACAAAATACCAAGGTACTGTATTTGGATTTCTGATACATTTATGGGTGTTTGTAGCCTACCTCCTTGGGGCGTAATAGAGCCCAAACACAACATCATGGCCAGCGGTAGGGTTTGTTGGACACAACAATGAGGAAGTAACGCAAATGTCACAACAAAATGTTTTTTTATATGTAAAATTATCTTAATTAATTCATCTGTATCATCTTGTATTACTTTGAGTAGGCTAGTCTACTGTAAGTGTATGTTTTAATGTTTGCTGCTAGGCCACATGACAATTAGAATAGCCTACAATAATTTGGTTTTCTCTTCTATTTTATGGTAAACAGTTAAGAAATTCTGCATGGTCACTTCCTGTTAGTCCTGTTTTTCTTTGCTCTATCAACAGTAGGGCGCAGTTACTTTTAGCAGGATCAGTCTGACGACACTGTAACACACTGAGCTTATCAAACCCCTTCAGATGTTTTGCTTTATTCATCTCTCCACAAGAGCTAAATGATGGATGATATTTACCAATATCCCGTTTTCTTTGAATGTCCCAGTCTGCCCAGGGAGCAGATTAAGAAAATACAAAGGTATTTTTCTATTCACCGCTATTCAAAAGGAGGCGACTGTGGACCACTGAGGCGTGTGAATGATGAAGTCTGCATTGCTTTTAAATCTCAGAAAGGTAGGTCAGTGACTCAACAGCTCATGTTTTATTATTCTATATTGTGAACTATTTTGTATTGGTTAAAGCCGTGTCTTATTTCCGAACTATTACAAAACAATAGGTTCTACATTGATTTAGCCCTATGACGCTATATTAAACCATTGAACGGTGAATGATCCCACGTAGCCAATTTACCAGGAATGTTGTCATTTAAACTTAAACTTACATCAGTCGTGACAGAGAAAGTTTTCATGCCACCAGATTTCTTGAACAGGCTATGAGAAATATAAGTAGGCTAGAGGTGACCCTGCTATGAACTATAAATGTTAGACCCTATAAGGAATAGCTTATAGTGCACAATAATCTACTGCAAAATAAAAGTTAAATTCCACCAGCTGACTGGATGTAAGCCTACAGCAAGAAATATCAGTTATTGTCAGCGGTGGAAGAGTCATTATTTTACATAAGTCAAAGAAACAAAAATACTGTTACGAGTAAAATTCTGTTACATTCAATAATTAACATAGGCTACTTGTTTGGCAGAATTGTCCCTTTCACAGAGTTATATATTCTCATACTAGCTGTTAGATAGGCAAAATGTGGTGGAATAAAAAGTACTAGATTCCCCTCTGAAACATAGTGGAATCTAAGTATAAAGTATTTGTAAATGTACTTAGTTACTTTCCACCGCTGGCTGTTGTTGCATAAAAAATGACATTATGACTCATGTTGAAGTGGTGCACTTTGTTTGAGAGAGGCTGAGCCACAAAACAGTATTGTTCACTTTAGCCCACTGGCATTATTAAATTGAGGGGGATGAGGAGATAAATAAAGAGGACAACCAAACCGAATGTTGCCCAGTGTTTTATCCTGGGCCCTTGATTATTTTCCAACAATAAATGACAGTCTCATCGAATAGCAGCTATTCCTTACTTTAAACTCAACACAATAACTAATGTCACTTTGTCTGTCTTAGATCAGCAGGCAGTCCTGCAGAGATATGAGCATGTTGTGGAGCTTGCAGATGGTTGTCTGGTATTCACTGTACGAGGCAGCCTGGATCACCCCTCCTCTCCCATCACCACCTCCACCGCAAGTCATGATTTTACAGCTCCAGTACAGGTTAGCACAAACTTTATATTTACAGTTGAGCATTTCATGTAATTATACAACACTGTACACTGAATCATAAACACTCTTTTCAACACAGAGCCCACAGTCCATTCCTGCTCTAACTCCAGCACAAAGTTGTGACGACCATGAACTAAATCTTGATACTTTCCTCCTTCAGTACCTAAAGGAATGTCCCGAGGCTTGGAAAAAACAAGAGAAAGAACTCTCCTCTGTGGTCTGCTCTGCCCAGCTTTACCCAGAGAAACGGACGACATTAGGGAAGTGCTTAGCTCAACCTGGTGCAGAAGATGAAGTTAGAAATTGGAGAACTGAGGCAGACCCTCACAAAGTTGCTGGTGTTGCTGTTGGGGAAAGTGCTCAGGTGAAAGCCAGGTTGATAGATGCAGTGGACAGGTCAGGTCAGAAGGAATGTAGTGCTATAGTAAAGCAGACAAAATGAGGAAAATTCCTACTGGTGACAAGGCAGAGATCACAGGTGCTGCTCAAAACACTGCTGCTGGAGCTCCCGGAGATGGTGTCTCTGTGGAGAACATTCAGGGAACCATTGAGACCCAGCAGGTGAGAAACCTCTGAGATTTTACGAAAATATATCAAACCTGTTCGGACTAGAAATTTTAAAAATTGTCTCAGTGATTATATTGAGGATAAGAACAACCTTTGGCAGAACGACTCATGTGTTGGATATACTTACACTAGTGCTTATCCATGTGACAGGCATTGTATTATAAATGGCTTTGTTACTGCAACCTGTACAAGCTCATGTGGTGGATCTTCTGTGGAAGATTCCCAGGGATATTTGAAGACCACCATGTCTTGTTTTGTTGTGTGTTTTTCTGCGCTATACATGTTGATTTTGTCTGGTAGCACCCCACTGGGAAGTTTCGTTTCCCATTATTTATATAAGTTATTTTTATTTTATTTAGTATTTTTATGAAGTCCAGTAACACAGTTGCTGAATGTAAAGTTCACAACCGGTTCCTGTATGATAAGGTTTGAGCTATTGCTTGCCAACGTATTAGGGCTGTCCCCGACAAAGGATTTACATAGTCGAATCAGAATTGTCAAGTCCTGTCTAGTCGACTGATAGTCGAATCATGTGTGTTTTTGTGCACGGCGATTGCGAGACGAAGGTAAACTGAAGCTTATTGTTGCCCATTCTCTCTCTTGCCCCTGCCATTCACCGGTCTTGTGCAGAGTTTTTGCCGTGCTACTATTTCAAGTAGTATTTTAAAAACGCCCATCGAAGCATCGGATCTTCGACTTTTTGGGGTCACCCCTACAACGTATTAAAGATTTGCATATTTTCCTGGTGTTAGCGCCTGCTGTCTGAGTGCAGAGACAATAGCTCATTCCAACTAAAAGCAAAGCCGACACCTGCTGTTGAATGTAAAGTAAATTGTTGGGGGCTTTATGATAGATTGTGGTATATTGTATTTAGCCGCAGCAAACCAGGATCTTGTAAAACTTGCTCTGTGTGCCTTGCTTCTCCCCCTTCCTGTTTACTAACCCCACACATACAGACATCACATGACATCTGCAGCTAGCCTGACCTGTGACCACCGTCTCCATTTTTGTAGTTTAGGATATAAAGAGAGTGTCCGCCATTTTGATTATGACGTTTAATGGTTCTGAATAGCCCTCTTGATTTTAAAATCCGCTGGCCTTGAGTTGCCATTTTTAATCGGATACCCACGTGGGTGAACAATTTGTAGGGGTTTCACCGTACAAGCTGGAAGACTCACTAGGAATGCATTGCAGTTTTTGAGGTGAGCGATAACGTCCTGTACCAGAAGCTGGGTGGCATACTGAGTGAGGTAGGGCCTGATTTTTCTTATGTTGTGTAGAGCAAAGCGGCATGACCAAGAGACAGCAGCAACATGGTCTGAAAAGGACAGCTGGTCATCAATCATTACACCCAAGTTTCTCACCACCCTGGTTGGAGTGATGGTAGAGGAGTCAATTTAAAGTTTTGATGTTATGGTGGATAGATTGCTTGGCTGGAATGACCAAGAGTTCAGTCTTAGAGAGGTTTAGCTGAAGGTGGCAAACTTTCATCAATGGAGATATGTTCAAGAGACAGTCCGTGATCCGCGTCGAGACGGTGGGGTCGTCTGGCAGGAAGGATTGGTAGAATTGTATATTGTCTGTGTAGCAGCGGTAAGAGAAGCCATGCCAGTGAATGATTGGACCCAGTGAGGTGGCATAAACTGAGAAGGGGCCCTAGCAGCGGATAGCAGGATCCTGTGATTGACTGTGTCAAAGGCATCTGATAGGTAAGCAGAATAAGAACCAAGGATCGGGCTGCAGCTTTAGCTGACGTTAGTGCTTCTGTCACAGACCAGAGCCATTTAAGTGGAGTGGCAATTCTTAAAACTTCACTGATATGATCTAGGAGGTCATTCTGTGAGAGGAATCCTGAAACCTGTTTGACTTCGATAGCTCTGGTAAGAAATGGTAGAAGTTAAACGGCCGATATTCTCAAATTGAGTAGGGTTGAGGGAGGGCTTTTTGAGCTCTGTCAGAATTTTAAGAAGTCGTTGCCTGTGATTTTTTTGTGTATGTTATAGTAAGAGTTGGTTACCATGGCCAGTGTATGAATTCTCTCTTCACTGTACCTCCCTATTTATGTAATAGACTAGTCTGACTATTGCCATCTGTAGATGGACAAGCTTTTAGACCAGTGGTCACCAACTGGCAGACTTTGGTTGTTTTCATCTGGATCGCAAAGTTTTTTTGACACATTTTGGGTGTCTTGATACTTGCACTGAAAAATAACCAAAAAAATATTATCTATTCAAAATGATTAAATGTAAATCTCATGGTTTATTATCAATTACATGATTAACCAGTATAATAAGTTTTATTTTAAATCCCTGAGCAACAAACATCAGCTTACCCATGTTGTGCACAAGATGAGCACAGGAACTGGTATAAACCAAATACTTCCTCGTCTCTGCAGGTCCTCATGTCTGTCCAGGAAACTTTACAGTTCAAACGATTCACAGAAGATGTTCATCAAGCAGACCATGGTGGGTATAGACATTATCTGACAGTAAATAATTAAAATTCAGTTGTTGTGTTTTTGTGTTTGTTACTTATTTAAACGTATGTTATTGATTTGGCTATAATACAATAAAAGTGTAAATAATCTCACACCATTAAAACTATTTCTTGCTTGAATGAATAACAACCACTTTCGTTACTGGAATAAATCAATTTATTCTGTCAGTTTTAGAAAATGTGACTGCTGTAATTCACCATGTCACAAATGAATATGGACACAGTTTATTATTTCTTTTATTTTCACCCAAATTAGTCATTGACATTTCCCCCTGTTGTACGAACATCATTATTGGAATAATTTGCTTGATAATGCTATCATTAAGGAGTGCTGAGTGATCCAAATTGTGCACCATGTACTGGTTACTGTTTATCCAAAAAGCATGAGGAAACGCATCTTAAAAGCTAAGAAAGCAAAGAGAAAATTTACTATATTTCTTTCTTTTTTAGTGTCAACTACAAAGAGGATTGTCCTGCTGGGAAAATCTGGATCTGGGAAAAGCAACCTAGCTAACACCATATTTGGTCAAGCAGAAACCAAATCTGTCAATGGAAGAAGACTCACTGTGATCGACACTCCTGGTTTCTTTGACACAGAAAGGTCTGAGGACAACATGAAGCCTGAGATAGTGAGCTGTATCACAGAGTGCGCTCCTGGGCCTCATGCTTTTCTCACTGTGCTGAAAGTGGACAGATTCACAGAGCAGGAGCAGGCTGTCATCAACAAAATATGTCAATATTTTTCTGAAGATGCTCTAAAATATGCTGTCACTGTCTTCACTCATGGTGACCAGCTTCCTGAAGGGATGGGAATTGAAGAGTTTGTCAATCAGAACAAGAATCTGAGTGATCTGGTGAAGAAGTGTGGAGGCCGGTGCCACGTCATTGATAATAAATACTGGAAGAACAAACAGCAGAACAACTACAGGAGTAACCAGTTCCAGGTGGAGGACCTACTCAACACAATAGACAAGATGGTGATGGAAAACAATGGGGGCTGCTACACCAATATGATGTTTGAAACAGTAGAGAAAGAAATACAGAGAGAGGAAGAGAACATTAGACAGTCATCAGGAAACCTGCCAGTGGAAGAGATCAGAAAACAGGCTAAAACCAGAGTGTATCAGAGAGTAATGATCCAACGAAGCAGTGTTTGGAGCTTTTTTTGGTGTGGCAGCCATGGTCGGGTTAGTTATCACAGCTATAAATAGCTATAAAGGATTAATGACACTTGTGAAAAGAATTCCAGCAGTGGGAGGAGCAGCCGTAGTAGCAGGAGGAGTAGAAGCAGCAGGACTGACAGCTGCCGGAGTGGTGGTAGGTGTGTCAACAGCAGGCTTGGCTGCAACAGGAGGAGTAATGGGTGGTATGATTGGACACAATGCAGCTGAGGGAGCAAAAACACCATTGGAGGCAGCACAGTTGGCAGCTAAGGCTGTCATGGACAAAGGAAAAGCCACTTGGGAGCAGCGGAGCAACATGAAGACATGAATATTTGTGTTTGACTTCATGTGCCACTTTTCAGCGCTGAATTAACGTAATGCGTGCTGACTTAACATAAAGCATGCTGGTTAAAAATGTTGTCAGACTTTAACCGGCACTGTAAAATGTCCCCATGTCACATGACATTAAAAGTACTCTGGAGCAAAGCAGCACACAGAATATGGCGGGATGTTGTAGTGAACAACGGTGTGGATTTGTGCATTTTACATTGAATAAATTTGGAGCTACCCTAAATTCCTTTCTCCTCCCCAGAGAAGAAGGGGAGGGGTCAAAGTTGCTTTCTCTAAGTGCTATCCCGACCATAAAACTGGCACCTTTTTGATTCCGAAGCTGATAACGCGGGGCCTGACTGTTAAACTGACAAAGGGACACAAGCCAGCCATTGGTATCTCCCTGAACAGCCTATCAAAACTGGCCCCCCCACACACGTTTCCGTGGCAATTGACCTTATTCTTTGTTTTATTACCACATCAAAAAGGAAAACCCCTGTCTCACCTAAGTGTGACATGGTCCAGACACTGAACTTTCAATGTAAAAGGACTGCAGTCTCCAAATACTCAAAGCATTTAATTAAATCTAATTAAATCTTTAGTTACCTGAATACGTTTGCCTCTATTTGAGTAGTTATGTTAACTGCTGTTGCTATTAGTGCTGAAAAGAAGTTACTTGTGCAGTGTTTTTATTTTCAGCAAGACACTCCTTCATCTAATGTAATCCAAGCTTTCCTCATGTAACCTGAGCTCCCCCAAGTGGGCGAAATAAGTATTACATGCCCTCGTCGGAAATGCCGTTAAATGTATAAATATCCTGACCAATAATGTGACAATTTTTTCCTGTTACCAAATGCCTAGAACAGTACAACCGTTCAACCATTGAGGTTCGATTGTGGAAAATGTTTTATTATAATACGTGCAAATAGATTTCTTTTCTTTAAACATTAAGTTTAGAAAGGCAGTCCCATGGGAAACCTGAGACGCCCCCTGGGGAACCACGCCCCAGACAAAAAAAGAGCGACACAAGACCACTCGTTTTGCTCTCTCCGCTGCTCTGCTCGGCTCTGTGGATGCTTCGGCACGCGCGTAGCGTGCCTCACCAGGCAACGCCCAGACTCAGCCAGCGAAACAAACAGGCCTTTGTTTGCTTGAAGCTACACACCTGAATTGCCGCGACATCGATCTGTTGTGGTGGCAGCCCGGCTGACGGTGAGTGTCCTGGTTTTTCCTCCTTTTTATCAGTTTTCTGCTTTTTCCCTTGGTTTCCTGTTCTCTGCCCGCCTCTCTGTGTTTTCTCCCCCGTGTGCTCTCTCTCCTCTGCTCCTGAGCCCAGCCAACTACCTGCACCTGCAACCCATCATCCACCTCGTCAGCCTGCCACACCTGCCAGTAATCAACCTCATCCCAGCCTGTATTTCAACCCCGGTTCTCCACACCATCCTTGCTTGATCGTCGTTGCTCCA
>NC_060161.1:24393565-24398181 GCF_021292245.1 Micropterus dolomieu | reverse complement strand
CGTGCAACAGGCCAAAAGCAGGCTGTCGACAAGCAGTAAGACTTAACACACGTTCTGTGATCAGATGTCCATTTTAACTCCTAAAATTATAGCATTAGTTTACTTTCATTAGCTCTTCTATGCCGTATGAGTCAAATGCTTCCCACAATCGAACCTCCAGGCTCATTGTTCAGCAAATGTTTGTTCCCTGTATCCAACCATCTTTTTATCACCTTTAGTTAGAGAATAAAGTCACTGTAATATAATCAAGAGCTGTGTGTGTTGCCTATTTATAGTTCCTGCCAAGAGAATTGACCCTTTAGATATGAGACTGACTGACTGATTTAAGATAATTGAGCGATCATTAACTAACTGATCACTAGTAATAAATGTATAATTATTCAAAACTACCTAGAGGTCCGGAGACTCTAGGATTATAACAACTCCGGTGGTGCCCTAAAACGAGGAATTAAATAAAATGATTTTATGAATCTTAAAACTTCATAATTGGGTATCAATTCTTAGAAATTTATTAAAATGCATAACTAATAAATTTAGGTCTGCTACAATGTTTACTATAAAACTGGAGGTAGTCCGCAATTACCAAGATCGTTTTGATGTGTCATTGAAATCATAACCTCCTCAAGGTTCGCTATGTTTGGTTTGTTACTTCTGCACAAGATCCACCACCCTTCAGTCCATGACCAGGATAGAGCGGCTGAGTGAAGGTGATGTGTTCTTTGTGGAGCAGAGTCATCATGTTGTGAGTGATGCTATAAAAAGGACAGAGTACCTGATTTATAATCCAGGTACACTCCGATCTTGAAGGATTGAGGGCCTGACACTGTTATGTTTCCTGTGTCGTGTAGGAAAGAGTAACCTTTTGGGGAGCACTCTAAACTCCACGACTTGTTATTCTTTCCAAACTCTGAGTCCGATGATGTTCTGCTGATGTCTTTGTATGACACTGCCGCAGACCAAGTACAACAACCGCTCTGACCGACCTCCCAGTAACATCGTTTTGACAAACCCTCTCTGCACAACACCTGACCAACGTTCGTAAACTTGTCTGAGTGAACAAAGTAAAATCTCTCATTGAATTCCCTATTCACTCGCCAGTTTTCTTCAGAAAGGGACAAATATTTGTAAGCTGAATTCACATCCAGTGATAGAGGAAGGCAATCTGACAGAAGAACAAAGCAGGAAAAAAAGTATAACTGCGCTGATATAGTGTGAAACGGCATAGAGTTAATTTTTGTTACTCACAGCTTAAAAACTCTTCTCTGGTCTTTGGCACAGGTGGCAGGACAACATCTATAGTAGACACTAACAAAAAAAGAGAGAATATCCTGAATACCACTGGACTTGAATAAAACCACTTTATAATTCTGGATTTTCATATTTATATCAGTTACCTGTAGCAGACATTGTGGGCCATGTGTCCTGCAGGAGCTTCTCGATATCCCTCAGCTTGGACATGCAGTCAGTCACAGTTTTGAATGAACGTTGGGGACGAATAACAGGATCAGCAGGCAAATCTGGAGATTCATAGGAGGTGGAGAGGGTCTGGAAAGTCGGGAGGGAATTCATTAAGGCAGAGACCAGAAGAAAAACTAAACAAAAGCAGGAAAACACACAAATGTAAAAACTCATACAGTGTACCATAGTTGATGTAAATTCCATTACAAAACAAGACGACAATGCTATTTACACTTTTGTCTACATTTGTCCTACTCTTTGGTCCAAAGACTAATAGACAACCAGTTTACTTTCAGTTAGACTGTAACTAAATCAAGCGTGATTTTCCAACATAAACTCAACTCATGCAAACCAACGGCTGACGTCACAGTGGCTACTGTATGTAGACTTCTTTTATAGAGTCTTATGGGCAACACATTCAGCTGTGCTTTGTCCTCAAGGAAAAATAACTGAGCTGAGTTTTGAGTATTTAAAACTTCTAGAGTTACATTTGGAATTGAAATAACAAAGAAAATGAATGTTGTCGTCCATATGAGAAAGCTGTTCCAGTTTGGAGTCTCTCTTCCTCAGCTTGGTGATCTCCTCCAGCTGCAGCTCTTCAGCCTGAGCGACTGCAGTTTTCTCTCTCTTCGACAAAGTGCCTTTTTTCTTTATGGACGAGGTCAGCTCATCTAACATCTTATCACTGGTCTTCACTGCAGTCTGTGTACAGCTCTGCACATACACAGGCAAAGATTTGTCTTTTTTAATAATATTTAATAAAGTCATTTGTCAAAACAAACTGAATCAACAAGTTAACACATGCATCTGTAATGGTTATTATGGTAAAGACATGAAAAAAGTCAAAATCCTTAAAAAAAGAAAGAAAGAAAAAAAAAAAAAGCAGCCCCAGTATCAAAACTAGATATAGCATAAGAGCCTGATCTCACTCTGTCTTAATACATGGAGTAATGTTAAATAATTCTCTGCCTTTTTTTATTAAACCACTTTATGAGTGCCATGACATCCAAACCTGGACAAGACATCTTCAATAGTGGTCAATACAAACACAGGATCAAACAGTAAAGTCTAATTTCCGCACCTTGAAATACTTCAGAGCTTGGACCAGCTCATTCAGCTCCTCTCTCTCCTGGACTTTCTTTTGACTCACAATCAGCTGTTTCTGAAAGAAATTAATCATTGTGAATGATTTTATTTATACAATTATTGTTTTCTATAATTTCAAATCACATCTACAGAGTATGGCTGTTTTTTGAAAAGACAAGCAGTCAACAGTTTTTTTTTATTCTACCTGTTCCTCAGCCCTCTCTGCTGCAGCCGACACTGTACGGTGGCTTTCATGCACATCTATAAAGGCACAGATAGCAGATACACCTCTCGTCTGTCCGACAGTAGACCTCCATCAGCTTGTTGTGCTTCGTACACATCTTTTCCTGCATTGGGATTGTAGCAGAGACCAGCTGGTGCATCTTCAACACAGGAACACTGTAGTGAGGCTCCAGGTTAGCTGGGCAGTAAGATGCCAAATAGGTCAGGCAAGACATCGTGGCTTTGTTTCGGTGGCCCCACTGCAGAAATCACAGACGACATCTGCCAGGCCGGCACAAGCTACAGCAGCAGGGGGACAAGTTTGCTGGGTGCTTGAAGTCTTCAGCATCTCAACAACCTAGGGATTATAAAAGGAAGGTTGAGAAATAATGTAGATTACATGACATACAAGAGAAAAGTAGAATGAGATCAAAAATTCAATCAAAGAGAGTACATTTCTACCAAGGCTTCACAATCCTTTAAATAGTCCCCCCCTGGTCCAGGTCCAACCACACGCTGCACACCTGCTGCTGCTTATCCATGACTTTCACACGCAGAGAGGAGCACTCCTGAGTTCCGACCTGAGGAAATGGGGATCGCGTAGCACGAGCGCGCGCACCGCGAGGCGTCTTCCCACTGGTGCGGAGATTTCAAGAGCAGCACACTTCCAACGTCATCCAGGTAACAGCCCGTGCCTTTGAACTGTTACTTCAAAACAGAATAAATTTTTTATCTTGTTGATGTTTTCCACATAAGTTGAGAAAAGGTGCTAAATTGGGCATTGTTCTCATGTGATACTTCCGTAGCTTGCTTTGCAGATAATCTAGGCTACTGAGAACACCATCTCTCTCCACCACATGCCATTGACATAATCTGTTCCAGTGATATTTTATTAACAATCGTAATGTTAATTATTATAATAACAATTGGACTAGTAACAATAGTCGTTGCAGCAGAGGGTGTTGAGCAGGAACACGGGGGCAGCAGGTGACCCGCAGCCACAGATCCAGACTCCACAGCTCCAGAGCCAGAAAACCTGCAAGCGATAGGAGGAGAGAGGAGAGGGACGAGAAAGCACAAGACTACCGGACAGGGGAGAAGTTGTGTTAGTAACATGCAATAATGGGATGAGGTTGCATACAGAGGTAGAGAAAGTAGAGGAGAGAGGAGCTCAGTGCATCATAGGAAATCCCGTGGCAGTCTAGGCCTATAGCTGCATAACTAAGGGATGTTTCAGGACTCACCTGAGCCAGCCCTAACTATAAGCTTGTGGAGATGGTGTCTGCCTCCTGAACCCAAACTGGAACCTGGTTCCACAGGAGAGGAGCTTGATAGCTGAACGCTCTGGCTCCTAGTCTACCTTTGAAGACTCTAGGAACCACAAGTAACCCTGCATTCTGGGAGCGCAGTGCTCTGGTGGGGTAGTAAGGTACTATGAGCTCTTTAAGATAAGATGGTGCCTGACCATTAAGAGCTTTGTAGGTAAGAAGAATGATTTTAAATTCTAGCCAATGCAAAGAAGCTAAAACAGGAGAAATATGATCTCTTTTCCTGGTTCCTGTCAGAACACGTGCTGCAGCATTCTGGATCAGCTGAAGAGTCTTAACGGACTTTTTCGAGCAGCCTGATAATAAGGAATTGCAGTAATCCAGCCTAGAAGTAACAAATGCATGGACTACTTTTTCTGGATCATTTTTAGACAGGATGTTCCTGATTTTCGCAATATTATGTAGGTGAAAAAAGGCGGTCCTTGAAATTTGCTTAATGTGAGACTTAAACGACATGTCCTGATCAAAGATAACTCCAAGATTCCTCACAGTGGTGCTGGAGGCCAGGGCGATGCCATCAAG
>NC_060161.1:24388529-24393465 GCF_021292245.1 Micropterus dolomieu | reverse complement strand
CAGACATCTTGTATAGAAATTTTTGCCCAATGGCGAGTAGTTCAGCAATACAAACTCAAAAGTTATCAAACAGTGGTCGGATAAAGAGGGATTCTGTGGGAACACCACTAAATGTTCAATTTCAATACCATACACCAAAACAAGGTCGAGGGTGTGGTTAAAACAGTGAGTCGGTTCATGAACACTCTGAGAGAAGCCGATGGAATCTAACAGAGAGATAAACGCAGTACTGAAGCTGTCATTCTCAACATCCACATGAATATTAAAATCCCCTACAATAATAACTTTGTCCGTTTTAAGGACAAAAGTTGACAAAAACTCTGCAAATTCAGATAAGAATTCAGAATACGGACCAGGTGCTCGGTACACTATAACGATGAGAATTGGTTGCAGTGATTTCCAACTTGGGTGCGAAAGACTAAGAACAAGACTTTCAAATGAGTTATAGTTTAGTTTAGGTTTAGAGCTGATTAGTAGGCTAGAGTCGAAGATAGCTGCAACTCCACCTCCTCGGCCTGTGCCTCGAGGAATGTGAGTATTAATATGACTGGGAGGGGTGGATTCATTTAGGCTAACATATTCTCCATCACCCAGCCAGGTTTCAGTAAGACAAAATAAATTAATATCATAATCTGATATTAATTCATTTACTAGTACACCTTTAGAAGAGAGAGATCTGATGTTTAAGAGTCCACATTTAACTCTTCTATTCGTTTGCACTATTGCTCTTGTGGTTTTAATGTTTATGAGGTTTTTATGTACAGCTCCTCTTCTGTTTACCTTTGATTTAAATAATTTCGATGGTTGGGGGACAGACACCGTCACTATAGGATTTTCACTAAGTAACTCCTGAAAAGGAGAAGCAGAGAAGTGTGTTAGACTGCGACTCTGCCTCCTGGTCTCAACTCTGGGTTGTCATGGATTTGGTCCACTAATGATTTAGTAAAACGGCTTAGCAGAAGAATCTTCCACTTTGTGCTAAAAGCATTAAATCTGGTACACATACACAGTGGCACTCCTAACAAATTTGGATATTGGGCCATCGTGAATTTTTAAATACGGCGACCATAGCAGCCATTTTTCAGTATGGCTGCCAGAGACCACTGCTTTCAGCTGAATTTTTTTTTATCAGTGATGTATTTAATATGACATTGAGCATATAATTAGTTTGATTAATTTAGCATACATAGTTCTTGGCAACTGCCATTTGAATAATACATGCTAGTCACAGACAATTAAAGATGGCTTCCTTTTTTCAAGATGGCAGCCTTGATTAGCGTGAAAATGGGATGGTACAGGCTGAAAAGAAAGTTCCTTTGACCGGTTCATTAATGGCAACAGTTGTATTCAGCTGGAGAGTATTAACATGCTATATAACCAGACTAACGTGACATTAACTGAAGTGGTACAGCACACAGACACTGGAAAACAGAAATAAGCACATAGCTGTTTAATTGTTATACAACATGTAACACAAACACTAACTTAAATAATAAAACACAAAGTAACATAACAAATGTACAACATATTCAGCATCTCATAGTCATGTAAAGTGCAAGAGAAATCTTTAAAAATACAGAAGTAATTATTAAAAAGGTATCACAGTTAGTGTTGAATCACTCACCAATGCAAAAACTCTTCAATAAAGACTAATTTGAAAGGAGTCTCATACTGTTAGATACTGAGGTGGATTAGCCCAGGAGTGACCTGGCTGACGCGCTGCCTTTATGTTATGTTGCTAAACAGTATAGTGCTCAAGAATCTCCAGGCTGTTGTTGTGTTGCAGAATAATACGTTTTCCTGTGCAGCTTGAAATGTCCATTTTTCCTGTTTCAGTGGTAAAACTGCACACTCTAAACACTAGCGGGTCAAAACACCTGTCGTACAACAGTTTGAATTCTACCTTTATAACCTTGACCCCAGGTAATAGCAGAGTAACACCCAAGGTACACACAAGAAACTACACCCAATATCTGAATACTCAAAACACATTTGGCTCCCAGAGTAAAAACAAAACCTTATTCTTTATCTCAAAGTCATGAAAAGTGTCAAAAAATAGTTTTAGATGTTAAATCCTCGTTTCCAACAAATTATTTAAATGTTTCACTAGTCCATAAATCAAACACCCCATTGCTCCGTAATTGGTTTTAACATGATTTATATGTTTTATCTAAAAAGAAATGTTTAGATTTGCTGCAATCCTACACTGGTTCCAGACAGCCTCCGCTGCATTGTGAATGGCTTCACCTGGAGTTTCTGCTCCTTCAGCTGCATTATATCCTGTTAGAACGCCCTTTACTGCGCCATGTTGAGCGGCCGATGCAACTGTTGCTCTTCCTCTTTCTGTTGATACTAGTGCTGAAACATCTGAAGGGTTTTGAAAGTTGCCAACAGTTGATGCAACCATCTCTGCCACACCAAGCAAAGCACCCAGCAATGCACCTGTTGCAATACCTGCTGATCTGATCAATAACCTTTCAAATACATTAATTTTAGCTTCAATTCTAATCTTTTTCTGTGACATGTTTCCTGATGACAGTCTAATGCACTCTTCCTCTCTATGTATTTCTCTTTTCACTACTTGTAGCATCTCGTTGGTGTAGCAGCTTCCTTTGTTTACCTTCGTCATCTTGTCTATTGTGTTGAGTAGGTCCTCCACCTGGAACTGGTTACTCCTGTAGTTGTTCTGCTGTTTGTTCTTCCAGTATTTATTATCAATGACGTGGCACCGGCCTCCACACCTCTTCACCAGATCACTCAGATTCTTGTTCTGACTGACAAACTCTTCAATTTTCATCCCTTTAGGGAGCTGGTCACCATGAGTGAAGACAATGACAGCATATTTTAGAGCATCTTCAGAGAAACTTTGGAATATTTTGTTGATGACAGCCTGCTCCTGCTCTGTGAATTTCTCCACTTTCAACACAATGAGAAAAGCATGAGGCCCAGGAGCGCACTCTGTGATACAGCTCACTATCTCACGATTTATGTCCTTCTCAGACCTTTCTGTGTCATATAAACCAGGAGTGTCGATCAAGGTGATGCTTCTTCCATTGACAGATTTGGTTTTTGCTTGACATTTTGTTGTTTCAGAGTCAGAAGAATGGTTTGTGATGAATAATTCTTCTCCAAATATGGTGTTAGCTAGGTTGCTTTTCCCAGATCCACTTTTTCCCAGCAGGATGACCGTCTTTGAAGATGACACTAGAAGAGAACAATGACCCTGTTAAGTACATTTTCTCTTGCTTTTTTGCTTTCTTCAGCTGTTAGCTTTACATAGTAGTTTTCTAATACTTGTTGGGAAACAAACTACGTGTTGTACAGTTTGGCTCACAAAAGAAGCCTTCCTTAATGTCATCATTAGCATTCAAATTAATACAATAATAATGTTAGATCCACAGAGGGGAATGTCAATAGCCGCATTTCCACCAAAAGTAGGATCTATTTTTAAGGAACTAATTGGTATATACTCCCCAAAGATCACGGTAAAATAAAGTCCCTGGAACTTAATTTAGACCCTGGTCGCTGCAGTTCCTCTAAAGCATCCTATTTCTGGGGTAAAGCTCCTGCGGTGGAAATGCGGCTAATGCCTTATTTAGGTTAAAATAAAAGTAATGATAAACAATATCCATATTCATCTGTGACATGATCAATTACTGCAGTCACATACATCTTTAAGTGTTCAACGCTTCTGTTATTCACCATAGCAAAAAATTTACTTTTTTGATGCTGGGAGACCATTTTCAATTTACTGTATTATAACCAAATTAAATACTGTAAATAAGTAACAAATGCAAAAAAAAAAAAAACTCAATATCTACACCTACCATAGGTTTATGTCTAACAGGAGTAACTATAGCCTCAGAGCACACAGTGACAGCAGATACATGTTATGGCTATTAGGCTTGGGCGGTATTTGTTTTTCATACCTTTATGAAATTTCATTGTGTTTTAGATGGTATTAAAAATCATACTGTCGGGATTTCAAATTACCCTGGTGGTATAACGTAATACCGCCGAAGCCTACTGGCTATAGTCTGAATTGCACAATTTCCTACACACCCAAAAGAATGCAGCAGTTTCTTGCAGTTTAAGTTCCCTCCTGTGCCCACTATCACGTCACCTATAGAAATTTTCCCAATATTTTTGACTTAGGCATTACTCTCACTCTGTGCTTCAGGACGGCCTGCTTGACTCAGTGCAGCAGAAACACCTCCAAAGTGTTTCAGATCTTCATTGGCAGCGTTCACCAGGGCATCAGCATCCTGTTCGGTGATGTCACACTGACACACCAGCCCCTGGTGTCCCCCACAAAGGCTGTAGATTCTTGCACCAGATGCCAAATTCTGTCTAGTAATACCCCCTGAATAGTCAAAACCATGCAGCTGCAGCAATTCTGGTAACTCTTGTGCTAACTCTGGGAAAGGCAGATCGACTATGCTTTGCACACAAGACTGGTCCAAAATAAACTGTGTGACAGTTTCACTCAGCTCTTCGACCTCCTTCTTGTGGCCCAGTAAAAACACTGTGCTGTCTGAGCCAAACACAACCTGAGCCCTATGCTGCCCTCGGTTCATCTCATTTGTCTTGGACTTAAGCTTTTCCTGAAGCTCAGGTAGCACAGCAGAGCAGTTAGGCACATAGATCTTGACTTCCTTGAATTTTTCTTGCAGTTTTTTCTCTGTCTCATCCAGTTTTCCAGCAGAGTGGCTGAACAAACGCAGCTCTGTGTCTCGTAACTCTACTTCCACCTTGTCACCAAACCCTAAAATGTCACTTAGCACCCCTGGACCTCCATATGCCCTCCTGAGGAAGGCCAAAAAATGTGGGCTCATGTCAGAAACTGTCCTTTCTGACACCAAATTTTCCATATCAGAGATCTGGTCTCCGGCCTTAAGAATCTCCTCAACAGATCCTTCCAAAACTAACTGCCCTG
>NC_060161.1:24380487-24388429 GCF_021292245.1 Micropterus dolomieu | reverse complement strand
TAATCTAGATTGAATTGACAGATGGGGAAAACTCGCTTCTAATAAAATATTAAATAAAAAAACGCTTAGATTTCGGAAAAAAATACAATCCTTTTTTAACCTTTTGGCTTCCCGTACATTCAGTTGCGCTTCTAGCTCGTATTCACTTCTGTTGGTACGTATCACGTATGGTAACTGGGCAAAACTACGCATGATTTGTTGTAGTATGATTGCATAAAGGAAGGAAACAGGAATTCCGGTAGGGAACAGAATCGACTGACGTGCAGGCAGCGCTGCAGCAGTGCAGCCACTTAAACAGAGTTTGCCCTTCCCCTACTGACTTTCACTTTCGGTGCCCGAATGGAAGTGAATGAGGCTTTGCGATCGCGATTATTTTTTTATTTTATTTTTTTTTTCTCGGAAGGGCGAGTCGGAAGGGCAACTTGAGTCAGGAAAGGCAAACGGGCAGTTGCCCGGGCAACCAGAGCAACCCCCCTGTGCACGTCCCTGCTTGTAGGCCTATATCCCACTATATTTCAGAGGGAAATATTGTAGCCTATATCTTTTATTCCACTGCACCTAATAGGGTGACCAGTTGTCCCGAAAATTAGACCTAACATGAGTTTTGATTATAGCCTAATTAAACATTAAATAGGCCTACTGATCGTGGCATAGTTCGCTTGCTCCAGCAGAGGTTGCAGGTTATCTGTACATCGTGTCAACAGCGTTGTTTTAACCACAAAGTAACACTCGTCGTGCTCTTTTCCCCTTTTTGTTTTCTTGTGGTTAGTGGAATTTACAGTCGCGAGGACAGGGAAGGTGTAGCTTCAGGCAGCCACGGCACGGCGGAGAGATCTGACACTGCACTGATGACATGAATAAAATAAATATAAAAATTAGGTAAAAGATCATGACGTACCTACATAGGCCTATCCACAGTTGTGTTTTTCCTAATAACAGACAGATGACTTCATGAACAAAAATAATTAATTTCAGCGTTTTGTTTTGATTTTTACGTGTGTTAATGTTCAATGTGGCAGTAGCCACTTGTAACAGACTTGTGACAGTATTTTTGCTAATTTAATTTGCTACTTTGACTTTCATTGCTGACAACAGCTGATGCTACTTGTTCGTTCAGTTTGCTGGTTCAGTGAATTAACTTTTCCAGTGGAATATTTCTATATCCCCTTCATATAGGCTATAGGTGGTATAATGTTGCGTATATAGCCTATGTAATAAATAGAGATATACATAAAAGAAACTCTGGAACCTTTTATTTTATTTTTGTTTTCTCGGGAAAGTGAAACTTAAGGAACTGTTCCAATCTCAGTCTTTCACCGTTCATAATAAATAAACGTAGAGCCTTTCGTTTTTGTAAATGCCTAGTGCAAACATAGGATAGGGCTTTAACCAACTTTTCACAACACAAAATAACAATAACATGAACTGTTTCCGACCTACCTTTCTCATATTTGAAAGCAACGCTGTAAACTTTATCATTCACGCACGTCAGTGATCCGCAGTCTCCTCCGCCTGATCTGCGGCGAATGCAGAAATATCTTTGAACTTTTTTAATCTGCTCCCCGAGCAGGTCGTTACACTCGAAGAAAACGGGATATTGGTAAATATCGTCCATCTTCCGCAGGTTGGCCTTGTTTTTGACGAACGCAGTGTGTCATAGCGGAAATCACCCCCTCCCCCCTTGTCTCATAATGGTTTGGTCCAGTGGCTGTTTCACCCTTGACGTCAGCTACACAAACCAGACCTGTGCGAGAACAGACCCCTTCAGTAGTTGTTGAACTCCAGTAACGTTAAGTAGGTTGGCAATGCTATTTTATTCAGTTTAAACATCGGATGAAGTTATTATTTTCCCTTCTAGCATTTTGACGCTATTATAGCCTGTTCATTATATTCATTAAATAGCCTAAGTGGTATAAAATGGTCAATAAGAGTGAAGTCACCTAATGTGCCACTTTTTTGGTCTGAGACTGCGGGCCTCCCCCATACGGCCTTCGCTCAATTCCTGTATGCCTATGGAATCATGATTATATTATTTGATCCCATAAATGATGATATTGCTGTTTGACATAACTTCTGACTACACCAAATAGTTTTTAAAAAAGGTCTGTCCTAAGGCATTTATTAGTTTCTGACTCTGATGGGGGGGAAAACATTTCCCAAAAACTACTGCATCTCTGAACTCTCACACATGTCGGCTATTCTATGAGATCTCCTTGGGATAAATGATGCAGTGCAATATTGTGTCTCTTCCATTCACTGAGCTTTCCTGAAACGGTTTGGAGCCCCCTGAACTAGACCATCTACTAGGCTAAGCTATGCATGAGATCTAATGGTATTTTTATAAATTGGCATGGGCCTTTTCAATATTTATTTGTAAAATTTGTTTGGAATTATGAGAGTTTGAGTATCAGCAAACCGCCTCTGGCCCATTTTAACTTTCCCAGCTATTCACTTAAAAGGAACAGCTGTTTAGGATAAATGTAAAGAGAGCAACCTAACATTATTGTCTTAGGAGTGCCACAGTAACATCTTAAATACATTTTATGCAACAAAAAGCTGAACAAACATTTCATTGAAAAATGCATTTAAAAATGAACTGAATGTGTTGTATTATGGGTGTGTGTCTTTTACACATTGCTGTCTTTGTGTCGGTTTTGAGCGTAAAGTAATATAAAACTTTTTTTGACTTTTCATAGCCTCATCCTGCTATTTACAAGCACCTGGTTGTTGTTGCTGTGCTTGGGGGAATTTCTTGTTTTAATATAAAAAAATGTTTTGTATGGAAGTACGTATAAGATCTATGTGCCTCTTTTGCACCCTCAATTTCTTAGTAACTTCTCAGTAATCGTGTGGGTCACGTGGTCCATTTTAGATTAAAATTGTGGTGTAGTGAGCTAAAAAAGTACCCACAAAAATCTAAGTTTCTTTTTAAATTAGAATTTTTTTATTTGAAAAAACCTGGCAAAACATCTTTCATAAACATTTTGCTTTGTAATTGCTTTATCACTCTTATTAGTGATGAGTGAAATTTATTATGTCAAGCTCATTTTCCAAAGGATAGGACACATGTACTACATGAACAGGCTGTGCCCCGCCCACTATATAAATCTCAGACCAATCAAAACTATTGTTACATGTCAACTAGTGTTGTAGCAACAATTCAAGATCAATAATTGTTATTGGCTGTAAAATTTTACTGCGCTATAAAGCTCCAGCCTGATTTTAGCTGACTTCACCCAATAACACAATAAAAGGAGACAAAAATATTGTTTATCGCATTTATTTCTGGGAAAATATATCAACCAACAAAAGTAGTTATCGTGACAGGCTTAGCCAGAATATTTATCTTTTACATCTGTGAACTAAGGGTTTATTTCAACCAAACCACTTTTCTTTCTTCGTCTGTGCAGATTGACAGTGACGTCATTGTGATGGTGGATGATGAAACACAAATTACATCCTTTCCTAGGGAGACCGAATTGCCCTCTTCCTCTGCAAAAGTCTCCCCTCAAAATGATCAGATAGATTACATCACTTGTGCTGCTCATAACAATGCCTGCAATGTCAGATTTGGATGACCTCAAACTACTACTAGACTACAACTTCTGCTTCAGACTTTCTTTCAGTAACAAAAAAAAACTGCAATTTTGGTACATAACAATCAGATAGTTTGTAGAAGACTCAGTCTGTTCAGAAGGAAGAACCAGTCTGACTTGGATGAAGTGCTGGCTTTTGTCCAACATGCGATCATGACCAATGTACAGATGCAGGGTTACCATTGGCTACATCTTCGTGCAGTTCAACAGGGAGTTGTGTCAAAAGATACCATAAGATGCATCATCAAATTTTTGATCTGCAAAAGGTGTGGAGTTAAGATGAGCATGAGGCTTGAAAATACGTCAGAATAGTTGCAGAGGGCCAA
Source organism: Micropterus dolomieu (assembly GCF_021292245.1). Lineage (NCBI taxonomy): Eukaryota > Metazoa > Chordata > Actinopteri > Centrarchiformes > Centrarchidae > Micropterus > Micropterus dolomieu. Next base: position 24,384,507 of record NC_060161.1, on the reverse strand, counting down.
ATGCGCTGTGGCAAATGGGTGGATATTATAAGCCCTATAGTATCAGTGTCTGTATAGATAGTTTTAGCCACAATGTGTTATGGATGGAGGCTTATTCTACGAACAGCGATCGTAAAGTAGTTGCAAGTTACTGTTTTAAAGGAAGGATATTAAAGGACAGTTAAAGGAACTCCAACTTAAGAGTTAAAACTTTTGCTCATTGCAGCTTACTCATTAGTTCCAGTACAAGGGTTGATAGTACTGAACCCAATATGTATTGTTTTTATTACATTTTAATGCACCTTTTGAAACTTTTAATAACTTTAACTTTTAATAAGAGAGCACAGAAGTTTGTTTTTTCCTTTCATAGTTTCTGGATATAAAAATACATATTATACATGATTAAAAACTACTGTATATTTTATACAACTGTGCAAGTCACATGGTCTTTTTGTATAAGGCTGATGTGGCTGGAGAGGAGGTGGCTTACCTGAACCATGTGATATCTCCAGGTGTCAACCCATCGCAGGGCCACACATAGACGAACAGCCAGGCACGCTCACACTCACACCTAAGGACAATTTGTAGTCTATGGATTTAACGCAGTTATGCATCTGAGACCATATTGTGCATGTGACACCTGACACCTTTTTCCAAAAGTATGTGAGCAGTCATGATCTGACTTTATGCGGCACACGACGTGAGTCTATAAGTGAAAGGAGTTGGTTACCTGGGGATGAGAAGGTGAAGGTGTGCAGCCTGCAGCTCTTCATCTAACAGCTCACTGTGTCTGCTCCTGGCTGTTGCTTCACTACAATATTTCAAACCGGTCCACTGTCAACAAATGTTGAAAATGACAGTTGTTTTGTTTCGTAGACATATTTTTGATGAATGACAGCGGTCAGTGCTAATCTCACTGACAAACACATTGAATTTTCTGTGACTCCTTTGTAATAAAAGCCAACTTGTGCTTCAGTTTTGGCAGCTTTTGATGTAAAACTCCGGCAGTAGGAAATGTTCAATTTACATTAGCAGTACTTGCATTTCTTCTGTTATACCCCAGATATATAAATATTACAATACTTTCATCAGTGGCCAGTTGGCAACTGATAGGAAGGTTTGGCGGACCGGAGGTGGCCCGCGAGCCGCCAGTTGATCACTGCTTGAGATGGCAAACTTTGTGTCTGTGTTAAATGTTTTCAAGAAATAGGCCTACATGCAACCTATTGTAATAACCTTTTATGGTTAAATATTTGAAGGCAGCGTAACACTGCCATTGCTTTAGTTTACCTGGTCTGATCGTCTTGTCCGGTGCCACAGGCAAAAGAATACCACCACATAAACAGGAATAGCCTGTAGGTCTATTAGCCTATAGAATATAGCCTTTATTGAAAATACAAATTAATTTAAAAAGGGACACCGCAGGCAGAGAGCTCCCACAAAGGTCAACCCCTAACTGACACTGGAGCCGCCCCATCCCCCTACAACACAGTACTGCAAGTGAACGTTGCACATCAAACGCACAGCAACGTGTCACTGTGTTGCCATGGCGCGAAATGCAGATGGAGGGCAGGAAGTGATTTGCTACATTTAGGAAGCACCTGCTGTCTCAGTTTGTGGTCTCAGAGACCTCAGCTATGAAACATGGTTAAATAGCCCACAATTAATGTCCAAACATTTGTGAAAAAATTACGAAAAAATTACATTTCCTTATTTGGTGTGATAGGTGATTTCCTGTTTTGTCGCTTTCATTTTCTCTGCTCTGTCAGTTTGTCTAGCAGGATCAGACCCACACTAAATAATGGACGATATTTATCAGTATCCCGTTTACTTTGAGTATCCCAGCTTGCTTGGGGACCAGATTAAGAAAATACGAAGGTATTTTTGTATTCACCGCTGTTCAAAAGGAGGCGACTGTGGACCACTGAGGCGTGTGAACGATAAAGTCTACAGCGTCAGTTTTAAATACCAGAGAGGTAGGTCATTAACTCAGCAGTTCATGTTTCAGTAGGCTAGTTTATATTGTGAACTGTCTTGTATGGGTTAAAGCTGTGCCTTACAATTGAACTATTATGAAACTATAGGCTCTACATTGATTTATTGAGTCAACACACGTGTAGGCATGATTTAGTCTTCCATCTGATTTTTGGGGAAGAACGGGGCGCCGGGGATGGTTGTAACATTTCTGTCCATATCTCAGATCTCTTTTAAGCCAGCCAGTTCAAAATGTGGTACAAAGTAGTTACACGTTGTAGGTACCCAATCCGTACTGCCTGCACAAAAGTGGTCCTGTCAGTCAAAGAAGGTTCCCACAAATGTGCCTGTTCGTAATTAATTACTAAGGATGACAAAGTGTTATTTGATGCAAAAGGTACTCTTCAGCGTCTGTATGAGACGCCCCCGGATGAGTCTGTATGAGATGCCCTGTCTACACTGGAAACTCTAATATCTAGCTAGGTAGCAAGACACTTTAGCATAAAAGGTATTGACAGCTCCCCAAAGCCCCTTACCCTAACCATCACAGGGGTGTGTGCCTAAAAAAGCTAACCCTACAGCTGTGCATAGCAGCTAGGGTTAGCCTCCTCTGTGTTGCTACATTGTCAGATTGAATTTAAAAATATACTATTGAATAAGGTTTTTCGTATCTTAAGAATATTCCCATGACATCATAGTGAACTGTTTCATCTCTAGTGATAAAAAAAACATTTTGTTATCTTGATTTGAAAGATTTAGTTGGATTATTTTGAATAGGCCCATTAATTGTAACCTTTGACTGACCACTTTTGCGCATTTGCAGAAGGGAGGCAGGCAGTACGGATAGTGCACTGACACACATGTGTGTAATTAAATGGTCTGAGTGTTATCTCTGCAACACAGACAGAAAAAGCGTGGTTTGCACTTTAAAGCCACTGTTATAAAAAGTAAAATTGTTCATTTTAGCCCACTGCCATTAATAAAAAGGGAAATGAAATACAGAATATAAAATTAACCAAATGTTGCCCTATGACCTTGATTATTTTCAAACAATAAGTGACAGCAAGGAGAGAAAGAGTCACATGTAATAAACGGTCTGTGGTTAATGTCAAAGAGCAGCAATTCTCTTGTTTAAAACTCACAATAACTAATGTCACTTTGTCTGTCTTAGATCAGCAGGCAGTCCTGCAGAGATATGAGCATGTTGTGGAGCTTGCAGATGGTTGTCTGGTATTCACTGTACGAGGCAGCCTGGATCCCCCCTCCTCTCCCATCACCACCTCCACTGCAAGTCCTGATTTTACAGCTCCAGTACAGGTTAGCACAAACTTTGTCATTCTTTTAAGGTGGTTTATTCAAGCACTGATTTACATGTACAGTTCTTAATTTAATGTAATTATAAAATACCACTGAGGCTGTAAAAACAGACAATTTAATAAAATTAACATTATTTGGACCTCTTTTTTCAATACAGAGCCCACAGTCCATTCCTGCTTCAACTCCTCCACCAAGTGGTGGAAACTATGAACTACAACTTGACCTTTACCTCCTTCGTTACCTAAAGGAAAGCCCCAACGCTGGGAAAGAACTAGAGAAAGAACTCTCTTCTGTGGCCTGCTCTGCCAAGCTTTACCCAGAGGATGAGAGGGCTTTAGTTAGGTGCTTAGCTCAACCTGGTGCAGAAGATGAAGTTAGAAATTGGAAAGCTGAAGTAGACAAAGTTTTTGATGGATATCTGTGCCACTATGAGGTTGACCCTCACAAAGTTAAAGCTTTGCTTCAGTCCTGCAGCTCCCGTCAGGTCACAGATGAGGTGAAGGTGTACAGCGAGGTTGGGATGGCTGTTGTTGTTGGGAAACGTTCTCAGGTGAAGGCCAGGTTGATGGATGTAGAGCACTCACTGGTTAAACAAGGGTCAAGTTTAAGTGAAAAGCAAACCAGCATTCGCCGACTTGGCACAGCCAAACTCCGTCTCCTTTGGACAGAGATTGAGCACAGTCTGGGACGAGATTTTCCAGGTGTGAAGGTCACACAGGGAGATGCAGGGCAGTTAGTTTTGGAAGGATC